>NC_142064.1:190935911-191243098 GCF_059756535.1 Pantherophis guttatus
ATATAATTTGTTATGTCAGTCTGGGATTAGTTAATTTGTTACATGAGTGTAAAGCCATCATGGCTGAATGCTATAATTTGACTCAGCACTCAGGATGCTGCCAATCTACCAACTGTACTTTAGCCATTTGTGTTTCACATTTGAGGGAGCCTGATATATAAATAAAATAAAATCCCTGGTTGTTTGATTGGATTGCATGCAAAGGTTTTTAGAATTTAGTATATTCCTAGAGCGAGCAACAAAGAAGTAATTGAATTCCTCACTCTCTATCTCAATACATCTTGCTGTGCCGATGTGGTATTTTCAGGTGGCCAAATCTCCCTGCAGACCTTCCAAATCCCTTTCACTCAGAATATAACAGAGATCCTACTCACCAAGCTCATTTTTGTTACCAAGTATAGCAGTCAATGGCTTTAAACAAATTGGCACCAGCTTCCAGAACTGGTGCAGCTATTTCTAAAGTCATATAGCAATTGCAGACAGCTGCAGGAAGGCTTTAGGGAAATGTTGGTGCAGAACATACAACTCATTTGTAAGGCCAATTTAAGCCATCCATTGCTAATTTATTTTAATTCTGTTTAGTAGAACGTTCTGTTTGTAGGTCTCCATATGTAGTCATATATTTGTGAGCCTCAACTAAATTATTATGAAGTAATGGGATGTGAGAATAACCTTGGGAGACAGGAGAAAGAACCACAGGCTAAATTTATTATTTATTAATTTAATTTGTATACCGCCCTTCTCCCGGAAGGGACTCAGGGCGGTGAACAGCCAAAATTAAAAAACATACAAATGCAAAAGTTAAGATAATTAAAAGAATTAAATCACTGGCTACCCAATTTAAAACCCCAAATCGATAAAATTTAAAATCCCAATTAAAACCATTTAGGCTAGGCCGGCTTGATGAAATAAAAACATCTTCAGGGCTTTAAGGAAGGTCTGGAGGTCCGGGATCAATCGTATAAATAAGGGTCTGATGAAAGAAATCTGGGGGGGGGGGTGGAAAAAGCATCTCTCAAAAGGGACCCTTCCTAGTTCTTTGGAAAGTAAAGGCAAGGGGAGGCAGACTAGCAGATTCAATTACTGTAACCATAGAATAAAGGCAGTGTTAGTAGCCATGATTCTGATTTTCTGTCTGGACTGCCTCAAAAGGCTGACATATGGAGGATGGCCTGAGGAAAGCTCGCATCCTGTTTGTAAGAAAATGCAGTAAATTGTGGGATAAAATGCTATTTTGGGTTTGGCAATTATTGCTTCACTTGATGCACTAGATCAGGGGTGTCAAACTCAAGGCCCGGGGGCCAGATCTGGCCTGCAGGTTGCTTAGATCTGGCCCATGGGGCCACACTAGAAACAGCAAAGGACTGACCCATTGTGCCTCTGCCAGCAAAAACAGAGATCAGGAGGGTTGAATGAGGTAATCACAGCTGGAAACGGAGCTTGTGAGGGCCGTGCACAGTTCTCCCGAGCTCTGTTTTCACTGGCAGTGGGGGTCGCAGGAGGCTATCACAACTGGAAATGCAGCTCAGGAGCCTGTTTTCATTGGAAGAGTGCAGGCAATCCCGACATGTGTGATATTGAACTGGTTATGCCCACCCTGGTCACGCCCATCCCGACTCCCCAAGGTCAAACACAACCCTGATGCGGCCCTCAATGAAATCGTGTTTGATACCCCTGCACTAGATAGTCAGTGGCAAAAATCAGCAGAGTGAGCTCAGTGGTCAAGATAATAGTACTGTTAACACAACTAACCTTTGAGAACTCTAAGATGCATTCCCAGATCTACACATTATTTAGTTAACCAAGGCTTGTAGAAGGATATTGGAAAACCCAAAAACAGGCCCGTACAACACAATATGTAGCCTGCCAAGCAGCCTTGCATAATCCATCAGCAATTTTTAAAAAGTCAATAAATATGTTGCTGCCATCCCAAAATATATCCTGCTTCAGGCCTCACTGTGGCTATTTACTCATGCTTTTTTTATTCAGTTTTTACATTTGTTATATTGTATTAGCTATGGAGTGACAAAGCCTTCTCTTCCATTTACTTAATGGATATACAGTAAAATCTCAATTCTAACAGATATTAATGACATGCACTTACCTCTCACATCAAGATTGCCTTAGAGAGTATTGAATGGATTATTGTGAAAAGCAAAGCAAACAAAATCCTTTGTTTGCTTATGATTTATCCTAGCAATTGTCCTTGTAGATGCTCAACTGATGCCCAACAAATAGTACAATGCATCTCTTTCAAATAGCTATACCTCTCTTTTATAAGACACTTGCATGTGGGACATACCTATCCACCACTTTAGTAACCACCCAACATATACTGTACTCTTTTCTTCCACAGGGGAGCTTAGTTCTTGAAGCAGAGAAAAAAATTAGGTATCATTTCCCTCAATGGGATGCCAGTTGAGATGCCCTTGTGATATAGTCATCAAAGTCTTCCCTCTATTTTAAGAAAGAAAAAAAACTCTGTCCCAGTATCTGGTTTTACCAGTGCTCCATATAGGGTTGCCAGGTCTGCTTCCAAAAAATAGCGGACAAGTGGGGTGGTGGTGGTTAAGTAATAAAAAAATAATAAAAAAATACAATTAAATTACATATTTTCTTACAAACATTTTGACACGTATTAAAATAATCACTTCAAAACTTTACTTAAAATTCAAAACATCAAATATATTATAATAATATGTAAAATATTAAATTACATTTTACTTTGCTGTTGTGTGTATTTTTTATTTGACTGTGCAGCTTTGATCAATTCTTTGTGTTCAAGGAATAATTCTTTAATTTCAGTACAACGTTGTGAAATATTAAAAAAATATACAAAGTTCACTTCGAACTGATGGTACAAGCAGTCAGTTACGTTTGTCTGTCCACAAATTTCCCATAGCGCTGAAAATTCGTTCAACGTTTGCATTTGATACCGGAATTGATGCACAATACTGGAACAGTTTCAGTAAACTCGGAGCTGGCTCTTTCTTGAAAAAGTCCATCCACTTATCAAGGGATGAATCGCCCTGCAGATGAACATAAACTTCTTCTAAGGCAGAAATTTCATTGAAGAGAGTGTTGGGTGGAAGTTCTTCTTTGCGAGTTTATTTTCCTGATCCGAAATAAGGTTCCAGATAACCTTATGGCATTCATCAGATCCAAGAGAAATAAAATACGATTTTAGAGGTATCCAGTTTAAAAGAAGTCTTTCGACCGCTTTAAACAAACTTAACCAACGTGTTGGATCATGGCGCAAAACTTCATGGAATTCTGACTCGCAAAACTCAAAAAATGATTTCAACTCCTCGTTTCTTTGCAGAATTCAAAAATTCGGCAAAAACCTTCAGCACTACATTTTCGATATCAAAAGATAACTGCTTTAATGCATTTTTTGCGCTGTTGTGTAAAATGTGATTACTGCAATGAGCAGCTACAATATTGTCATTTTCCAGCAATAATTTTTGGTAAACAGATTTGTTCACTCCATAATTGACCGATGCATTATCTGCTGAGTAAGCTGAAACATTATTTATTTCCAATTCATCTCTTAGACTGTACAGCTTTAGATTACATACCATTTCATCATAAAGCTTTTGAATAAAAAAAAAGGCCACTATTTTGTGAAAAAAAATAGTGAACATAATGTGAAAAAAGCGGACTGTCTGCTCAAATAGTGGTCACCTGGCAAGGGTAGCTCCATAAGGAAGGCTTTTTTACATAGCTCTCTTTCAAGCCAGGTCTTTAGCCGATCGAATGACTAGCACGTATGTACAAGGGGAACCTTTACCTTTATCTTTTAGGGAGATTCTGTAAAGCCCCGATGGAACCAAAACTTCTGCAGTGGCCAAGTGGAGGTCATCATCCACTATGTCCTTTATTGTCTAATGAGACACTGATGATAGATATACGTAAGGGATGAAATGAAGAATGATTGAATTTATTTCTGAATTGTGAATACAATTCTTTCTTATCCATCTAGGTTCGTGATGGCGAACCTATAGCATGCGTGCCCGAAGTGGCACATGGAGCCATGTCGCCTGGCATGTACAGTGTTGCCTGTTCCTCTTCCGGGTTTCTGGTGCGCCTGTGCACATGATGATCAGCTGGCCTTTTTGCATGCGGCAGTGCCGGAAACTAGAAGAGCTGGTCACCTGTTTTCCTCCGTGAGCATGCATGCCGGCCAGCTGATCATCAGCATGCGCACCAGAAACCTGGAAGAGTAGCTGGCTGAAACCGGAAGTTCAGAAGCTGAAACCAGAATTCATTTTTGGGCATGCGCCCTGGGCAGCTCCTCTTCCGGGTTGCGGCCCCAACGTGCAAGCGCGTGTGACCTCCCTTTTTGGCACTTAATGTTGAAAAGTTTCGCCATCACTGATCTAGGTGCTATTTCTGCTATGCTCTCCTTTAAACCCAGAAATATTTTTTCATATTATAAATTGTAACACAGATTCTATTTAATTTCTGCGTAGGTTGCATTCTCATCTGATCTCACCTTAGATTCCGCAATCATAACAATAATCTTATTACATGTTGAGGGTAAACAGGAAAAATCACTGTTGGCTGTAAAAAAAAAGTTATTTCTGAAATACATATTTTGTGTCTTAGAGATGCCTCTTCATCTCCTTCTCTGATGCTGTATTTGGCATTTCTGTGCAAAGTTTCTCTGTTGAAATAGTCTGGTAATTACTTCTCTTGACTTACACTTTCAAAGCTTAATATTTTTACCAGGCAAGCTTTTTGTCACTCTTTTGTTTGCTTGATTCTCTCCCCTTTGGTGGATTGTTATTTTTAATGTTTTTATTTGGCATTCCTTTTTTTTTTTTTTATAAACCTTTTAAAGCTGAAAACCACTTAAAACGAAATTCATTTTTTGGATAGTAGTATACTTCCTACACAGTCCTCGTTACGTCATCATTATTAGTTGTACTGTTTATCTGATGTCATAGGTTCATCACATTTCCTGAATATTTATGACTTCACTATTTTACATTATTATTTCAATACATTTTAAATGGGATTTTTTCCCCATATACCTTTCCTTTAGAGAAAATTGAAATGTGAGTATGAAAAGATAAATTGACAGTCTCAAATGATCAGGCATTTCTCCTTCCTTCCTAAGATTCAGATATGTTACCTAGCAAAGAGTTTTAAAACAGCCCTATCTGCTCTTTAATTGGAGAATGTTCCCAGACCAGAAGCCCAGTGTATGGTCAGGGAGTAGTTCAGTCAGGAAGACTGCAGGGAGCAGAAAAGACACGAAGCAAACATAACCGATGCTGTAGAGCAGGGGTGTCAAACTTGATTTCATTGAGGGCTGCATCAGGGTTGTGTTTGACCTCGGGGCGGGGGATTGGGACGGTGTGGCCAGCTTGACATCATTGTATCGGGGACGCCTGTGGTGGCCCAAGCACTCTGCCAACAAAAACGGAGCTTGGGAGGGCTGTGCACAGATTAGGAAATGTTGAAATTGCAGAATGAATTTATGAATAAACACATATGAAGTTGAGATAGACGTGAAATAATTTGATCCATCCTTCTCTAGGTGTTAAGATATTTCCGTAGTAAACTATACATGTTTAAAAGATACTTTAAATTTTCCTTTCAGGAAAATGAGAAACACATTAAGTTACCAGACTTTTCCATTATTTATTTTTAAAATCATCCTTATTATTTTTGATTCTTAGGCAGACTATTATATTAACAAGAATGAACAGTAATGAATAACCATTGCATTAAACACTGTAAGGTTGGAGAAAAATGTGAGTTGTAAGTGTAATAAAATGAATATATGACTAAAAGTGGTTTCTTCTAAAATGCATCCCAAGTAGCTATGGTATTCATTAGTATTAAATATTATTTTGTTAACTTAGGCAACCTTGAATATTAGGGACAAGGATAAAATGAATTAATTATATGAGTCATTCAGATGGTACTTTCAGAAGAGTTATGTGATGAAAATATTCAGGTCTTGGTAGATAAGAGAAATTACTATGCAGCTTATAAGTCTCTCATTAAATAGTCGAGAAAAATGATTAATTTTAATTGCCAGTCAAAACAGTGCACAGAAGCAGCAGGCCACCAAAAAATAAATTACTCTCCTAATTTCAATTTTTGTTCACACTTAGAATTGATGTTTTATTGTCAAGTATTACTGTCATCAATATTTATTTTGATGCATGTCACATACCTGCCTATCTCTATTCAGGACAGACATGGATGTGGGGCATAGTAATAATAGATTTTCTGCCACAAACTTTTTTAAAATTTTGATATTATTTGATGGCTGCCTCTTAAATTTTGATAGGGCATTATTTCAATTGAACCACAATATATGATTGTTTAACAAATGTCCAAAAGTGTATGTATGTGATTAAGTCATGCCAGAAGCAGGGAAGATTTTCTTAAAGTTAAAAGGTACAATTAATCTCCTGTTATACTTCCAATTAACTAAATTGCTAGTCTTATGGTGAAAAGTAGAAAAATGCAACTGAGTTGCTGCTTGGGGCATCCAAAAAGAGTGGGAATAGAAACAATGTAATTAAGTGACTTCAACTGCATTAAGAAGCATAGTTTCCCCTTATGCCTTTAAATATATCGTTGAGTGATGCAGAATTGGGCTTTAGCAGAAGACAAATAAAGCACGATTTCCAACTGCTAGATTGTCCAATGTGACTTTTACTCCAATTTAGGAAGAAAATTTAGAAGAGTTAACAGAGATCAGTAGGAGGAACTTCATGGTATACAGCACCTTATACAAGGTGCTCTCTTTACAAATTTGTAAAACAGATGTATCCTACCGCTGATATAATCAAGAAATAAATAGTAGAAAAATTTGATCAAATAAATAGCTGGAGGAAAGGGATGACTCTAGATCAAAACTGGGCAAAGTTTTAAATCTGATTGTCACCATGCTAAAATCTGGATCTCCCACACTTTGCTTAAAGGACAGTCTTGTAGCAGGGCCCATTTGCACATTCTAAACAAGGAGAACATGAAGTGTACTGTCACAGGGTGACTGGTAGGAGACACTTGTTCACAAAAGGACTTTTCTTGGAGGGTATATAACACCCATCAGTGGAGCAGACTGATGAGAATAAAGAACAACTAATTTATCCGAAAACTTGAATGCTCATCCAAAGTAGTATTTGGGATCTAATACACACACACACACACACACACACACACACACACTCCATACACAGACCATATACACAATATTTGAACATGTAGTTTCCTTATCCAAAAGAACATCTATTTTAGGCAATGTAAAACATCTGTTTTATGGAAGATATGCTGCATTTAACTGAATCACCTGTGCTTTTGTTCTTTATGAAAAACCTATTGTCCAAACAGAACACCGATTGGGATCATTTCACAAGATAATCTTACCTACCCTAATGAAACATACCAGCTTTCTATTCCCATATAAGCTTTTATAGTTATTTATCTTCAAAACAAAGGCTGGTTTGATCCCCTCCCCCAGTTTGATGAGTTTGGTTCTGATAAAGCTTTTTCCAGCATGCCCTTGCTGAGCTCCAACCACATCCTTTCTCCCCATCCTCTTCCTGATACAGCATTTTCAGTGTTGGGGAAATCAGAGAGTAAAGGTTTTTTAGCAGTACTTGTCTTTCCAAGGCTGGAACTCCCTTTCCAGTTTCTGGTTTATCCTATCCTTAAGAGTTTGTTTTAGAATATATAAGGTAGCAAAAAATTCTGAGGAAATCTTCTTTCATACTATAACCATGAATATGCATAAGCATGACAGCAATAGCAATAACACTTAGACTGATATACACTTCACAGTGCTTTACAGCCCTCTCTAAGCGGTTTACAGATTCAGCCTATTGCCCCCAACAATTTGGGTCTTCATTTTACCCACCTCAGAAGGATGGAAGGCTGAGTCAACCTTGAGCCTGGTGAGATTTGAACTGCCAAATTGCAGTCAGCCGGCAATCAGTAGAAGTAGCCTGCAGTACTGCACTCTAACCACTGCACCACCAAGGCTCATGGTATATGTCTTTACACAGTATACCACTAAAGTATGAAAATATAAAAACTGCCCCATTTAAAACTGAGGAGTGATTGAAAGTTCAAATTTCCCCACAAAAACTAAATATTTACTAATATTTATTGAGAATGTATTTTCCCTGAGGGAGAATATACAGTTTATATTCAAATAATGTATGAATCCTGGTAGAATGTAAACTCATACTTTCATTTCTCCAATGTGTAGTCATGATTATGACTGAAAACTTACATTGATATCTTCCAAATCCAAGAAGTTCAGCACAATCCCATTGCGTTTCCAGATGATTGGAGGCCTCAGAGGTCCATGTATAGCACAAGTCAATACAGTGCTTAGTCCAACTGTTACTGTGGTAATGCTGACTTTCTGCTCTTCGGAGAGTATGAGTTGAACCACCTCTGTGAAAATAATCAAAAAAGGCAATTTATTCATTTTACTATCTACTAAATAAGAATGATTAAGGAATTTTCAGGAATAGCTAAAGCATTGGCTGTCCCAAATATAAACCCAAATACTCTCTGCCCATCAGATAATCCTGAAGGTTGTTAGACATAAGTTAATATCACTCTTACTAGTCTGCAGAAATCAAATTCATATTAAAGAGATTAGCATATACTTTTCTTTCTCATTTCTGAGAGGCACAGCTGTTTGGACTAATTGTTTCTCATGTAGGAATGTGACCTCCCCTCCCATCCATCCATCCATCCATCCATCCATCCATCCATCTATCAGTATCTATCAGTATCTATCATCTATCAATCTACCTCTATCTATCTATCTATCTATCTATCTATCTATCTATCATCTTTCATCTGTCTGATTGGCAGAACTACTCAACTAAAACTTTTGGTATGATTCTAGACAGCAAATAGCAAAAACTTACAATAAAGCAAAGAACCCCCACCTAATATTTAAAACATACCCAAATGGTAACCAAACACAATCATAAAACCATCCAAATATGCTTTTCTTCAACTGGACTAAACCCTTGGGGGAAAAGTCATATGTAACATATATGATCTGAATATAAACGAACAAACAAACAAATTATTAATTTAATAACCAGAAAAATATTGTATATTGTACACTCAATTGTCCATTGAGAATTATAGGTCCCAAATTAGATCCAAAATGAGGTTCAAGGGTCATTCCATGTCAATTGGTCTGGGGCTCCCTGCTTGACCATCATGGATTTCGATGAAATTTGGTGTGAACATGCACACACGTCCCCAATGAACATTGGTAAAGTGTTACATTTGCCAATGCAATACTTGCAGAGATATAGTCATTTGTTTGACCACATACCCCAGCCTTCTACAGTGTGACTCTGAGGTTTCAGCAACTTTGAGACGTAATATCTCCAGCAATATTTTGTTGAAAGAAACAAAACCTGGCCATCTTGTACAACTTGTTTTGCTCTATTAAACAAAATAATAAAAACATTCTCATGAGTGATCTCCATCTAGATAATTTGGAGCAAAGTTGGATGAAAATGACTGCGGTGTTAAAAAAGGGTAAAGTTTGGCTTCTTATACGGAGATATTATGTCTCAAAGTTGTTGAAACCTCAGAAGGTTGCAGTATGCAGAAAACCTGTAGAAGGTTGCAGTATGGGGTCAAACAAATGAGTATTGCATCGGCAAATGTAACACTTTACCAATGTTCATTGGGGATGTGTGTGCATGTTCACACCAAATTTCATCAAAATCTGTGATGGTCGAGCTGGGCACTTTTCTGAAATCAGACCACTTGATATGGAATGACCCTCAACTTATTCACGGAAAGACTTATTTGCAATAATATAATATTTTTAATGTACCGTATTTCTCATTTATACTCGCAGATGAACTCATCCATAGATAAAGTGTTCTTCAAATTTTTAATCAAGATACCATGAAAAAAGCAGGTTGCCTTTTTTGCCGGTTGCGTATCTCTCATAGTATTTGGATTAAAATGTTAAGGGTTGGCTTCTCTGTGGATTGGTTTATTCATTAGTGTATATGATAATTTTATTAAGATAGACAATGCTATGCCTACTGAGTAAACAGTCATCCAAATGACCTCTTACATCAGAAAATAGAATTTTTCATCATGCTTCTTTTGTAATTCCATTCCATTCTATTCTAATTACATGGTATTCTATTCAGTTCTAAACTGCTTTGTATAAACTGGTTTTAGGATTTTTTTTTAAACTTGGCACTGCATTTTGATTAATACCGCCAAAGAGAAAAATAATATAGCCAAAATTGTGATATTTGTATCACAATTTATCCCCTCAAAATGCTACAATAATAGCATTATTTGCATACGTAACTGTTCTAAAATATGCCAACCACACTTTGCTTTGCTGCATGAACAGGTAAGTTATTGATGGTGGAATTAGTGTCAGTGGAAGAGAATTATTATTAAGCATTTTAACTAAATATAATGAGAAGTGATGAAGTAATAAAGCAACATTGTCAAATCTGAAACATTTATAGCTCTATCATTCCCTAGATATCTGTTCTTGACTCTGGACAATGCAACCCTTAAACGCTCCAAGTGGAACTTTCACATTAATAGCCTATTAAGATGATATTTAAGATGATAGTTTATTATCACATATCCTCTGATGCAATACTGATCTAGTCTGTGGTTGGCAAACAAACAATATAGCAAGTAGAGAAAGATAGATCTAAAAATCATGCATATCACAGCAGCCAATTAAGCTGAAAATTTTCACTTGTCCAATAGAGGGAAGTCAAGAGATACAGAAAATTCTTAACTCATGAAGCTATTGTATCTTGTCATCACCTAGAGGTGTACAGCATAACTGTGGTAGCTGGAGCCACATTAAATTGATCACTGTCCATAGAAAATGGAATTGATTCCAGAGTCATGATAGTACGTCCCTATAGGCTCAGAACATGAAGACCATGACCCTGAAATGGAATTGAAAGAAGATTGTATTGCTGAAAGGAACGTAAAGAATGGGAAAAAAATGTAGAGAGACATTCAGAAGAACAGATATTGGCAAGTCTGTTATGGGAGGGCTGTAAAACACAAATAGAAACTGAGCTCTGATTCAAATGGTGAGCCAGTGCAGAGCCCTATACAAACATGTAAAGAACATGCTAGGTCCAGAACAGCCCAAATGACATTATTCCAGACTAAAATCAGAGGATGGAGGAAGGAATTAATAGCAATAACAATAGCACTTAAGACTTCATAGTGCTTTACAGCACTTTCTAACTGGTTTACAGAGTCAGCATATTGCCTCCAACAATCTGGGTCTTCATTTTACTGAGCTTGAAAGGATAGAAGGCCGAGTCAACCTTGAACTGGTCAGGATCGAACTCCTGGCAGTGGGCAGAGTCGCTCTGCATTCTAATCACTGCACCACCAGGACTTATTAAGAACACCTGACAGGATACTGTTATAAAAATCAGACCTAAGGCATGCAGCAATAATGCTGCCATCTTCTCCATCAACCCTTCACTGCAGTCCTCCAAATATTAAATAAATAATAGTAAATCTGGCTATATAATGAAGAAACGGGTACAGAGACAATGGTCATAGATTAAAATGTCAAAGTCAGAAGAACCTGGAACAATCTGAGAGCCCTGGAAATAAATAGGAGGGCAACCCAGTAGAAGATGGGAAAGACAATCAGTCTGACATACAACAGTCTCAGTGTAGTTCATATCCATCTTATGGTGATGCTAGTGAGACAGTCCATCATTGTTTACAGATTTACAGATTAACAGAGTTGGAAGGGACTTTGTAAGTCATCTAGTCCAACCCCTCTGCCCTGTTGACCAAACACTTTTCATACTTACACTGTTGCAGCATCCCCACGGTCATGTGATCAAAATTTGGATGCTTGGCAACTAGCATGTATTTATAACAGTTGCATTGTCCTGGGGTCATGTGATTATCATTTGTAACCTTCCCAGCTGGCTTTCGACAAAGAAATCAATGAAGGAAGCCAGATTTGCTTGATGAGCAAATGATTCACTTAACAACTATGGCAAGAAAGTTGTAAAAGGAATCAAGAATCACTTAACAACTTTCTTGCTTATCAATAGACATTTTTGGGCTCAACTGTGGTTGTAGGTCAAGGACTACCTGTAATGAACAGAGAGATGCTGGGTAGATATTAAGTGAAAAGCAGCTATCATATGATACAAAAGAAGAAAGACACTGGCAATTAATATTGCTGAAATAAGATCTTGGCTGGAATTTATAGAAGCTTTATCATGATTAAGAGGAACTGCTTGAAAGAATAAGTCTTTTTGACAACAGTAACAATCCTTTGAGAGCTGGTTTGTAGTGGTTACAGCATCAGGCTAGAAACCAGGAGATTGTGTTATAGATCCACCTTAGGTAAAATTCCATATGGATGAATTTGGGCCAGCCATTCTGTCTCAGCTCTAGGAAGCAGGCAAACCACTTCTGAAATCTTCCCCCCAAAACTGCAGAGACTTGCCAAGGCAATTACCAAGAGTCCAAATTGATCCAAAGGCATGCACCCACAAAGACACAAGAAAGCCAAACTGTTGTCATTGTTCAAGCAAACAAGCAGCTTAGATTTTAAGTTGGCTGGAGAACCATTAATCACACATGCCCACCTTTTCTGTGACACACAAAACACAAGTTTCAGGCTATCTTGGAAAGTAACTGTGAGCAGATACCTAATTCTCTTTATAAGTGTCAGGGCTGATTAACCTTTAAAAGACACAGTCTGAAACAATGGCTAATCCAGTCATCTACTCTTTACTGTTTCAATTCCTTTCCCCTTTATTGATGAGCAGAGAAATTAAGAATCCACCTTGAAATACCGATCAGCGAACCTGACACAGTCTGGCCTTGCTTGAGTAGCAAAACACTTTATCAATGTTCTGGTTGATATAAAGAAAAGATAGACCAGGTAATTGACATTTGCTCTTCAGAATGGCAGTGGCCTGATCGGACTCTCCAGGGACATATTTCCTCTTTTCTTTCCTTCAAGCATCAATGTGCTAGATGGTATGAATATTCAGTTCCATTAAAATGGTATCAAATTTCAGCAGATATTATAGGCATATAGAGAATACTTAAAATAACTGTCAGATGGGGCATTTTACCAAAAAGGAGGGATGATTTTTTAAAACACACATACACACAGACACACAATCAAACTTTAAAGTATTTACTCCCACAACTTTGCTAAAAAAAAAAAGCTAAGTATATTAGTTTTTCATTTTGTTTTCAATGAGCTGTCATCACTATCTCCCTTCAGTTATCAGTTGTATTTGAAAGCTTTCTAAATACAGATGTAATAATAGAAAATTGTTTCAGTAGTTTTACTAAATTAATTGAAAGGATACCATCTTCAATTTTAAAGCAACCTTGATTAGCCTTTTCTCAAAAGAAAAATATGTGTATTGTGAGACAGGCATCTTCATTAACCTCATGCTTGGATAATTTTACCTCAGATAAATTTACCAAACATTTGGAGACATTTGCCTTGCTCAAGGATATACAACATGGCTCCATGAAGGCAAAGTCTTGTCTAGCTAATCTACTAGTTTTTGAGGCTGTTGATAAACATGTGGACAAGGCAAGGCAGTAGATATCATCTATTAAATTTAAAAAAAAATCTCTTATCAAATATTTATCAGTAACTTTTAACAGTTATGGAATATAAGGACAGGCCGAGTTGTGAATAAATGATCAGCTAAACAATAGAAAACGAAGTCTAGGAGTTCATGGATATTTTTCAAATGGAGGAATGTAATTAATGGACGTACTCCAGGACTGGTTTTTTAAAAAAACATATTTTTAAATGATCTAGAATCAAGTGTGACTAGTGGAATAGCCAAGTTTGCTGATAAGATTAAATTGTGCAAAAATTAGTGCTAAAAACAAGAAGGTACTGTAAAGAAACCCGAAGGGTTTCATTGCATTAAGGCAATAGTGTTAAAATGGAAAGATGTCATTCAAGATGAGCAAGTGGACAATGATGCGGACTGGTGCCAAAATTCCTAACCAGTCACACAAACTAATGGGATCAGAGCTAGCAGAGCTAGATGAGAACGGAGATCTTGAAGTCATGGTGAACAGTTCAATGAAGATGCTGATTTGATATAGCATGCACCTGCTGGAAAAAACCGATAATAGGTATCATAAGAAACAATACTGAAACTAGAGATGCCAATAGCATAATGCTTTTATATAAATGGTGTGATGGCATCTGGAATATATATAAGACTCAGCCGCCCTGAGTCTTCGGAGAGGGGCGGCATATAAATTGAATTAATTAAATTAAATAATGTGCAGTTCTGGTTGCTGCACTTCAAAAGAGACATAGAAGAGATGAGAAGGTTCAAATGGGAGCAACTTACATTGGGACTGGAGAAGCTTCTCTGTAATGAAAGATAATAGTATTTGGGAATTTTTAGTCTAGAAAAGAGATGACGGAGAAGGCACATGACCGAGGTACACAAAATTAGGCATGGTGTGGATAAGGAGATATTTTCCTCTCCTCAGATACAAGAACCAGAGGTCACCCAATAAAATGAAATATGGACAAAAGATATTTTTTAAATATACATATATATATACACAATGCATAATTCAAATTTAGAGTTTATCACTATGACATGTGGTGCTGGCTATCAGCTTTCCTGGCTTCAAAAACGGGTTACACCAATTTGCGGAAATTCTGGGGACCGATGCGTGTTACTCTTGATAGCAGCATGGCTTTCTCTGAAGGCTGGGAGATCAATGGTCTTCCCTTTGTAGTTGGTTGGCCACGGTGGGAACAGAAAGCTGGACTAAATGGCCCAGCAGGGGACTGTTCATGTTCTTGTTCATGTTCTTATGTTCTGAATACTTTGTACTTTTTCTATGCAAAGTACATTTTGTTCTAAATTGCTCACAGTTTGCAGAGAGCTCTTTTCCAATATTTTTGTTCTATTTTCAGCAGACCTTACTGAGGGCCAAACCCGAAGAGACTCTCACTATAGCACACCATTTAAAAACGAGCATCCAATTTACTGAAGTGGTGCACTTTTTATTAGGGAATATTAAGTGCTGAATATGTAAAGCACCAGAAGGTAGCTCTCTTATAATGAGTTAAAAAGAGCAGAAAATTGTACAGTTAAGCCAATTACCAGATATAAAATACTATGAGACTCTGTGCAAACTTTTGCTCTGGAAATCGATATTACAGATTGTGTTAGATTCCTATAATCTGGCCAGATTATGGTTTTCTTCTGTCTATTGTTATTCACACATATTTGAGATTTGATTACATTCACAGTTTATAACATTTTGTTTCAATTATTTGTAAATATTCACAACACATAGTTCAGTGATTTCTAACACTAATATATGTAACAGTACATTTTTAAAATTGAGGTACATTATCTTCTTTTGATGAAAATAATTATATTTGACATGCACTTTATAGGATAAAAACAATTAGCAAATTACATAAAATTTAGTGTCTTTAATGAGGATCCTTTTTTTAAAAAAAGATATGATGAAAGGGAATTATATTGGCTTTGTCTTTCCATGGTGTTCCCTTAATTATAGTTTTTTTTGGAATGATTTGGTTTCTGTGAAACACTTTTAACATTATCTCATAGTCTTTCTTTCAAGTGTATTGTTGTAGCATTTCCTCTTAAAATACGGCAAATATTGAGTTTCACAGAAGAACAAGGAAAAATATTTCTTAGAAAAATTGCATATGATACGATTAATCTTTCACAACCGGCTGACCATTCTCATGCGTTCTAACAAAGATATAAGCTAATAAAATCACAACCATTCTTTTATTTATTGCAAATGCTTTTGGAGAACATAAATTCACAGGTGTTAAAAATGAGTGAGAAGATCAAACAAATGCTGTTAGGATTTCATCAGCACAGATCCTATTGGGACTAGGGGTGAAATGCTCCCGGTTTGGATCGGCTCGGCTGAGTAGATAGTGGAGATTGAGGCTAGTTCGCCGAACCAGGAGTAATGGCTGGCTGGCCACACTCCCAAACCGGTCCACAGCCTGCAATCCTGCCATGGTTGCCTGCCTTCCATGCTGCCTTCCCGGTGTCCTGGTGTCCAGCTTGTGAAGGCAGGCAAGCAGAAGCCCACATGGAAGGCAGGCAAGCATGGCAGGCCTGCGGGGAAGGAGCTAGCGGCTTACTCGCCCCCCCACTCCATTCAAGCAGCGGCTTCCCTGCTCAGCCCCAACAAGCTATGCATCCATAGCAATGAAGTTGTTTTGTTCGCCGCGGTGGTGCTTGGGAAGGGCAGGTAGACATATTCATTATAGTTGTCAGCTGCAGACGTTCGCCTGCCCTCCCAAAACACCACTGCGGCGAACAAAACGACCCCATTGCGCCACGCCTCCTCCTGCAGCCAAACGCATCCAGCTGTGCATGCCCTTTCCTCAAAAAGGCTGTGCATGGGGCGCTTGGAGAGCAAGCGAGCAAGAGAGCTCTCCAACCTCTGTTTGTGTGTGTGTGTGTGTGTGTGTGAGGGAGTGATCTGAAGCTGAGGCACCCAAACTTCTGGCACCGGCAGGGGCGGCTTCTGAGCAGCCCTGAGTCAGCCATCTCCACCTGACCTACTCCCTGAGTCTCGCTGTTCTCCTTGCCCCTCCACCCCACCCCATTCAAGCAGCGGCAGGCTCTGCGGGACAATAGGACCTCCCATTTTTCCCACAGCATGGCATACGCTTGCTACCTCTGCTTGTCTGTCTGCAAGTGATGATCTTCTCTGCTTCTCTTGGGATGCTGGTGCGGGCACCATGGATGCATAGCTTGTTGGGGCTGAGCAGGAAAGCCACTGCTTGAGTGGGGTGGGGGTGGGGAGAATGGCAAGACTCAGGGAGTAGGTCAGGTGGAGCTGGCTGTCTCAGGGCTGCTCAGAAGATGCCCCCGCTGTTGCCAGAAGTTTGGGTGCCTCGGCTTCAGATCGGTCCCTCCCTCTCTCTCTCTCACATACGCACAAAAACAGAGGTTGGAGAGCTGTCTTGCTCATTCGCTCTCCAAGCGCCTGTGCACAACCCATTTGAGGAAAGGACAAGCAAGGGTGGGCATGTTTGGCTGCAGGAGGAGGCCCAGGTGAAAGGCGGCTTTTTCAGCAGCATCCCCCTCTCCTGCAAGGGGGAGGCTCTGCCTTTGCAGAAATGGGGTGGGCGGTTTGTACAGAAGATTGGGGGGGAATGGGTGGTTCCCCCAAGAAAATGAGCAGGGCAAGAGAAGGCTCTGAGGTTCACTAGGGCAGTCAAGCCAGAGGGAAACTCAAAGCGTTGGGGGCTTCAGAAAGGCAGAATGTGCTTCTGTGCAGCTCCTGGCTTCTGTGACATTCTGTGAAAGACAGAATGTGCTTCTGTTCTGTGTCAGAATGTGGAGCTCCTGGCTCTGACGGTGAGTGACATGAATGATGTCAAACTGGCCACGCCCACCCAGTCACATGACCACCAAGCCACGCCCACAGAACTAGTAGCAAAAAAATTTAGATTTCACCCCTGATTGGGACCCTGTGTGAGCCAGTAGTATCTGAGCAGATGGCAACATCCAGCTGATCTTACATGGGTTTACAAGCCAAGTCTGCTCAAATTTCATTTAGGCCAGTGATGGCAAACCTTATTGGCACCGAGTGCCAAAAAGGGAGCACGCGTGCACACGTGCAGCACCAAGTGCCAGAAAGGGAGCACTCTGCATGCAAATGCACATTCGTCAAGGCCACGACCAGGAAGAGGAGCTGCCCAGGGGGCACGCACGCACTGGATAAGGTACTTCTGGTTTCCAGCGTGTGCATGTGTACTGGCCAGCAAGTCTTCTGGTTACTGATGCACATGTGCATGCCAGTGTTGGGTTTCAAAATTTTTTACTGCCGGTTATGTGGTTGTGTCTTGGTTGGCATGACATGGCTTGGTGGGTATGGCAGAGGAAGGATACTGTAAAATCTCTATTCCCTCCACAATCCAGGGGAAGGTTTCTGCAAAATCCTCATTTCCTCTTGATCAGCTGGGACTTGGGAGGCAGAGAATAGATGGGGCGAGGCCAGTCAGAGGTTATTTACCAGTTCTCCGAACTACTCAAAATTTCCACTACTGGTTCTCTAGAACTGGTCAGAACCTGCTGACACCCAGCTCTAGCACACATGCCAGAGAACGGAAGACCAGCTCTTCCAGTTTCCGGCACTGCCTCACGCACAAAGGCCAGCTGATCATCACATGCACATGCACACCAGAAACCTGGAAGAGGAATGGGTGACGCCACGTGTGCCAGGCAACATGCCTCCACTTGCCACTTTGGGCATGCATGCCATAGTTTCGCCATCACGGATTTAGGCCTACAGAGAACACCAGGGCTGTAGGATAGACTGAATAGTTTAAACGTATTCTTCAAGAAAGCAATAACAATTGCCTCTACATTTAGCCAAGAAAACTACATGGCTGTAATGCATGAAGTCACCAGAAATCAAACTTGACTCGCAGGATACTTTTCTTAATTTGGGGGATTAAGAAAGAAATCATACAGGCAGGCTATATGTTGCAAGTAAACATCTCTAAGTCATATATACTTGTAAATATTCTGACTTGGTATAAACTATTAAGCATTTTATATTGATCTACAATATATTATTGCCTCCCAGTTGTATTATGATTGTCATGCAATCAGACAGATGTTTAGACTGGATTTGCTATTTTTATCTACCTATTGAATCTTTCCCAAGGATGTGGGAAAGGCAGATGTTGTTTCTTGTTGTTTGATGGTGTTAAAAGTAGCATCCCAGGATGTAAAGTGTTCCATGTAAAACTGCCATTTGCAATTGATTGATAATGATATTTTCAATGCCAATGGTTTTCAAGTGGTGTTCTAGTTCTTTTGGGATTGCACTCTGGGTGCCTATCGCTATTGGTTCTATCTTTGCTTTCCTTTGCCACTTCTGTTGGCAGAAAAATTCTACTTTTCTCCAATTCTTTCGCTTCTCTCCTGTTGTCTCCAAGTACTCCTATGTGCACTATTCAGATTTTGTTTTTGTCTTTCTTATTGACAATTGTTAAGTTAGGAGTATAATGTGGTGGAGCCTGTCTGTATTCTAAAGTCCCAGAGTACTTTAGTTTCTTCTTTTTCTATAACTTTGTCTATTTTGTGGTCCTACCAGTTCTTGCTTGCAGGCAAGTGTTATTTCTTACCAATATCCCAATGCACCACTGCTGCTACTTTGTCATTATTGTTATTACTATTCAATCACAGGATCTTTATGAACTGCACTGATTTTAATAGCAATAATCTTTAATAGCAAGTCCTGCATACTAATTTAGTTAGATAGTACCATTTATACTTCTTTATCATGGAAATCTTTCCTCTGCTGTCATCTAAAGCCAAGCAACGGCAATCATAATTTCACAATGAAGACGTATATAATTGAGGTCATTACAGGAAGCAACCTGGAACAAGCATCTACAGAACAAAATTCATTGATTTAGCATAGCTCAGAGATAATTTACATAGAAAGTGCGGGTCATCTTTCCTTCAGCAAGAGTAGTACATTACATGCAGAATTCCATTTGATTTGGAAAATGATTTTTGTATCTCTAATTAGATTTTTTTTTTTTGGGACTTTAAACTCCTGATATATTTTGCAGTATATTTTACTGCTTTTTAATTATTTTCCCCATTTCCTCACAGATATTTTCCTATACATGAAATAATGTAATATTTTTTCTAGGTTTCTGCGGATGTGCATCTTATTAAAAAATGAAGGTTATTCCACAGCATTTATTTATTACATTGATTGGCACAGGCTTCTCATGTATCCTGTCTCCAATTAGTAAAGGAGCATGAACTTTGGATTAAATTTTAGTCTCAATAAATAGCTTCTATCCTAATTTAGAGCATATGCAAGCCAAGACTTTTCTCTCTGTATCTGCTTTATCAGTCAATAAAACATTTCTAATTAGAGATCTTTATTTGTCCTCTGCCTTTTTATTGAACCAAAGAAATTTCTGTGCAATCCCATTCAACTCTGCGATGTATATACAGTAAACATGTTTAATGTCTTTCTGTCTGTTAGAGTTTGTATGTGTGTGTGTGAGAAAGAGAGGGGGGGAAGGGAGGTTACATTTTACATATTAGATTTACATTCCACCTTTCCCCTAGCAATTTACAGCAGCATAAATATTTCTTTCCCCACCCCCACCCCCAAAAAGAGCAACCCAAAGAGAGTGTTGGTTTGGGGGCCAATAACTAAAACTTCTCAATGAGTTTCCATGGCTAAATGTAGATTCTACAGTATACAAATCAGTGGTGGGTTGCTCCCGGTTCTGTCTGGTTCTTCCGAATCGGTAGTAAAGGCGGGAGGCTCCGCCCACCCGCCCGGACGTCATAAGGCATGATCTGTGAATGCGCAGAAGCTTCTGTAGAAGCGCACCCCCCCATTGGTAGTAAAGGTAAGTAGAATCCACCCCTGATACAAATCTATAAACATCTCCACATACTGGAAAGCAAATTAAATATTTGGGACAATTTTATGTTAACCAAACATCCAGATAAAATGCTGGGGGGAAAAAATATGCCATTTAGAAACAGTGGGATCTATGGCTCCCACTGTTTACCATTCAAGGGCTGCAGTAAATTCAGGAATCTCTTTGGATTCAGTGCTATGATAACAGCCCTTTCCACTCATGAAAGTGACTCTTAAAGTAGACTGCATCTTTCTAAATGATTAATAATAAATATGAAAGATAACATTGATCCAGTGATAAGGAATTTGTGTATCTGTTCTGTAAAATTTCATTTGTTCACATTATCATTTTTTTCTCCATTTTAAAAAATAATTCCTGAAAGCAACTAGGAATCAGTACTAGTGCTCTAATGCTTCAAATTCTTGTTTCAGGAAGAATTGGCTTAGCTTTCTAACATTTCAACTCACTATGTGGGTTTGTTAGCATAATTCGTGCAATGAATCTCAGGAAATGGCTAAATAGGGAACAAGAAAACTACTACCATCAATAATAATAGGCTCAGAACTTTTTGTTATAGGAATGAAATTCATGTAATGAGAAAATCTATTTTTGTTTTTCTGTGTATTTATATATCAGCATATTGATTATTTTTTTTTATAGACCCTGAAAGGTATTTCAGAGGCCCAGGTCAGAGTCAATTAAAAATGTCCCCATTTTATTATTTCCATCAGGCATTCTAAGTGCGGAAACATAACTGAGCAAATGTGTGTGTGAAATAAGATTATTTTTAAATCCTAAGAAAATATGCTAATCTAAGCTATATTTTGTAATTGCCATAATTCAAACCATTACTGTAATGTACACTCTGCCTCCCATAGGCATGCTGTTTCAAATAATGTTTTATAGTAAATTCTGCACTAAATTAGTCACAGTATTTTCTGAGTCATAAAAAAGTATGACTGTATTTCTAACCATGACAAAGAATTTAGCATCTTAAGACTTTTCTGTTTGTCATTTATTCCTGAAGTCTATAGGCTATGACTTTTTTGAGTTATACTTAATCTTTCACTAAAAAGTATAAAATTTATTCTGTCAACTTTCCCTCCATAAAATAAGTCCATCTGAGTATTTCTCAACATTCACAGCTGAGTGCTTCTGAGTGCTTCTTGCACAAAAGTGCAACTTTCTCCTCAAACATCTCCACACTCAAAAGATAAAGGAGGTAGGACAATGGCCTTGGACTTTCATCTATAGGCTCATGAAATAAGCATTACAGTTCTGTCAGTCGCTCCAAATCATACTGAGACTGTCAACTTGAATCAACTTGATCCGAATGATGATTCAATTCAGGAGAAATGAATATGTTTGCATAGCATCAGATGGGTTCAAAAGCATCTGATCCGAAATATGGAATCAATTATTTGATAGGAAGATTAAGATCAAAGGGGTGATTCAGTCAAAGTGCCTATAAACTGAATGGTTGTGCTGTATATCCTTAATAAATAGTACTATCAGCATTTTAATTCTCTTTCTCTGTCACTTGCATGACCAGGTAACTATGGCAAGCAATAACATGGTTTTTCTTTTCCTTTCCTCACATCTTGAATCATGCTTTTCTTTTCACAAGCCCCCATCATTAAATGTACAATATAGTAAGAACACAAGAGTATTGGTGGGAAAGGGGGAGAAGGGAGAATCAATGATGGCATCTGCATGATTATATCATTATACAGATGTTATAATATAAGCATAATGCCAAGATGCATATAGGTCAGGTATGTGTCATTTTACTGTCCTTGTGGTTTATTGTGCTAAGGATATAAAAATCTGATAATTTATTCAAATATGGTTTACTCATCAATATCTATGATCTCTGAGCATTGTAGTAGTAGTTCAGCTGTCAAATAACAGTAGCATTGTAGTAGTTCAGCTGTCAAATAACTAGCCATTTTATAGGAAACGCTTGCATGCTGCTTCCCAAGATGTGCCACCAGGGGGGTGAGCAGGCTTCTCACCAGAGAGAAAGATGAGTGGCTCTTCTTGCAGTGTCACCCAAGTTCCCCTTCCTTCCTGGAGTTGCTTCACAAATGGACGTTGCAACTGGAAAGGTTTAGAACTGCCAGGAATCTGACTGCCTGCACAGAGAACATCTCCCCACTGAAGTGGTGTCTATCTACCTACTTGCATAGAACATGCTTTCAAACTCTTAGGTGGAGACAAGCTGAGGCGAGTGATAGGAAATCACCCTATGCTAGGGCTCGAACTGTCAGAGCTGAGCGTCATTAAGTCACTGAGCCACCATGCCTCTGTTTATGCTATAAATGGTAGAATCCTAACAAGGGACTAGGTGGCTGTCTTTTGGTGCTGAGAACTCTTGTCAGGGTTGCCGCAACCAGTTACGTCACTATCTGAACCACAGAGCAACATGTAGTCAGTACCACTTAGCTGAGATGGAGGTTCAGTTGTTGAAGGATCTTAGTCTTCCATTGCTCTTTTTTTTACCATCAAAACAGTTTTATATTTAATTATTTTTTACAAACTGTCTTCGTCCTACTCTGTCTGCCTCCTTTACCATCACATAGCCTGTAGTTATGTTTTGGTTGTTTCTATGACAACACAGCTGCCTTCCTTGAAAACATAATCTCTACAAATCACCTCAATGTGATCACAACCATGAATATCAATTCTTTTAACAGATAATATAAGGCTGCTAATGGTTAAACAACTTCCAAAAGTTCTATTGCACGTGTATGTCCTAATTTTGTCAGAGCATTGTTGATCTACAATAGTTTTGTGGATTAGATACACAACACTGTACTTCTGTGCTCAGTAAGTTCAGTTCTTAAGGGAAAAAATGCACACAGATACAAAAGCTCCAAGTAAAGCATACAAAATTTAGGAATCAAAGTTTTAGTTGAGTTCTCACATTTCACAGTTGTAAATGATGTTTCTTTGAAACATTCAGCTGACTTGAAAATGATTTTCTTTCAAGTTGGAAGAACTTGTTTAGAGAAATATTGTGTCTTTCTATTGAATGGCTTCACACAATCCTCTTCCTCCCTCTCACCATTATAACCAAATGGCAGACTTCTTTATGATTTCCAGAAGAGACTGTTACGACGTAACTTATTGGATCAGCATGAGAATGAAAAGACAAAAGAGTAGGAGCATATTCTGGTACATAAAATAAAATATTATATGACTGCTCAACATCTTTGGAGAGATACTGCTAATTTTAAATATTAATCCATTTTTACTCATGTATTTACAATACATGAAAATACTCATTTCCTGCCATTTGCTCCCCTTTTCTATGGCATGAAGTAAAAGGTGAAAGATTTATAGGATCTGAAGAGAATCCAGGGTATGAAGAGAGAGAAGGGGAGAGAGAAAGAGGGAGGGAGAAAAAGAGGAAGAAACTTGCATATATTTTTATTCTGTGTGTATGTGTGTGTGTGATGCACTTCCCCCCACCCCCAAAGTGGGTGGAAATGTCTGTGCATCTTATACAGTGAATGTTGCTGAAGCCCCGCCCACCCACTGGGCCCTCCCACTGGCCTCTGCCTCCCAGCAATTTGCCTCCTTGCAGCAAAGAGCAAACAACCTGGTCAGCTTCAGCACAGCCTGATTTAGCATGAGCACTGATTGACGGTTGGATCTGCCTCCCGGAATACCGCCTATAAGCTGTTCCAGGCTGCTGGGATTACCACCGCCTATCGCTGCCACCACCACCATCACCACTGCTGTCTGACACTACCTCTGCATGCCCCATTTTTGGCCTCCGCACATCCCATTTTCGGTCTCTGCATGCCCCATTTTATGCCTCCACGTACTCCATTTTTGGCCCATTCCAGGCAGTGGGAATCGCTGCTGCTGCCTATCCTCACCGCCTGGAACAGGCCAAAAATGGGATCAGCGGAGGCTGAAAATGGGATGCACGGAAATCAGGCTGTGCTGAAGCTGACCAGGCTGTTTGCTCTTTGCTGCAAGGAGGCAAATTGCTGGGAGGCAGAGGCAGTTTTTTTCCCCTTGTTTTCTTCCCCAAAAGCTAGGTGCATCTTATAGTCTGGAGCATTTTATAGTCTGAAAAAAAAGGTATATATATCCCCCCAAATAATTTCATTTCACTCACTGATGTATTACTCACATTTCCAAAGGCCATACTTTCTGCTAAAGGTAATGACATAATATCAGACAGTTTCGGCAGAGATGGCCAAGTGCAACTAATATCCAGTTTTCTGATTATATTGGTTTATACGTAATTCAGAATACTAAAAAAAAATAGTTTACAGCACTTGACTATGGGGCTTCATAAATCCCTGAGTTACTTTATATGGCTACTCCATAAACCCATATGGTTTATCATAAATATATTGACATCCCATTAACCAGATGTCAGTGTGACAGCAAAATCAATTATTTAGAAAAAAGGGAGACAAGTTACAAGGCGTTGGAAGAGCACAAGATGAAAAAAAGCCTCTATTAGTTCCAACACATGCATCATTTAGAATAGTCTGATACCAGTCCATGGTTTGTTATTTGAAGAATAACATTTGATTATATTATTGAAGAGCACAATTCATGTATTAAAGAAATGAAATTTCTAATCCATAATTTGCACTACTTTCCCCCTCCCCCCCAGATACATCGTAAACCAATGTCACCAGTGTTCATCTAGCATATGATGGACATTTCATATTGCCAATTTATGATAAGATGTGACAGTTACCTCATGAAAAATATAGCTTTCATGACTTTCCCCTTTTATTAAATATTTCCACTTCACAGTTCAGTAACTTTTCAACAAATGCAAAATACCGACTGCACCGGCAATAAGTTTTCATCCAGTTGATTTAGTTAAATCTGCAAACTCTCACACCTCTGTGCCATTTTCATGCATTCTGAATATTTAACAATGTTTTCCTAAAGTTCCCCTCCCCCCACCACTTTTTAAAAATCCTAGGACGGTTTACTTTGAGGTTTTAGTGAAAGCAGCGATCCCTTTATTTATTCGATTTCTATTCTACCTTTCTTCCAGGGAGTCCCATAATACTCCTCCAATTTTCCTCACAAATAGCCCCATAAATTTGAGCAGATTAGGTTGAGACAGAGTGATTGGCCCAATATTCAATCACTCATTCACAGTGAGACTTTATGGCTGAGGATGGACTGGACCTTTGGTCTCCCCAATCCTAGCCTCATATCTTAACTGCTGCATTACAAGGCTCTTCATAATAAGTAGGCCATGATGCAATTTATTCTAATTAAAAATTGGCATGTGCTACAAACATATCTATTTAAATTCCGTAACTCAGAATGGCTTACATATTTGAAGTAGCATGACTAAAACAAGACAAATAAAAAAGTGAGAAGAAAAGGAAAGAGAGAGCAGAGGGATAAGTCTTACATCACTGCAAAATAAATAAATAAATAAAAACCTAAATCAGGAGGGGCAACAGAATGAAGAGATGAAAAAACAATAATTCCCAAGGAAATTCATGGGATTCGTTTTATCAGCACATCTAATGTTGAAACGCAGTTTTGCTACTATTAAATCTTTTCAAACCCCTGAAGTTAAGAACCTCTGACATTATTTCATAAAGTGAAGAGGAAATTTATCAGACTTTATATTTGATTCTTGACAGACACCCAGATTTTGGATCAGCATTTCAAAGTGATCATTGCTTTCAGTGAGTTAGATCTCCATGGGGAACCCTGGAATTCTCAGTGAATTCTCAGTGAAAGAAAGGCTCAGATGAGACGGATAATTTTGACAAAGATTTGAAAGGCTAAATTAATATTTCCTAGTATAAGAGCCAAGATCAGTAGAAGTGCCAAGAAGAAAACTGTGTGACAAATCTTGCTTGTCGAATATGGGTCTAAAGATGTGTAATTAAGCCAGTTTCTTTGCTGATCAACTCTTAATATGTATTTTTGTGTAATAGATGCCAAAGGAGATAGTTGGTAAAGACAAACAATTTGTTAACCAGACCCTGACTGCAATGGCCAGATATTTTCCTTTATATGAAACACTGGTGCTGAAAAGATTTAGTTGCCTTTTGTCCACTAAACTTTGACAGTCAAGGGATAGGAATAGCCCTGACACTTTGTGGTCTTTTTGTTAACAGACCCAAAGATCATCAAATAATGTTGCATCTTTCTTCCAACACTACCTGAAAAGATAGCAGAAATTGAGGCTACTCGTGGCAACACCTTGCATTTCATCCATTAGCTCCAGTTCCAAATCACAAAGATTTAATTCCAGGAGAAGGATCAGCAGCACACTATTTATATCAAAAGGCTCTCAGCTTCTGATAACATTAAGGGGAGAGTGGAGACACTGTCCTGGAACAACAAGAAATGAATCAATTGGATGGAGATGCATACCCATTTTGGGGGGAATTATACTGAGAGTGGTGTACAAATTAAGGGTGATGAGGATGGGCAATTGGGTTGTCTGCTATGAAATTTAAATGCAAAAAATATTTCTAAATTTGCATTACTACTTAAATACTTTCTGTAAATGGATGCCTTCTTTTTTGACATATTGCCTTATTTCATACGAATATGAGTGGCTATCCTATTTAGATATTGGAAGTAACTTACAGAAAGATGCATGCAGTATAATTATTTCAAAAGCCCTGCTGTGTTTGGAACTGTTTTGATCTCCTGATCATCATTTGGAAGCTTTGTTAGATGTAATTTTTGTTAGATAGATAGATATTTTTTTAATTTGATTTATATGCCGCCCTTCTCCGGAGACTCAGGAGAAGAATTATTGAGTGAGCTAGAAAAATAAAAATAAAAAAGTGCTATTGTTCCTGGCTTGAGTCTTCTACAAACCAAGCTCTTTCACTAAGGATCACAGTGCTGGATTAATGTCTTTATTTTTAAATTTTGCACAGAATAAGGATGCTATTTTCAAGCAAACCCAGATGCAACCATTGCCAACTATCTTCCTTTTCCATAAACCTGGAATCCAGATGCATTCTTCAAAATAAAGATGCAGGGAGGTTTTATTGGAGTTGTAGCTGGAATTCTTTGGATGGAATTAATATAACATACAACATTCATTATATTTCAAGTTGTTATTTCAAGTGTCAGGACAATAATGATAACTTTATCTACTGATTGGGGAGTCTTAAGTTTTGAAGTCTAACTATATTAGTTGACACAAACACACACATATATGTATGTGTCTGTATATGTATGTGTATACTGTAATATGCCGGTAGAGCCCATATATAACTATCATGCAATTATAATCCCAAAAAATCTACTGAACACAAAACAAATTGATGGTGGTAATCCTGTCCACATTGTAACACTCCAAACTGTTCCCTTCAAGCGTGCCTGTTTTTTTTTTTCCAAGCAATAAGCCACACTGTTGAACATACCATTGGACCATAGCCTGTCACCATCTTTATTTTGCAGTAATATTTATAAAACCCAGACATAGTCTTAGAAATAAATGCGATGTCTGACACTTGAAAGCCACTTCCCTTTTAAAAATGTATCAGATAAATATTTTGGAGATGTTACTCCTGCCACTTTACCTCTTAGGACACTCTTCTCTGCATTTAATATGTTGAATGGATGAAGGTGAGAAAACCCTAACCTTTGACCTCTGAGCTTCCCCCCCCTCCATCGTTTCCATATTGTGGCACATTGTGGGGGGGAAAAAACCAATAGGGAGATTAATTTTCAGGAGAACTACTCATATTTATAAATGAAGAGTTTGGTGATGATATGAGTTGGGCCAGGGTTAAGCCTTTATCCTTTCACTTTCACTTTAAAAAGTCCCACTGCCACTTACTGCAGCTGTTTGTAAAACTATGAGTTAAAATTATATTATTAAGAAATGGAGGGTAGTGCTTGCCTTCCAAAACTATAAGCTATAAATTTTCTTCCTTCAGTCAACCAGAGAGTGATTATATTTTTAATATAATGCCAACACTAGGAATCAGTCCACAGAAATATCAATATAAATTGTGCTTGAAACCAGTAAGAGGCTAAATATTTTAACATTAATATATTTTAAAGATATAATGAGACCGGTATGGACTTTAAACATCCAACTTTAATATTCTTAATTAATCTGATCACTTTGGCTGAGATTGACATTAGGAGGCAGGCCTATCTTTATGCTTATCATTTACCAAAATAATAAGCTTGCATGTTGCATTTGAACTAATTTCAGTGCTCTAGGTTTTCAGTGATCTCAAGATGACATTTTTCCCCCTATAATATAATTTAAGATCTAGCCCCCAAAGCTTACAGCCATTTGACTTTCATTGCTATTAGTTTAGAATGCCCTGAATACAGTAAAATTGGTTGCACGCAGAGGAGAACATTTTCAGAATATTAAAACTGATGGACCTTGTACCCCATTAGAAGCAGTACTCACTATTTCGTGTGTATGTGTGTGCGCATGCACGCACACACACACACACACATGCTTTACTACTCCACTGAATGACCCAAAACAATATTTGTGGAACTAATAAAACATGATTGGTATAATGTGATCATTTATTCATTGTTACAGTTCATTATATTTTTGATTGGACATGAGAGTTTGGAAAGAAGTGCCTGAACATATTTTAAATGATTTAATTGTTTAGTTTACTGGCTTTGTTCCGTGTACAAACACTAAACTAGTTTAAGAAATATTTCAGTTTTTTAACCATAAATTATGTCATTTTATAGAGGACATAAAAACAACAAATTAGTTCTTATTTTTTTATAGACTTTTTTTTTTTAGAATCATCTCTGGACAAGATGGGTGGCACATACATTTAATAAATAAATAAATAATCCTTCAGTGCTAACATAATTGGACCACAAATTCATCCTCTAAAAACAACTTCGCTCTGACGTATCCTGCGGGAAAATACAATTAATTAGAAGTGATGTGTTACAATATTAAATTATATTGCATTTCTTTTTCAACCACAATAAGGGACAATAAACGCTAATTGCAAAATTTTGCAAATTGTGAAATGCTTTGCTGTATCTGCTTCAAGATGGAATATAATGCTCTGTAAATAGTAAAAAAAAAAATAATAAAAAAAAAAAATCCAAGCCTAATATTGAGATATATGCAGTCTGTGGCTGTTCCTCAGAAATTCCTATTCTGTTGCCTCTATATATGAATGAAAAATATTTTTTTTTATATAGAGTTAGCCAAATTTGAGTTAGAAGGTATTTTTGAAGAAATCAATGTTAGAAAAGGATCCAGTAGAATTTCATGGAGTTTTCAGCATTTGAATTCATACATATTGCTGTAAAGATTATTCATGATCTACTTTATATCACTGTTCGAAAAATTGTGTTAATTCTTACTACAGTTTACTTCATGGTCCTTAAAAACTAGATCTAAATCTTGGTTTGCCATTTGCTTTAAAGATTTAACAAATTATTTATTATCCCTAATCAGATATAATTACCTTTTATTTGATGAAGATATAGGAATGCTAACTGCCTGATTGAGTAATCTTTTTTGTTTCTTCTTTTTACAAGCCTTACAAAAACCTCCTAAAATCACAAAGAGCTCTATCAGTTTTGAAGGTTCATGTATTAAGTAACCTGTTAAACTTAATCTTGATGATTTCCAAGGCAAAAACCTTTCCAATGATGCCATTTGCTAAATTTAAGAAAATTATTTCATGGTGGAATAAACACTTCGGGCAAAATGATTCTATGAAATATGCTGTCATAATTAATGATTAAAGGGGCATAATAATGATTAAAGGAGCATAATAATGATCATAATAATTTCATAAAGATATAATTTTAATAAATGTGGCTATTTTGAAATGCATCTAAGGAGACTAAGTATATATTTCTCAATCTGTCTTAATAGTAAAAATAATTGGTTTCAATTTCCTTGATTTCAAAATCCTAAATATACTTTTCATTTGTGATGGGAATGAAAATATGCTAGTGATAAAAGCTAAAGTTTTCATCTTAGTAAGAGTTGAATACTCTTCACTACCATTAATTTTCAGCAAGAACTGTGAATGAAATTGCCACCATTTGAAATAAAAAATTAAAACTAATTTGTCGGTATTGTGTTTTGCTTCCTTCTGCCGCTTAGTCACAATCTTGTTAATATTGCAAAAAGAATCTATTTAGAGTCTTCTAAAATTAGTCAAATAAAAAGTGAAGAAAATTTCATCTTAAAAGCAGAAACATTTTTCAGGTCACAGACTTACTTTTGTTATTTTGACAACATGAACATAGCAAAGAAAACCAGACATAATCTTTGAATTAAAGTATGTAGAAAGGGGATTATGTCATGAACTATTGAAGAATGAAATACTACATCTGTAATTTTGTCATACAGAGACATAATTCTCTATACATAAATTTAAGCTTACCAGCCTCACTTCTATGTAGAAAGTTCAATGACAGTTTGAAAAGCTTTAGCAAAAAGGCAATCAAGAAGGAAGCAGGAAATTTATGGCAACTCTTTTAGGATTACCTCAAACTGTTTTCTGATTATTCTCAAAGGACAGTTGCAATGTAAGCTCTTCTGATATGTGATGTTGAATGGTCCTATTTTAAAATTAATAAGAATCCATGTTAGCTAAATTAGTCTGAGGTGTCAGGTGGATTGCAAGTCTATCAATGAAGCTAATAAATAGCAAAATTAGCATGCCTAATGATGAATCCATTTCTCCTGGGTAAGTCAACCTTGAGGGGGTGGTTAATACCCTGGGGTTGCCTAGCGTTTTTGTGCCTTTCCATCATGGCATGCATGCTCCTGTAAGCTGAGCTGAAGTTGAGGCAAATCAAGTTCAGAAGCTTCCACAGAAAAATGTTGAGGCTGTCTTATTTTAGCCTAGTTGCTCATCCACTGGGATGTGCTCATTATTCATTTCCTCCATCTCTGCTATCTCCTTTGGTGAGGGCTCATTCAATAGCCTGGTGAGAATGGTGGGAATTTTGCAATGTTCTTAGGATAAGTATTACTAAACCCAAGAAACTTTGCCAATTCATGCCCTTAAGGAAGAAATGGAACTTGTTGCTGAGTCATTCTCCTGCTACTGTCTCCTTATAGTTCTATTTTGGAAAACACTCAAGATAGAGGCATGTCAGCATTTTAAGTCAATGTAAGAAATTGCTCTCAGAGTCCATGAAGGGCTTCAAAGCAGAATAATAGTTTAAGAGTCATTGCATTGGATACATGGGGAAGTCCATATGAGTGGCTCTGGTTGTTCAATAGTCTTAACAGTGATAGCATCTGATGGTTTTCTAAAGAAATGAAAACAGGCATTTGGCCTAATTATGTTGATTACCTACATTGTATGGAGATAAACATTAAGTATCACTGCTGTTATGGAGACCACATTCTCTCTCTGTGTGTGTCTGTATAAATATAATGGCTGAATAAACTGTTTTATGGCTAAGGAAAAGGGTGTTATGCTGGTCAAAGTGCCTGACACCTTCCTGAAAGGTCATGAGTTGACACAATCCAGAAGCTTTTAGTGATTCTGGGTTTTGTTTGGAGGTTCTAGCAAGGGAAAACAGTTATTTGGTATCCCTCACAAAGAATGATGCACTCCTATTGGGAAGTCTTTCTCTTCCATTGAGCCACAGCTTTGAGAAGGACATGGAAAGCTGACGGAGGAAGGAGATCCCCATATAGGCAGCCAGTTCACCCAAATCAACTCTGATGATTAGTGAAATGACAGATGCCACAGCTAGATGCCCTTCAACTCCTGATTATTCACTTAACTGCTTACATTCTTTTCTGACTTGTCTGCTATATTTACTGGGAACATACACTATCATCCCCAAATGCTAACATTTCTTAAGAAACCACTCTTTTCAGTGTAGCAGTGATTATGAAATATTGATTAATTGCTCCAAAACGTGGTTCATAAAGAAGCAGAATACAAGTCTAGCTAGTGCCAAACTCTTTGAAGCCAAAATGGCGAAATCTTGTGAGACCAACAGTGGTCATTTGGACAGGGAGGGACGGGGAGACCTTTTCCTAAGTACTTATTTTAGGTTGAAATTGATCCACATAAGAAGGGCAATAACTGACCAGTTGAAATGGATGTTGATAATTATAGTTCCCTGAAGAACGGTTTTCATATGATCCTGCATTTGACATCTGTATAAACACAACTTACAAAGCCATTTGCAGCTACTTCTGGAAAAGGAAACCTTCCTCTCAAATATTAATGTAGTATTAACAATCAATAAGAGGCAGATAAAATTGCTGTTTTACAAAATATACATATTTTAAGTTTCCTGTATCTTCTATACCAGTGCGCAAATTAAGCTGCATGTGCCAGCCCACTGCTTGCACAAGTCACTTGCGCAGCCCAATTCCAAACAGGCCATGGCCTGGTACTTATTTGAAAGATTTTCCATAATTTTCCGAACCCACCAACCTATTTAGTATTTAAGATTTTCATGATATATTCACCAGTGATATCCATCAAACAAGATAGACAAGGTGCTTAGAGTTGTAGCTACATGTTTGTTAGATGTTATTAAAAATATAGAGTAAGAAAGCATTAAAAAACTGCAGCCTCTGAAGATATACAAAAATACAAAATTCTATTCTAGAATCAAGCTGACAAGATACTGCCTTCAAAAGGCTGCAAAATATCTGCACTATAGAAGTGAATTACTGACCACAATTCTGATTTGAAGGACTGGCAATTACTTCAATGGGAAAATCATATACCACCTCATCCTGGTGAGCCCAGACTCATCATGAGGGAGGATACTCTGGATTGAAAATGCCTCCCCATTACTGACCAGTCCTCGAATCTTCTTATTACTGATACCAGTTTTTGTATTCTTTTTCATTGCATTCAGCAATCATTCCATCTCACCCTCCTTTTCAAACATCCATTGCCTTTGATATAGTTTAAGCTTCTTTTTCCGCTCACCAGGTGTCTTATCTCCCACCCCCTTATCTACTCCACTTGAGCTTTATTTCCTACAGCTGTTGTCGGCTGGAAGCCAAATGCTATTATTCTCCCTTTCTGACTTGTTACACCACATAATCTTTATTTTTAAAGCTGCATTCCTAGGCAAGTGTGCATGCGATAACTACACTTAAAGAAAGAGAAAGAGAAATATAACTAAAATGGCAACCCACCAAGATTGCTGTTCTGTGCTGTAGTCTGCATCTATACTTGTTCTATAGAGAAAAATCAATGATTACATGCATATGATTACATGCATTTATTATTTATTGCATGCATATGATTACATGCATATGATCCTTTAAAAGGGTTACCAAATTTGCAAAAAAAAACACAGAATTATAATAGCAATAGCACTTAGACTTATATACTGCTTCACATTGCTTTACAGCCCTCTCTAAGCGGTTTACAGAGTCAGCATATTGCCCCCAACAGTCTAGGTCCTCATTTTACTGATCTTGGAAAGATAGAAGGCTGAGTCAACCTTCAGCCAGTCAGGATCGAACTGCTGAATTAGTCTGCAATACTGCATTCTAACCACTGTGCCACCAGGGTTTGGCTAAAGTGGAAGGAAAGAGATGATAACAATAAAATAACTCTTTCTACTGCCATTTATTGGTTATCTATATTCTGAAAAGAGTTAGTGGTCCTTTTAAAAAACAGCCTTTCTCAAGCCTGGTGCACTACACATGTGTGTAAATTACAACATAGATAATTTTGCTAGGGATTTTTTAAAGTAGAAACCCAAAATATTGGAGGATGCCAAGAATGGGGAGCATGGCGCACATCTCCCACTTTTCTCATATTTAGAGTATATCAGTTGATTGCATTATTAGTAGAGTCAATAAAACACTACTAAGCAGAGATTGAGAGTGCTAGCTCTATTAAGTTTTGAGAAAAGCCTTCAGGGCAATAGAATGGCAATCTTTAAATACCGTAAGGATTTCTATAGGAAGACTTTGACCTTATTTGAGCATCCCAAGCTACAGGACATTGGACTTAGGCTGTAGGAAGGCAGATTCTGAATGAGCATTATAATAAATCTTCCTAGTAGTAAAACTAGTAAAACGTGGATAATTATTGTGATGGGTTTCCTTGGACTTAATTATCATTAAAGGAACAACCAACTCATGGGGATGCTTTAATGGTGCACGAAGCTGGACAAAATGGCTTCAACCACTTGTACTGATTTTAGTGTCCCCATTGGTAAGTCATTGGTCCTGGAACAATAAAGGATAGTGATGGCTCTGAAAGAAAAAAGAAGCCCTACTGCAAAAATTTACACATTTTGTCTGGCTTTAGAGATTCCCCACTGCCCCCCATGTTTGTTTTATGATGCTGATTGGTTTGTTCTTTTCAAAGCTGCAATTGCAATCAGCTTCATGCATTATGAATATCAGGAGCTTGTCAAATTTTGCCACTATGATTTATTACAATCCAAAACACATTGGAGGATGGCACATTAAGTTTACACTGCATTGTAACCTCAGTTGTTGTGATATAGAAATCTTAAAAACTCAAGAGAGAGAGAAAAATCCTTAGTTTTTGAATACACAATAAATTGTCCAGACTCTGTAGCCCCAGGACATATTTTATTGAATGTTGGGCATTTTATTCAGAGCATTCTATATGAACTAGCCTTCCAATTTAAAACCAGCTTAAGGTGCTCTTCTCTTCTCATTTGTCATGGTGCTATATATTTTTTGGCCAAATACACATTTTCTGGAAAAAGCTATCTTATATAAAGATGCTGTGGATTTTTTTTTTTTTGTCTTGATGCTACTCTAAATCAAGCTTGCAACAAGTGTCTATGGAGATTCTCAAACATCCAGATCATGGTTGTCCCAAAGGTGCTTTTTTCAAAAAGCGATTGGACTTTGTTTTTCCTTGAAGTCATTTTGCTTCTCATCCAAAAAGCTTCTTCAGTTCTGAAGGTTTTTTTAAAAAGCACCTTTGGGACAAACTTGCAGCAACTGTTCATTGGAACAGGGGTGGGTTCTATTTACCTTTACTACTGGTTTGCAATGGGAACATGCATGCTTCTGCATATGTGCAGATCATTATGACATCTGGGCGGGTGGGTGGAGCCTCCCACCGCTTTTACTACCTGTTCTAAAGAACTGAACAGAACTGGGAGCAACCCATCACTGCATTGGAAGATTTAGAGCCTAACATTGCCTTTCAGTTAACCTCAATAGGCTTTTATTGGGGAAAAAAGAAAGTGAGGAAAGCAAATTCAATAGGTAAAGAAATAATTAGTAGCTTGCTTCGCAGGATAATTGTGAACTCTCTTCACATTGTACCTTGATTTTCATCAAATGTGATTTGTAACCTTTTATAAATGTTAAATCGTATCAGCCCTAAAAGAAACACCAGGGGAGGCCAGTTGCTAACTTTTCATGTAAAATTGATGAAAACAGTTGCATCCTCTGCTCTCTATTGTAGGCATTAGATTCAAAAGAGGTACATTACATGCAAAGTACATTAATATGAACAAAGCACCTCTTTCCAAAATCCTGAAAACAGCTATGTATTGAGAAATGCTCAAATGCTTTCCACAACCCTCTGAGTGATTTACTTCAGATGCTGAGTCGACCAGGTCCCTAAAGACAGTTGATTTTGCTTGCTATTATTTGGTAGAAGACTTTCTTCTCTAGTGTAATTTCAAATCTAATTTTCTGGATTGGTGCAAACAACAATAGTTTTCTGTAACTGGAGTTCTTTTAACAAGTCTGTGGAATTTGTGGAATGTACAATGAAAAGAGTTGAGATAGTATAATTCCATTTGTTTCAAAATGAGATGGGCAGAAAATACATTTAATAAATAAAATAAAATTCCCAAAATAGTTATAAAGCTGAATAAAATATATTAATACTTTTGTACAGTTTATGTAAAAAAAAGAAAGATAAAGGAGTCCACTCCAGATTTAATTCCGCTAATCGTTGCCAAGTATAGGGGACGATGCTCATCTTTATTTCAAAGCCATTGAGCCAGCGCTGTCTGAAGACATTTCCATGGTCATGTGGGCAGCATGACATCATGGAGTGCTGTTACCTTCCCATCAAAATGGTACCTATTTATCTACTTGCAATTTGCATGTTTTTGAATTGCTAGGTTGGCAAGACTTGAGGCAAGGATGGGAGCTTACCCCATTGTATGGTGCTTGAGTCTGAAACCTGAACTGCCAGCTTTCCAGCCAATAAGCTCAGCTTCTTAACCCCTGAGCCACCGTACCACTTTATACAGTTATATAGGTGTGAAATTTACAGAGCCAAAGGAATATCCAGCAAAGCAGTATTGGTCATACTTGTTAAGCCTAGAGCTTTTGTCCTTCCTTCTCCACAAGGATATGATCACCGAGAAAGCATAACAAAATAGAGTGCTTCAACAGCAAGAACTCCAAGGTAAACTTCATACCAACGATCAAGTAAGCAATCAAGAAACTGCCAAAGAGCCATCAGTAAACAGCCCAACCAAAGAATCCCTAAGGCCGCCCCCACCCCACAGACAGGCAAAACAATAGAATATAAACTGACAGTAAACAGCACTCCTTACTAGCACAAGTGAGGTTACCTACTTAGGGTAATGAAACATCTGCAAGAAAATAAGCCAGCTCAGAGAGCACCAAGGAACCCTCATTTCAGCCCTGAGCTACAAATATTCTCCTTTATTGGTAATTCTCAAACTACTTACTATAGCCTGTACTGATGCTGAATAGTTGGCAGAATTAAAGTTTGAGGAATATTGAGCTACTGGAATTAAGCTTCTTCCTCCTTGAACACACCCACCCCGCTCTCACCCCCACCCCGCTCTCACCCCCACCCCATCTTCCAAATACCTGCAATCAACTTCTAATTACATCTCTGAGCCTTGAAATAACTTTGGTTGGGTTTTGAAAATGATTTTACAGAGGCAACTCTTTAAAAATGTGTCCTTCTAATTAGGGTGCCAAGCTCATGGCAAGGAACTTTGACTTTGCCGTAATTCCAAGATAGACTATTTGTTTTATTGAATTTAATATAAGCAATAACATTTATCCTTGCCACAATGATTATCTTCCACCAATTAGAAAGTTGCCAGGAAATCTATCATCTCTAAGATGCAAGACAATTGAGAGTAACTAGTTAACCTTTCATCCAACATGCCAACAGAAATTATGCTTTTGCAATAAATCTGTCTGCCATTCCCCTGACACCTGCAAGGTGCCAGATACAGAAAACTGATTAAAACAGGACTAGGAATTCTTAGTCTTAAAAAAATTATCATTCAAAGCAAGTTTTATTGATTATAATATTTTAAGCAGCATAAAATAGTCTTATGACTTAAACAGTTAAGACAAGTTTACATTGCAAAAGAAATCTCCCCCCACCCATCTATCTATTCCATTCATTTCATTTTTTGAGACTTTGACATTGGCCACCTAGTAGGACAATGTTTGAGACAACACTGTACGAGATAACTTTATGCATTTGGTAGGATCTCAAAGGGCTGTCAGCTGCAGTTACAGAACTTGAATGGTTGTGTGCCACCAAACATGGTAATTGGTGCAGCCCAGGGGTGAAATGCTGTCTGTTCGGGCCAGTTCGCCCGAACCGGTAGTAAAAAAATGCTACTGGTTCGCCCGAACCGGTAGTAAAAATATATATATAAAAAGTTCCGATGATCAGCTGACCGACGCATGATCGTTGGAACTTTCTTTTTTTATTTTTTAAGCATTTTTTTACTACCAGTTCTCTGGAACCGGTAGATAAAAATGTTTTAAAAAGTTTAAAACAGCTGTGATCATCGGAACCTTTTTTTTTACACTTTTTAAAGCATTTTTACTACCTATTTGCCCGAACTAGTAGTAAAAAATGCTTTAAAAAAGTTTTTAAAAAGGTTCCCAAGATCACGCGCCACAGCTGTTTCACCCCACTGTTCTACTTACCTTCCCAAGCCTCCTTTTGACACGTATTGTGCATGCATGTGCAGTGCACGTTTGGTGCGAACTGCACATGCATGCGCACAGCGCATGCTTGGTGCACAGCACGCATACGCAGCCAGCAAACTGGTAGCAAACCGGTTCAGATTTCACCACTGGTGCAGTCTATTCTGACACCTTTCAGAAATCCCACCTTATTCCAAGCTGTGTATCAGAATGACAGGCATGAGGCAAAGTAGCTGTAAGAATGCCCAAACTGTACAACATAAACATAATAGGACTTTCTTGTATCAATATCAAATGGAGTAGTAGCCCAGATGAAAATTCTGTTGCTTGGGACCCTCCTCTTCTCTCTACCCTCCATTTATATCCCATGGCTCATTGGGGCCAATGGATATCAATGGAAATCCAACCCAGAATAATCATGAAAGACCTTAAAACAATGATGTGGAAAGGTTCAAGATCACATGAAGTATTAGTACCGCTTTATAAACCCTTAGTAAGACCACACCTGGAATACTGCAACCAATTTTGGTCACCATACTACAAAAAAGATGTTGAGACTTTGGAAAAAGTTCAGAGAAGAGCAACTAAAATGATCAAAGTTCTGGAGACTAAAACATACGAAGACAGCTGTAGGATTTGGGTTTGGCTAATGTAAGGATAAGAAGAATTAGGGGAGACATGATAGCAATATTCCAGTATTTGAGGGGCTGCCACAAAGAAGAGGGGGTCAAATTATTCTCCAAAGCACCAGAGGGCAGGACAAGAAACAATGGTTGGAAAATGATCAAAGATAGGAGCAACCTGGAATTAAAGAGAAACTTCCTAACAGTGAGAACAATTAACCAGTGGAACAGCTTGCCTTCAGAAATCATGTGCACTCCATCACTGGAAGTTTTTAAGAAGAATTTAGACTAGGGGTGTCAAACTTGATTTCATTGAGGGCCGCATCAGGGTTGTGTTTGACCTCAGGGGGCTGGAGTGGACATGGCCAGGGTGGGTGTAGCCAGCTCAACATCACTTGTGTCTGGAGTGCCTGTGGTGGCCCAAGTGCTCTGCCAGCAAAAACGGAGGGCCACATACAGCCCTCCTGAGCTCCTTTTTCACTGGCAGAGGCACCATGGGCTGGTTCTTTGCAGGGTGGCCCCACGGGCCAGATCTAAGCACCCCATGGGCCAGATCCAGCCACCGGCCTTGAGTTTGACACCCCTGGTTTAAACAGTCACTTATCCAAAATAGTATAGGTTCTCCTGCTTGAGCAGGGGGCTGGACTAGAAGACCTCCAAAGTGCTATTCTGTTCTATCCTATCCTATCCTATCCTATCCTATCCTATCCTATCCTATCCTATCCTATCCTATCCTATCCTATCCTATCCTATCCTATCCTATCCTATTCTACCCTACCCTACCCTACCCTACCCTACCCTACCCTACCCTACCCATCAGTGCACATTCACTAGATTTCTAAGCTAGAAAGGCCAGATAGAGAGAGAATGAGATACTTTTTCTAGACTTCCAAATGACAGCAAGAGCTGGTGTCATTATCATGATTCTTCAGAAGGCTCCCTCTCCAATTTGCACAATTTTCTGTAGGAAGACTGGGCCTTGCACTTGTTAGCAGTTACAGAAAAACACAAACGTAAGTGGAATTTATGTGTGCTGCTTGGCTCTGTAACTGATTCAGGTTTCCTGGTCATGGTAGGGTGGGGAGGTGGTCTGGATCTCCAGGATCACAACAGCTTTGTATACAATGGTGGGCTGTGTGAGTGGCTAATATTGGGAGGAGAGATATGTTGGTGGGGAAAAATTGCAATTCTACTGCAGTTGGTTGTAAAGGCAGGCAGACTGCCAACCACCCAATTTTTCATCACATAAACACTGGGGCAGTGGTCCCCATCCTTTTGAGCACCAGGAACCAGTTCCGTGGAGAGAGGTTTTTCTGCTTGCATCCCATGGATGGGTCTTTGCTTGTTTGCGTGGCTCAATTTCTGTCATGCCGTGGCCCAGTGCCGATCCATGGACTGGGAATTGGGGATCCCTGCACTAGGTTGTTGCAACAGCTATAACTTTGGGTACAGGTTGAAAGGCTCTTTGTTCAGCACTGTTGTAATTTTGAACATCACTGAACATGGTCATTAAGCAAGAACTACTCGTAGTCATATTAAAAAGCACATTACATAAATATGAAAGAAAATAAGAGTGTTTGTTTGCTTTCCTTGGAAATTCATTTAATTTGTGTGAATTTACGGAAAATATGGACAGGCTGCAGTAGTGGAAAGTGAATGCTTGAATCTTCTTTTGCTGGGTTGCAAACACAATAAGTAGGAGGGCTTTCCAGCAGAAATGATTGTGTAATTTGATATTACAAAATAACAAATGTAGTGCAGATACAAAAGTTTTTGATTTCACTCACAATAGGGAAATTGATTAGCACAGCAATACAACCTGCCAGCATCTAATTATGTTAAAATTATTATGTGGGTATGCCGATATTATTTCATTCATTATTTTTAGATTTATACAAAATTTTAAAATGTGTCTTGACACAAATTACCATAAGAAAATTTGGCTGCCTGTGAAACATAATAGTCTTCCGTCATCTCCATATTCTTTTTCAAAGCTACCACTACAAGGTAATGTTGTGTGTTTTGTGATACAGGCACAACCTTTTTCCAACATTTTGAGCTGATATCCAAGAAACACACAACATCTGGATTCATAATTGTCTCCATTTTGTTTTTCTTTGCTTCACTTTCTCAACTATAACATGTTAATTATATTACTGAAATTCACAGAATTGTTCAATAAAAGGGAATACAAAATGATTTTCCTGAAAGAAGTGAAGTGACTCTCTAAAATGAAATTAAATAGACCTCTTCCTTGCAATGTATCACCATTAACATCATCTCAAAAATATCCTCATGTTTAAATTATTTGGGTGACAATGAATCTTCCTTTCATGAAGATTACTGTCTATAACACTATTTCTTAAAGTGTGGTCCGAGGCTCTGGGGGAGAGTCTCTCAAAATCCTCTCAGGGGTCTGTGAAATCAAAATTATTGTCAGCCTGTGCTGAAAAATAATACAATATTAAAATCCCTTCAAACAATTGGAACAAGCAATAGTGGCAGTGAACGTATCAATTTAAATTTTTAATGTAGTAACCATCAATAAATACAACCCATACAAATAAAAGCTCATTTGGCATCCTCTATAACTTTTAAAAATGGAAAGAGTTCCCTGAGAGAAAGAAGTTTAAGAAACACTGGTACATCAATACTGTCTATAGATTTGTGATGGTCACTGACTTCAAAATGGATTGAAGCCCTACCTTTTTTAAACTGTGCAATATATGGATTGCTTACATATAAAAAGGAGTATAAAAAACATTTGTCCATGCTTTGTTTAAGGGTAATCCTGATGTGCAGTAGGTATAACTAGGTTGTGCTAGCCAGATAAAATCTATAGTCTGTTTTGAGTTGTAGCTCTGCGGATAGTGTGACCCAAAATGTAGCAGATGCAGGACACATTTATTTTGAAACAAAACACGAACTTGTTATTTTATAAATTGTCTTGCAAAGAAAGGAGGCAATTAGTGTGTTTGCATGAACCATTGACTATGGCTCATAGCAAACAGCAGTCCATCTGTTACATAGACTGCCACCCATTCACCAACAGGCTCAGTAGAACATTTCATCCATGCATCCATTTTGTGAGGTATATTTAGCAAACAGATTGCTAGGGCTATGCCCTGAGATTGACAGCTATCTGGAGAGATGAAAAAAAAAGTACAGTATTTCAAAATCTAAGAAAATGTTCATATGTGATACAATTGCTGGTTTGAGTCGATCTCAAATCTTCCCTATTAGAAACACTATATTTTCCAAGTAAAATATAGGCTATTTCACATGTAGTTTTCTATATTTTCTCATTCAACTGTAAGAAGCTTAATTGTCATTTGGATTAAAAGTTTCGAATTTCTGAGCTAAAGTCTGCACTTTACAGACACTTGATTAGGAAAATGGTGAAATTACAGCAGAGTGATGATCAAAGGATTAATTTATCATTTTACCCAGGACAAAGGTCATGTATTAGTCCCCCAAGAAGACGGGGGAAGGTTTGCTCTGTCTCTCTTCCAATGTTACAGAGCTAAATGCAATTTTGATTTCATAGAACTTTGAGCAGGTAATTTCCTGTATCCCTGGCTCCCATCTGTGTTGGCTGTAGACTCTTGAAAATGCCTAATGAAGGATTAATAGAAGAATCATATAAAACCTTAATGCTAATATCCCTTCTCACTTGAGTTTTATTATGAATGTCACATTTATTGTGTGTGGGGAGGAGAACTTATGTTCTTATAGTATATGTAATAAAAGCATGAAAATGAATTTGTTAAGCAGTATATGCCTGTGAAATATTAAAATATCATTTAGATAACCACATTACATGAAACAGAAAGACTAAAGTATTATCAGATTTAATCAATACATAATATCTTGGAACTAACCCTTAATATAATTTAAACATTTCTAATTACTAAAACATATGAGGTGGGCCATCTAAAACTAAGGAAATAAAAATTACAATTACAAAAGTAACAATTGTTACAGATGTTGGAAAGGACATTGTGCAGATATTGTGCCCCTGAAGATTATATTAGGGTTTGGCTTATATAAATATACATCATATTTCTAATCAGGTTTCCTAATATGTTCCAGCAGCAGAATAAACACAATTACTTTAATGTGTATGTTGTATTATTTACATGAAGCACCATGCAGTTAAAACTGCATGCCATTAGAAATGTACCACTTGTGTTTTATCTAGTTCCATTCCGGACTTCTGTATGCATACTAATATCACAATCCAACCCCTATTTACTTAGAAATAAGTCCCATTATGTTTGGTGGGGCTAATTCCTTGATCAGTGTGCCTAAAATTACACATCACAGTCTCAAGCATGATTACAAATGGTTAGGTCCTGAGAAGCATTGATTGGAAGATCCAAAATATATAATACTCCCAATGCTTAAATAAAGTTTTATCTTTATGAAAAAATGAACATCTTCTCTATAGTTGTTGGTAATGGAGATTGATATATGAAAAACAGTAAGGAAGTTTTCTCACACTGGCAGCAGGATTTCAATCTTGTTTCACAGATGAGCATCATATAAAGTAAAAGATTGGTTGAAAGCTGCCTGTGGTTTCCAAAATGGTGGATTATGAGCAAAGAACTTATCCCAAAGTTGCCACCCTATTGCAATGGTTAATGCAACAGAAGTGAGGATTATCTTGAATGTGTGGGGATCTGTGAGGCACTCTTTTGAGTTAAATGTCTAAATGTTAATTACATTCTAATTTAAATTGAATCCCCTTTAGTCTTTGTCTTAACCTGCCAACTTTGGGGATGTTGCTCTAAAATCCTGCTTACAAGTCAACTACAAGACCAAGCAGAATTATGTATGTATTGGAGTTAATGATAAGGGAGGAGGAAGTCCAAATTAGAAGGGAAATAAGATTTTTTCAAAAAAAAAATGATATCTACTTTTTTCCTTTGCTATTCTATCCTTTATTTCTTTCTCACATTCTTCTGTGTTTTCCCCTCCTTTCTCTGTTTTTCTCCCTTTATTATCCTATTTCCATTTTCTTCCCAGTTCTTCTCTTTCTCTTTGTCCTAGTCTTTTTCTACATGATTTTTCTTGGTTGCCCAGAATCAGGTCTGAGTTGAGTAGCCTTACAAATGTTGAAATAAAAAAATATACAAAAACATCAAAATCTATCCCTGCAGAGAAATAAGTGAGTCCATTTGTTACACAATTAAATTGCCACTTAGAAGCAATCTTGGGCAGGAAAGGGAGTGGGGAGAGAAGTTACATTCAACTTCTTCTGCTGTACTTCAAAAAGCCATCCTTGTGAGACAATGAGAGATAGGGGAAAAACACTTTCAACTGACTTATCCAGTTGAGAAGCGATGCACCTGAGCTTACCCAGCCATATGGAACATGAGAGGGTAAGTACACAGAGATAGCATTTCTGGCTGTCGTTTCATTTCTACAGCAGCATCTTTACATTTTCCTCTCTGAACATCCTTCCATATCTTTCCCAGAGATGACCTTTCCACCGTGTTTATTTTAAAGCCTTGCTTACCTATTTTCTTACCTAGAACAATAAAGCACTATTTATGGTTATTTGTACAACCACCCAAGTGAAATCAACAGCATTTAGAAACTAAATAAAGATACAATCTATAACAATAAAGACAATTTGAATTTTTCCAAAAAAAAAACACTCATAACTATTAGAATTTACAATTTGCATTTAGAGAATTAGCGAAGTTCCCTTTAAGTTATGAACATATAAAGCTTGCTGTGATGACACCTCAAGTGTTGAACACACTGAAACACAGGCACATTGCTTTCTCTTCAAATCTGCAAATGCATAATGTGCCAAGAAATGTAATATAATTAAAATAATCTTTAAAAACGTCAAATTATATATTATGCATGAACTATTCTGTGCTCTAGTGGAAATGATATTTTGTCAAGGTGCAAGTATCAGGAATATTACAAATATGCCAGAGTATATAACCACATTGTTTCATTAATGGTGTAAAGCAGAAATATTGCTCCTAGTCTATTAACAATGCTGAAACAATCTAAGCACATCATGAACATTTGTATTCCATTAAAAACTTTCAGAGTGAATTAATTGTTTTCCAACTCTCACAAACTCCCCGCCTCTCACTTATAGACTACAGGCAGAGTAATAGCAAAAAACGACTCATCCAGAAAAAATACCAGATTCTCATGAATGAGAAAGTTGTAATATGGATGATTCAATTTTGGTATAATATAATGTATGAACCCATTCCAAAAACCTTATAAGCCATAGCCTATAGTTATACATTTAATTCAGACAAATAGAAAGCACAATTAGAATTGATTACAGACCACCAAATCTACTCCATGTGACCCAGTGGTGGGTTGCTCCCGGTTCTGTCTGGTTCTTGAGAACTGGTAGTAAAAGTGGTGGGAGGCTCCACCCACCCACCCAGACGTCATAAGGTCCGATCTGCACATGTGCAGAAGCTTCCGAACCGGTAGTAATGGTAAGTAGAACCCACCCCTGATGTGACCAAAATTGAGCTCTAGGCACATTGTGGTTGATCTGGGCCAACCAGGAGAGTAATATTCAATTTGCTGTCCAGACCTGGAAAATATTTACTAAACTAGACTTTCTTCTCCCTTTATTTAGTATGAAAATTTTTTAAGTAGCAAACAATTTTAGCACTTTGAATGATCATTTTTATGAGCATGCACTTTGCATTCTAACTTGTTTCCAAAGCTAAGGAATTTGATTAAAAAGAAAACCTAATAGAAAAATGCAGACAGCCAAGCCGGAAAATATAAAAAAGAACCTATGGTATTTGGCATTACATATCATTACAGCAGCGAGACTGACATATGCGCAATTTTGGAAGAACCAAAATATCCCAACAGAGGAGGCTATTATAAAATTTTTTTGGGAATGTGCGGAAGCAGATACGTTAACTAAAAAATTACAGGATAGAGAGCAAACACAAGTAGGTTTAGCTTGGGACAAATTCTATAAATGGTTAGATAAGAGAAACCCATAACCCACATTAGTTGAGGTTTGGTATTTAAAGAGAAATTTATACTATATAAGATAAGTGTGGTCGGACAGACCTAAGTGATGCACTAAGAAATATAAGATGTTCTGTCTTCTCCGGAATATAATTTAGAGTTATAGTACTGAATACTTGTCCACTAAGGTACTATATGGAAGTACGTATATTTATTGTTGTACTGTTTGGTCTGTCATTTTATGTTTGTTTGTTCTTTTTAAATGAAATGTAAATAAAGATTATTTTTTTTTAAAAAAAGAAAAATGCAGACAGGCTGGGTCCTCGTAACATATTTATTTTTATGCAAATGTAATGAAAAGGCATTGTATTCCTTCCAATTCACATTGCTCTATCTCAGGATCAAGGTTCATTTGCATTATATTGCAAGGCTTAGTTTGGTTATGAGTGAACTAGGGATAACACAAAAAATAAAATACAGAACATGAAGTAGGGAGAGCATACATTCATCTTTTTTCTGGTTCCCTGTCAGCTGTCATCATCTTACAATAAAATACTCTATCTTGGATATGGGCAAAATATTAGCAGTCAGTGGTGGGCCCCTTTAATTGTATAGGAAAGGCCTCCAAAGTAATTGACAGGGTTTTTAATAGAGGTCATGGAACACATCCAACCAGGATTCTTAGAAAAATACATTTTTCACCTCCTCTATGGACAGGAACTCATGCTATGGTATTAGCAGTTTCCTTTTTGAAAAGTATATTTTGTTTTTTAGTTTTTTGCACCCCACTTTAGAGAAAATACTAAAGACTAAAGTAATATTTTTAAATTTTAAACACTTAAGTGGCCTGATGGGAAAAGTTTATTTTCAAGCTGCAGAGTAGTTCAGCTCCAGTGTTGGAGGCATAAAGACAAGCTCCCAAGACAATGTAAAAGTTAGTAATATTCTGCAAACTCAAGAGAACACTTTGCTTCCCCATCACCCAAGATTTAAAGAATTTGATCATTGGAACTGACAGGTAATTTTGTTTCTTCAGCTGTGTAACCATAGATAAATAAATTTCAATGATGCATAAAAAGGAGCTAGTCAGCAACAGGGAAAGAGGAAGGAAAATTATTATTCCTATCCTATCACCCATTTTGTTTAAAAAGAACTGTGGCACAAGTAAGTATGCTTAAAGTAACAGTCCTAAAGTATCAAATCTGTATAAGCATAATAACTTTTGCTACTGCTATTGCCATTGCCACACCTTCTAACACCAGTACTACTGCTAATGTAAAATGTGGTAGTAGTAACATTTATGACCAACTGATAAAATATTACAACTCTTTTCCTATAATTCATTGCTTTTGCAATTAATTGTACATTATAAAATATTACTGACTGCACATTTTCCTTCTTCAAAAATAAAAATGGAAACTGCAGTAGATATCCCCAGGTATCAATCCTCCTCCAAGATTCCCAAATCTATTCTCATCTTTAAAAATCTATTTTTTTTAAAAAATGACTCAAGATGCAGCCCCCTATTGTGACATCATTATCTTTCCTGTGATGCCATCCGTGCCCGCTAACTGAGTGGAGGAATGAGTGTCATCGCAAGCTAGGGGGAAGATGCCAAACCCTGCTTCAGGTATTGCCTTGCAGAATCTCTCAAAAGTTGACAATGAATTATAAGCTTTCACATAGGAAGGGGGAAGGGAAGGAGTTACTAAAACCATGTGAAGTAATATTAACTCAAAAGCTGTACATTTAAATAATTTAACTGGCGTTAATTGTATTTAAATGTGATTGAATTACATTTCATTTTTGAGCTGGTCCTGCCTTCTTTTGGTTTCTGGTAATGTTCAAAGGCCATGTTGGCTAAGTGAGGATGGTGCACCTTGAGGTAAAAGACTAGAAAATTCCTAGTTCTATCCAAGGGCTTGCATTGTATATAAGCAGAGCTGAAGAGGTATTGGGGGACATTAGCTTAGCATACAATCCCTATTTTCATCATTCCCCATGAACAGCTTCATGTAGAAATGTTTTCATGTTTATCATGAAGATCATGGAAGGGGACTAAAAACATATATATTCCCTATGTTCTAGGATTGGGCATTGTCAGGCCTAAAACAAGAATGACATATGATGATTCTTTCAAACTGAGTTATTTATTGTTTCAAACCAATGGACAGAATCTTGCCAGACTGAACACACTATATCTGCATGTACTCAGAGAACTATCAAGAAGGGGCTGCCTTCGCTCTCTTTCACTCATACATAATATCTGGACTGAGCTGTCTTTTACTCCTCTGGAATGCACTCCCTCCCTCATGGGAATCCACCTCCTTTCTTCCATCACAGGCATGGTGAAGAAAGGGCAACTGTTATTATGTCAAATATGGCCACCGTAATGCCACACTGATGTTGAATGTCAATATTGAGGAATATTGCTAAAACGAAGAGGTTTCTATTTTCCTCTGTTACTGTGTCTACCTCACTACTTTACCTTTAAATGATTGAATCATGTTCTGGCAGTACTGTTGCCTAAATGGATAACACTTTTCAAACTAAGATGATATCTAGTCTGTTTTTACATTCTAGCTATAAAAGAATCAGTCCCTTTTTCAATTTCATGCTTGCAGATTGAGACTGCTGCCACTTATTTTACTATGGAGTGTAATTATTGCCATTATAAATATCCTATTATCCAAACATTTAGGCTCATGAAACAGACTATTTTCCTTTAAAAGATTTAGGCAAGATGCTTGAGCAAGGCCCATAGTTTTAAGGGGAAGTTACCATTTCTAAAGAAACTAAGTAAATATAACAAGATGCAAAACCTTTTATGGCATTTTTAATTTAAAAACAGTTGAATGCAAAGAAATAGCTTAATGGAACATTGATACAAATGTCTTTCTAGTCAGTTGTGTGATTTTTTAATCTTTGTAAAAATATCAAATGCTAGTAATATGCACCCTTTGATCGACTTCATGGTTATTTTTTTTCAAATGAGGATTCTTCATGAGTTCAACACCATGTTTTTCATGTAGAATTTTTCAGATAAAATTTCATACACTTTTTTTTTCATATAGTGGTAATATTTTATGTGATACCTAAAATATTCCTCATTATATTTCTCATGATACCATGTAATTTTGCTTACAAAATTTCAAGAAAAAAGGATCCACCGAAATAAGAGAAAGTAATGTTAAGATTTCTGCTTACAAAATTGCCTTCTGTCAGCCTAAGGCCTTCTTTAGTAGTTTAATTAGTTGGTTATGTAATTAAATCTGTTAATGTTCAGTTGTCTTTGTACACAAACCCACTGTGCAGGGTAGGTGGCCTTAGTTAAAATTAAAGATTTCATTCACTCAACCTATCTTTATGATACAATTTTCTTATTATCTCATTGTCCACTATCCACAGGACATAATTAGAGGTGAAAAACACAGTTGAAGATGCCAGGAAAAGCATAGACCTTGTGAATCTGGGTTTAGAGTTTGCAGCCTCTCTACATAGTTTCATATGGGTGCAATCATCTACATCTGGCTCAAAATCATGAAGAGAGGATGAGTCACAGTTTCTGGTGAAATGCTACATCTTTTAAAACATTATATTTTTTTAGAAAGATGTGGAGGGTTAAGAACAGTACCAAATATTTAAAGTATTTTTTTTAAGCTGCATTCTTGTTGGGATCTGTCCATGATCCTGAAGGACCTATTTCTAACCAATCATATATTCAGAATCTTTAATATTCCTGTTCAGACACAGGATGTTTTCTTACTCCAGTCCTATCGGAAATAAATCAGGAAAATCTGCTAAATGCAATTAGGTAATTCTAGTACATGATAGGCCTGTGCATGCAAAATTTGACAAGCTTCTAACCTCAAATCTTTTCGAATAGTCAAGTAATATGGAAACATGGCTGACATAAATTGTAAATTGGGAAGTCATGCCCCATAAGCTCTCCACATACAGGTAGTCCTTGATTTACTATAGGTTGCTTAGCAATTATTCAAAGTTACGACGGACCTTCCTAGGACTACTTATCACTCAGATTTGAAGTTCCATCACTTTTCCCCCATCTCCACAATTACATAATACCATTTTGGGCACTAGGCAACCAGCCCACGTTGATTGGCAACCAGCCCAACCAGCCATTTACAGAACCCCATGGTCAAATGGCAGTAATTTATGAGGGTTCCCCTCCCCCCCAGAAATTGACACTTACTTTTGGTTTCCATCAAAAAATGTGCACAGCAGTCACTGATTCCCTTAAAGACTATGGTCTTCACTTAATAACCACCACAAAAAAAAATTGTAAAATGAAGTATGGTCACATGGTGACTTGCCTAACAATTGGTACAACTTACGATTCTAATATCAGGCTCAATTGTGGTCATAGGCCAAGGACACTTGAGAGAAAATAAGTTAATTATTTATCTGGAAATATAAATTAATAAAGCCTACATACTGGAATTATTCCTGTCTCCTGCTCACACACTCCCTTACTACAGTAAGATTTCCCAGTTTGTCTTCAACCTGGGTTTGACATGCCAACCTTGACTGACAATATTGAGTATTTTTTAAAAAATTTTAAAGGAATATTAAACTAATTATTAAAATGAAATGAACTGCACTTGTATGTTTTTCAACACTTCATAAAAGGTCTAGCTGGATTAGGCCAAACTAGCAATACGGGGAAGTCGCAGAAGACCCATTTGAAATATTGCATACTTTATATGGATCATAATGAAAATGACAGGACATATAAATTGCCCAGGGTTTTGTTGAGATCCATCAGTAATTAAATTAGCTTTAGCACAATTTATTATGCAAGAATGTAATGCTGGCAGACTGAGTTAGCATAATATTAATTAGGATAAGGCTCATGAGAAAGTACTGCATTTCCTTATTCCTTTTATCAAAAGATGACTACCTGTGTTGCCATTGGCTGAGGAAAAGGGCAGAAGTCTATCTTAGGAAGAAGGTTGCTCCCTGAAACTGGGGGGAAAAAATTCAAGCACTATCAATCTGCTATGTCCCAGATGTCTACAAAATGCCACAGGTAGAAAATATATTTAAATCATTAATATACAGCTGAAGTGAATAAGTCATCCGCAGACTACACATTTAGAAATATGTATTTATTGCTAGTCTGGCTTTCAAATATCAGCTAGAATGATTTACATATTTAATGCAAGGAGAACGCTGATGAAATGGCATCTTAAACAGGGCAATCCAATCCAAAAATAGAATGCTTCACAACTTGATACTCAAACTTTCATTGTCCAGCTTTATCCTCATAACCAGATTTTACAAAAACAAAAACAAAAAATACTGTTTTAACTTCTTTATCCATAGGGTCATCACATGGTTTGTCACCATTAATATTCACTTTAAAGAATAGTGGAAAAGTCTTCAACACAACAATGCAAATTGTGGTGTTACTTCACAGAAGAAATCAGGGAAGAGCAGGAACCAGGAGCAGCCCATCTCCCCTATTCTTGAAACTGCTAAAATACCGTGATATTTATTCTCAACAAAGGCAGAAAGACAGATAGAATTGAAAAGATCTTGGAAATGATTCACTTCCATCTTCCAATTCATTATTAATTGACTGACCCTAGAAAGCAATTCCATATGGTTCAATAATATCCTCTCTCTTTCTTCTGGCTGTCACTCTGGCATTCACCATATACAAAAAAGCAAAGAAAATGCTACTTTATGGAACTTGAGTCAGTTCTCATCACATCAGAATTAATCCTATTTTGCATTGGAGGACCATAACCTCTTCTGAATCCTCTCACTTTTATTCATCTGAATCCTATGCATATCTCTGGTTTTTTCTCTACCAGATGTTATTGTGTGGTATCAATTGCCTTACACTGAGGCAGGCCTTTAGTCCACCCTCATAGCAGTTTTCCAAAACTTTCCACAGAAGTTTTGTCCACCTGTTATTAAAGATGTAAAGGATTGAACCTGGGTTACTCTTGTTGCACACAGCATGCATTTTCCACTGAGCTACATCTCCATAACTATAGTTTTATAATGACTATATACCCAACAACTCTGCGGCAGAGTTCAAATGCACCATCTGAAGAATCTCCCTGATAAATAGTTTAGAATCACGGAGTTTAAAAGGGCCATTGAGGGCTGATATGGCATATTATGTAAGTGTTATGTTGTTTCTGAATTAGAAAATAATATGTACATCATTTAATGTTGGATTTCCTCTTTAAATTAATAGTTACAAGAAATAATTAATGTGGAATGAGGTAAATAGGTTTGATTACTAAGAACAACAACAAAGTGAAACTATGGATTAAGCAAATTCTTGATCATAGGCTAACTCAAAGCCAATGGAGTATTCATATTACAAAAGTCTTTCTTAGTAATATAAATGATTTGCAACTACATTAGATTAGCACATAATTAGCTGGATCTGGAAGGAACATGACTAACTAGGTGAATGTAATAAAATTCAATATACTGGAACAGAGAAATATAGTCACTTCTATATGCAAAGTGATTATCTAAAATGTTAGGTAGCTACTGGAAGACAGAAAGACCAAAACCCTCTGAGACAATTTGGAGAAGTGAAATGAACTATGTTTTTTGGGACAAGTGCCAGACAACATTATAGCTTTCTACAATTTCATTTAACATTAATAAAATAAATGGAATACTTAAGTGAAAAACTACTTGAGATGCGTTTCAAACCCATTACAGTAGGATGTTTTCCTTAAATTATTATGCTGAATCTTTGCAAAACAACAGACATTACAGGTATCTTTGCCATAGGCATTGCTATAAAAATGAATAGTCATTAACTAAAAACGTGTTATACTTCCAAATGAATGAACAAAAGCAATTTCTGGACCCACAATCTATATGAAGATGATTAACACAAACTGAAATGGTGGCATTTTGTATTTATTGGTTACCCAGAATTATTCTGCAAATCATAATTTATAACTTGATAATAAAGCAGGCAGTTTATTTAATTTTAGGTGTCTGGCTTAGTAACTGAAACTGCATGCTCATCTAAGAAAATGTGGCAGAAGTTTTAAAACTGTGATACTCATAATAACTTGGGTTATTATGTGAGCCCATGTAATCAGAAATTGCCTCTAAAATCTATTAAACACTACTGTTTGCCAGAATGCTTTAGCCAGTTTAGAAATATAGAACAATTATTCAATCTTTGTCAATTTAACAACATTTTCCGGAGAGTTAGATTCATTTGTTGCAACAATATACATATACACAACAACACAAATTTTTTTTGTGTCATCCAGCAGTTCGATGTTGAGTGTAAAGTACTGTGAAGCAGTATATAAATCTAAGTGCTATTGCTATTTCTATCTTTAATATCCAAAATCTGCATAAAAGATTTCGGCTTATTATTTTTTTCCTGACACATTGACTAAGGGAAGTGTGAAAGGACAAACTAATATTTTATGGGAAATTAAATTCTCTTTGATAGTTAATATATAGGTTAATTAAATTGACTTCCTTTCCACACACTCATATATTAACTCTATTATTTAATTTAGTTGGATGTGGATCTGTTGAATTTTTGTTGGGATAATTACCATGAGTAAGCAGAATTTTGGGAAAACATGTCTTGTACAGATAATATGTTCATAATTTTATTAAGGGAAACTCTATGAATGAATATGCTATTAATATTGCCTGAATGCATTCATTCCCAATCAAAGATTGCCCTAAATAAAAACTGGGCACAGGAACTCTGACTCTTAAATTCATCATAATATTTAGGACAGAATAAAGTCATCACATCTTATGTTAAATAGAATGGATGGTTTTAATACTACATTTCAGTTTCTTTGGGTTTTGAAGCATAGTAGAAATTAGAATGAACTGTATTCTAAACCTAACTGAGTTTTACATTATTGAATTTGCATACTTTTTATAAATGTGATATTAACATAATATTAATATAGTGGTTAAATATGGAAAGGCTATATTTGGTAAGCATATCAATCAAAATCTTGACAACCATAATATGGAAGAAAATAAATCAAACAAATCAGGATAATCCTTTGTTGCCATCCAGTAGTTGCCATTTGCAATTTTTGTCATTTTAATTTCTTTTTCTTTTTATGATGTTGTAATCCTTTTATTTGGGGTGTAAACGAATAAATACAAATCTGACAAATACATAAAATTCTCTGACACAAAGATTATTCTCTCACACACAAAAGCCAAATAGTATGGATCCTTTTTATTTTTACAGCTGAATCTACAGTATGATTGTTGAGGCTCATTCCATGCAGCTCATTGTGGCATATAATTTAACTAAGCTTTCAAATAATGTCATAAATAAAGAAGATTGATGAGGAGCTGTGCTTTGAATCCATGGTTTATGCCTGAAAAGTGTCAGATCAGTGGGTGTTTTGGTTAGATCCCATAGAAAAATCAAGGTAAGTATTGGGAATACTTTCTTTGGATTCATCTATGCATCATGGTGATATTAGAAAGCTTCGTATCTGTGAGCCCAATCAGAATTATGAATGTACAATGATTTTAGATTTATTATATTATCAAGATCCACATGGACCCAACTTTTATAAAGAAAAATTCAAATCCATCCACCTTTCTTTCAAGCACAAATTCAAAATCTCCAAAACAAAAGTCCGTTTTTGATTCATTCATTCACATTACTCTTTCCCTCATATACACACACAAAATAAGACACCCCCTGATAATAAACCCAATCTGGCTTTTGAATGCATGGTAATAAGGCCAAGCGCTTATTTCAGGGTTCAAAAAATATAAGACAGGGTCTTATTTTCGGAGAAACACAGTACACACACACACACACACACACACACACACACACACACACACCCATATATACACAAACACACACATATACACACCCCTATTATCATCAAAAAGAGCTTTGACAATAATTTTGCTTTGGAATATACTGTATATTCTGCAATATATATTCTGAGAGCTAGTTTGACGTAGTCATTAAAGAGTGGCATCTCTCTCTCTCTCTTCAGGAGTAAGTCCCATTACCTTCAATGATTCTTTCTTCCAAGTAAATATGTTACACATTGCTGGTTTCTCAGACTTTATTGATTTATGTATTATTTTTATTTATATACTGTGGCTTATATGGTGGTCCAATCCAACAGGATTTATCCAATCCAACAGAGCTTGTCAAGGATCAAAAGCAGAATCTATTCTTTTCTCCTTTCACTTCATGCTGAAAGATTGGCTAAAAACAGGATTAAAAAAATAAATAAAGTAGAAGCTAAGAAAATAGAGGCTAAGAGACACTGGATAGGTACATTATACAAAAAGGAAAATAGGCATTTATTAACACTTCCCCTATAAATGGAGAGCTGAAAGCAATCAAATCTGTTTTCAACTCTGAAAACAGAGTTTTTTATTCAACTCTGGACAAGCAATCCTTTGGACTATCGCTGAAGGTAGTTTTCTTATTTTCTATATCAGCTTTTCCCATTAGTGTTTCATAAACAAGATAAATTTAAAAGGACTTGGCTAAAGAATAGCTCAGAGGTAAAGCCTTTGCATTAAAAGATTTTGTCTTAAAATGGTTTGGTTATAAACACATTTTCAAAACAAATTTCTTTTCTCCTCGTCCTTTTCTTCCAGTGTTTTCTAACTTAGCTCTAATGTAATTTCTTCTGAATCTTCTGAATCTTACCTTACACTGACAGCTTATTTCAGAAAAGTGGAGGACAATTGTATTGGCCAAAACCCCCAATAACAAATTGAATCACAAATTTCTATGTAACTAATTTTATCAAAAATGTAAGCTTTTGTGAATTGTAAAATTCTTCTTGCTGGCTGAGACATTCAGTACTTTCTAATAATAACTGCAATAATTCACAATTAAGCCATCAGAATATCTGTTGCAAATAGAAAAACAAGAATGTTGTGGAGATGGAAAAAAGGAATAGCTGATGACATGAAGCAGGAAGAAAGAGGGCCTAAAGTAACGCTATAGAGAATGAGACACAAGATGGGAAGGTTTGTAAATATCATAAGTACAAAGGGAGAGCTGAAGCATAATGGGGAGAACCTAAAAGAAATTGGTTGGAAAGGAAAGGGTTTATGGAGGTGAAGCAGCCTGAAAGAGCTGGGGATTCAAATTTCAAGGGGCAAAAATTAAAAGATGCTGCCACAGTGGAAATAAAAAAATATTGGAAAGGAAAAGGGGGAAAAATGGTGAAGACAACAGCATCTATTAGCTTGTTCTGAGGAAGAAATGAAGGAAACATTGTTAAATTGTAATTGTGATTTGGTCTTATCTGATGAAGAAATGGGACAGCCAGGAAGACAGTGGCAACATCAGCAAACATAGTTCCTTGTCTTTCCCTCAAATGCCAGCCCTTCTCTTCTATATGTAAGCAGACCACTGTGTCACTGTGTGTGGAGCTGCCAAATATAGGCGGATTTCTTCCTACGCAACCAGAGCTAGTAATTGTGCCCATCCTTCACATCAGTTACAATGGAGAGTTTAATCTGCAATTATCACAATGTTCTTCAGGATTTATTTTGATTTTACCAAACTGAGTGGCTGGAAACTCCCTGCTGCTCTTAATTTTGAAAATCTACATTCACTGGCCAGAAATAACAGGGCAGGATTGTTTTACTTGTCAAAACAATATCATTTTCCCATGTGGCATATGCTGCTGAATTTTTAAAGTGCTGTATCCTGTCCAGATTTTAAGCAATCTATTCCCAATTTAGGACACTTTTGAGAGTAATCCTCTACATCATGTAGATCAAACTCAAAAGTATAATTTTAACTTTCTGAACAATGGAATATCTCTTTTCTAAAAGAAAAAAAAAGTTATGATTTATGCATGGCATGTTTTTAAAAGCTGCATATCCTACAATCTAGGTCTAGGACTTAAGTCTAGGAGGGAAGAGGGTCTGTTTAAATTAGAATAGTCTGCAACATTCTGGATGCTGTCTAGCTGCTCTCCCATAGGGACACAATGGGAGATTTTTCTGGAATTTTCTTCTGAATTTCCACAGCCTGATCTGGAAGATTTTTTGTTTTAAATCTAATTTTTCCTCTGTTGGCTTCTCCTGTTTTTGGAGAGCCAACCTGCTGACAGAAAGATGGATGGGCAGGCAGAATTTCATGCCTCTTTATATCATTTCCTTCCACTGCTCTGTTGGAATGCAAAGAATAAAAATGATAAAACATCATTTATAACCATGAAAGAAAGGTGGATGGGGATGTGGTTGTGCATCTCTAGAACAATTTAAACCATATTTACTCCCAACATTTCCAGCTGACTCTAGGATATCATGGTGACAGCTGAATAGAGTTTTGAGAGACAAATTTCTGTCCTTGTTTTTCAGTACAGGAAGGTTGCATAAGGTAGCGTTGAGGACAGATTTGTAGTGCATCAAGCAACCACGTATTTGCTTAATTGATGGTTTTCCTGAAAAGAACAGGCTGTTGAGTCAGCAGGGGTGACCTACTTTCTGGACAATTGTACTGAAACATCCCATATATCTCCCCTCTCCTAGACCTGAAAGGTCATACAGGCATGCCTTTCCCATCCTTTGGTTGTCAGGCTACAGGAGTTGGCAGCTTCACTGAGCACCGGCTCCTGCTGCTTATAATGAATGAGAGAGACTGAAGGAAAATTCACGCAGTGAGGTCAGGAATAAGAGAAAGACATAAAAAGTAAGTGACTTAAGTAATTTCAAGTCCTTTGGAGGGGAAAAAAACCCCCAAAACAACAGGGAAGGAAACAATTTAACAATCTTTACATTAACAAGAGATCTGATTTCCCCCATTGTAAAGATTTGCACCAAGACTTGTTCCTGGCATTACAGTATATGCATATTTTAGCACTGGTTTCATTGGGAGTATATCCTTTTTCAGTAATTAACATGAATCTGAATCAGTCTAGATTTTAAATCTGTAAATCATGAAAACTCATGTTTCCTTAAAAAATAAAAATAAAAAAGCTGCCGAAGTAATACTTTATTATTTAAATCAATCAGTGCATATAAAACACAGAATAAAGCATCTTATTAGGAAAGTGTACATACTGTATTCCTTTATATATGTAAGAACAGGTGGAAGGTTGTGGGTTCATGAAGGTACCTGGTCTCCTTTCTTTCTTTCTTTCTTTCTTTCTTTCTTTCTTTCTTTCTTTCTTTCTTTCTTTCTTTCTTTCTTTCTTTCCTTCCTTCCTTCCTTCCTTCCTTCCTTCTTTTTCTTTCTTTCTTTCTTTCTTCTTTCTTTCTTTCTTTCTTTCTTTTTCCTTTCTTTCTTTTCCTTCCTTCCTTCCTCCCTTCCCTTCCCTTCCCTTCCCTTCCCTTTACTTTCTCTCTTTCTTTCATAATCACCTTCTCATGGATTCTGTTTCAGAGAGGGAAGCTTTGTAGAAGTGGTGAGGTATGGATGCAATGATACAAGCATTTATGCATGCCTTCAGTGATGAGGGAATTGATAACAAAGCTCCTTCATTATCCAAAGTAGAGTTTCTACGGTCCCTACCTCTTCATGCTGTGTAAGTGATCATAGAGCAGAAATGCAATGGAAGAGGACAAGCATCTCATCTCCATTAGAGGAACAGGTCTATTCTGTAATAGCAGAAATTACATTTTTTTGTGAAGTCCTAGTCTATAATCACCTATCAATACAGGGTTCACTACATTTCCTCAAGTAATTCCCACTGCTTGATGAACTGGTCTTATTGCTAAAGATTCCTGCAAAACTCCCAGGACTCCTTGCCATGCAACTGTATTATCACTTAATAAAAAGAAGGAATACACCACATGTAAAAACTATTCATTTCCAAAGTGAAAATGAATTAGTAGCAGTTTACCTGATTATTTGCAGTAGACTTGATTGTATGCCCTGCACAAAATGTTCCTTTTATGTGAACTGAACACACAGCAATGTTTTGATGTGCAGCTAGCTACACATCAAGTGATTCTTGTGAAGTACTGAACCAACACATATTGAATCAGTTTGCTGAAGTCACTGCGGCCACTTAGTGAATAAAATTACAGGTAATGCTGAATAAAATACCATGAGGTAATGTTGAATTTTTAAAGAAGAAAGCCCACAGTAAAGACTTGGGAAACTGGACAAAGTGATTGGTTCAGTGCTGGGCACCCAACAGAAGTCAAAAGGATTCAGAAGCATTGCATTGTGATGATGTACTGGAGCATCTGCTGCAACCTCTGGGTATGTTATTGATGGAGATGTTTTTAGGTGGGGAGGGGATTCTGGTCATATACTGAATAGCAAATTTGGAAAACAATGTGCAATTGTCTATAACAAATCATCATATTACTTGGCGACAGTTATCTAACTGAGGGGTCCCCAACCTGTGGGCTGTGAGAGTATTGCAACTGGGTCACAGAAATGGCCAGTGCGCATGTGCACATATGCATCCTCACTTGGGCAAGCAATGCGTGAGCGTATGCTCCATTTGTGTGAACAGGCTGGTCACACAAATGGAGCTGTGTGTGTATGTGCATGGTTGCTGGCAGCTTGTGGAATGATCCCTTCTCCCCCCGTCCCTGGTTCGCAAAGCCAGAAACATTGGGGAACTCTGGTCTAATCCCTCATTTTAAATCAGAGCTGGACAACTTGAAGCCCCAGAGTCCCATAATCATCTTTATGTCCACCCCAGGGATTAGACCTATGATGAGTCTGAATTCAGATTCTGCAAATTTGTTCCACGTCCAATAATTTTGATGCCATTCCCCCCACCCCCACTCCATTTTGAGATGGAAAAGCCATGAAAATTGCAGTGAAGCCTGAAAGATAAGTCTTTATCTCCACAAAATATAGAACAAGACAAACACACAGCCATTCCATTATAAATAACACAGCCTGGTCTGTACTGCATCATAATGATCAATATCTCAAACACAGGAGCTCCTATCCTAAGAAAGCAACAAAGACAAGTGCTGTCAATCTATTTTTTTAAAAAAATCCTAAATTTGTCTTTTGTCCAAAGCACAAAACAGCCATAGTTAGGAAAAATGCATCCTACTTTCTTCACTAGCCCTTCTTGATATCTATCTTCTGAAGATCATTTTTTTATCAGATTAATAATAAGCAGCATATAGTCTAGTTTCTTGATCCTAACCCTTTTCATGTCTTCATACAATAATTAAAGGTGTTTTTCCCCTTAATAACCTCCTATAAACCAGATTTTTTTTTAAAAAAATCCCACTTTCATTATCTTCCTAAAAGGACTAATGTTTACTATTTTCATAGAAACCATAACTAAAGGCTATAAAGAGCAACCAACTACAATTAATGGCTGTTCAAAACAAACCAATGCACTACCAGATTGCTTTTATTAGTATCACAGCATGTTCAAATAAACTCTAATCATTGCCTGATTTAGCTAAGGTTTATTGTGGACTCACAAATAATGTTAATCTATAAACTAGGCTTCCCCAGCCTGGGAATCTCCAGATGTTTGGACTAAGTCCTGGAATTCTGTAGTCAGCATGGCCATTGTTAAGAAATCTGGGAATTGAAATCTGTATGTTTGGAGACCATCAAAGTTGGGGAAAGTTGCCATAAAGTATTATAAATTAATATCTAGGAAAACAAGCTATATTATGATTTAGTGTAATATGTGATTAGAACCATAATCTATTATTACTAGGGTGTATGGTGAGCTTTCCTAAACAATATAATGCTGATTAAACCCTAAAATAAATAAATTCTTTCTTTCTTTCTTTTCTTTCTTTCTTTCTTTCTTTCTTTCTTTCTTTCTTTCTTTCTTTCTTTCTTTCTTTCTTTCTTTCTTTTCTTTCCTTTCTTTCTTTCTTTCTTTCTATCTATCTATCATCTAGAGAGAGAGAGAGAGAGAGAAATATTTGAATGTTAATATATAATGTGTTATTTTGCTATGAAATTCATCCAAACTTTGTAGACCATGTTCATGTTTCTATTGAACTAAGAGTATTATCAAACTGATAGTTAGGCAGTGCAACCAATTACACCGAGTACCTCTATTAAGGTTTTAATTTTTTCTCATTTATATTTAAAATAAGTTAGGAAGGAATCTATCACAACCATACTGTAGATATAACTTGTAGTAATGAAATCAGATTTTCTTTTTTCTCTTCGAAGAAATGAAATTTACCATGGTAATTAAATTACTATTGAGATTGATCTATCAGCTACAGAGTTGGTTGAAATATATTCTTTTTGAAGTTCACTGGTTAGAAACAGATAGAAAGCCAGGAATGGCTTTGTCATATGAACATGAAACTCTATTTCCTTAGCAGAAGGAGATAGAAAATCACCATTTATTCATTGTATTCAGGCAATTTCTCATCAATTATTGTACTTTTGAATTCCAGCTTTTGAATTCCAGCAAATACAGTATTTGCTTCATCTGACACTGACATTTTTAAATAGTTAAGATCCCATCTATGTTTTTTTAAAAACCTGTTTTAATTTATTAGAATTAGAAAATTCCCTTAGCTTAATAAACACAAAAATAAATCAATAACTGTAAGCACAATGCTTTTTAAAATATAGCATAGATAAAATCTAATAAAGCAATATTGGTACAAATGATGATTTTTTTTTGACATTTTGTCTCCCCCCTCCCCCGTAATATAAAATCAGAATCAGAATAGAGCTGGAAGGGACCTTGGAGGTCTTCTAGTCCAGTCCCCTGCTCAAGCAGGAGATCCTATACCATTTCCAGTCTCTTCTTAAAAACCTCCAATGATGAAGCACCCACAAAGTTTGAAGGCAAGCTGTTCCACTGTTTAATTGTCCTCACTGTTAGGAAGTTTCTCCTCAATTCCAGGTTGCTTCTGTCCTTGATTAATTTCCATCCATTGTTTCTTGTTGTGCCCTCTGGTGCTTTGGAAAATAAATAAACCCCCTCCTCTTTGTGGCAGCCTCTCAAATTTACTGGACTACTGCTATCATATCAATCCATCCCCCCCTCCCCCATCCTTCTTTTCTCTAGACTAGCCAAACCCAAATCCTGCAACCTTTCTTCATGTTTTAATCTCCAGGCCTTTAATCACCTTAGTTGCTCTTCTTTGTACTTTTTCCAAAGTCTCTTTTTGTGTGAAGATTGATGCAAAGAATGAGTTAAGAAGCTCTACTTTCTCTCTACTGCCTGTTACTTCTTTGCTATCTTCTCTCTTTAGTGAACTGACTGTTTCCTTGACTGTTTCCTTGTTATTTACATGTTGAAAGAAACTTTTTTTTATTGTCTTTGACTTTTGTTGCATGTCTTTGTTCATTCTGAAGCTTTCTTTCCTGACTTCATCTTTGCAGATTTGGGCTATCTGCTGATATTCTGCATTAATTATGTGTCCCTCTTTCCATTTTTTGTACTTATCCTTTTTGTCTTTCAGTTTATCAGTGAGATCTTTGTGAAACCATACTGGCTTCTTCTTGGATTTCTTGTTTTTCTTTTTTAGTGAACTGAAATTTCTGAGACACTTGAGGACATCGCAGACTTGCTTCATTGCTATTTAGAATCCTGGTATTTGTAACTTTAACCTAAAACTATCTTGTTTTTCTATAAAGGAATGTAAAGGAAAATGTAAAGGAAATTTTTGCCTACATTTTAAATCAAACATTAAAAGTTAGCAACTTTTTTTTTGCACCAGCATTTCATCCTCTACCTAATCACCAAACACTTAGAAGAATTATCACAAGAAAAGTAACTGATGAACCAATGAATGCATAAAAAGTTTATGTTACAGTAATTTTATTAAACCTTTTAACCATCTGCAGATTATTGTTTTTGCTGCCAAGTACTAATATATGTTTTTCCTATAATGACAGTGAGGCTGGGTGGAAATTAGTGATGGGATACAGAAGATTGATGATAATATTGAAGATGATATTATGTTATGGACATTATGGAAGAGCGAGAAAGGTTTGGAGGGCCAATGGATGCACCTCAAATCACAATCAGATATTTGGGGGCTTCATGGCAACTGAAGAAGATAACAAGGTGCAAAGTTTTCAGAGCAACTGTCTAGGTAACTTAGAAGGAAGGTAGTGGACTAAGAGCCAGACAAGTCAGTGGGCCAATTGGACAGCAAAGACAACTGTGTGAGATGCCTGACCTTGGTGTTCCAAGATGCAAGGCACCTGAATCCCACATTGAGTGGCAGCAGTGGGAGTGGATCTATAACTATGCTGGAGGGGCAGCCTAAGTTCTGTGGCTATCACAAAGCTGGCCACGCTGTTATTTTGTCTCCTACAGATGGCAGTAAGACTCAGAGGAATAGGTGTTGCTCAATCTGCTGCTGGCACAGATAGCATCCCAGAAGAAGAGAAATAGCAGATCCTAGTAAATGGATAAGAGCCTTCATTAAGGATTATCTTGTGATGATAAGAGAAGCATATGTGCTTATCTCATCCATAAACAGATAGTGGGAAGTTCTAAGATGATTAGAGCTTCCAAGGGAGAAAGAGTGATCAGAAGAATATTTACAGAACAGTTGTGAGAATTACTTGAAGTGTCCTAAAGATTAAGTCACTCAGATCTGCTCTGAGGCAATGTCTAGCCTTATGAAATTGACAGAGGAATTAACTCATATCCTGGAAGAGTTTGAGCCAGTTAGCCCTGAACAACTGGATAGTATTTCGGAGCTACCTATATATTATATCTACATCAATCCTCAATGATCAAAGTTCCCTGGAAATGATGTGTGGTTGGGTTCAGGGGGTAGTCAATTTACCTTTGAGGGAAGGTGTTGGTATCTCCTATACTTAAGAAGATAGTTTCTGTCACTATTTAAGAATCCACCGCTAGATGTCCCACTACTAGACAATTTTCATCCCACTGTAGTTTTGGAAGATCCTGGAAGAAGCAAATTATCTAGACCTTTTTCTATTGTGTTTCAGGTCTTGAATATGGCATTGATCATGGTTGCAGATGATATCCAATGCATTGGAATGGTGGCGCTACATCCATCATGGCTCTTCTTGATCTTGCAGGAGTCTTTGATATTATCAATCATACTGTAGTACATTTCTAGACTGATTGGAAGCATATGCACGGTGTTGCAATGATTTTCTTCTTCCTTCCAGGGTCAGTTGTAGTCTGGTTAATGGGGAGCTGGAGAAGTCTAGACCAAAGTCCCTAGTTTACAGGTTTTCTCCAGACTCTATTCTCTCTCTGTTCCTATTGAAGATCTGCTTGAAGCCAGGTGGTAAGGTATCGTCAGCTATAAATCTTGATCCCTAGCCAGCCAAATGTATTATCAATGTTCTTTCTCAGTGTCAAGAGCCCCTGGAGGACTGACAGGGAAGAACAGACTTAGGCTCAACTCTAACATGACCAAGTGGCCGTGGAGTTTACAGTGTCTCAAGTATGGCAATTTTCCATCATTAGTTCTAGAGGGGAAATTAAGTTCCCCAAATAGAATTAGTGTACAATTTGAAGGTTCTCCAGGACTCTCATTCCCATTTTGAAGAGTATGTGGTAATTGTGGCCAGGATGGCCTTTGTTTGCATCTTGAGTGCCACTTGTACTCCATTTGCATTCTGCTTTACATGGTCTCCTTGAATACCAATTGGAAGTTGCAAATGGTCCAGATTACAGTAGAGCAAGTAGTTATGGGTGCACCTCAATGAGTCCATGTAACACCACTGCTTTATAAGCTGTATTGGCTCCCGGTAAGCTTCTGGGCAGAATATAATATACTGATCATCATCTATATACTCTTTCATAGGACTGGGTTATTAATGGGACCACCTGTGGCCTATTCCACAAGGTTCAGCAGGGCGAGCATGCTCTGGCTCTCTTCTGTTAAACAATGTCACCAAAAGATGTGCCTTCTCTCTCATGGCATCTGCCATATAGAAAAGTGCACCGGTTGAGAAGCAGATGGTGCTGACCCTGCTGGCCTCTTCCAAGGAGTTGAAGCTTTGTACTTTTTATTCAGCACTGAGCCAAGACACTAGATGAGTCCGTTTCCAAGGGAAACAGCTGTGAAGTATTTTTTTAGAATCTTGGTTTGTGATTTTTATATGTTGTTTTTAATTTTTATGTTAGTTGCCCTGAATCACATTTGTGATTTTAGATGAGCATATAAATATAATGAATGAAAATACATAAACAAATAATCTATCTTTTGCTATTATTTATCTTGTTTCTTTACTGGAAGTATTTCCGCTTTTGCATGAGATCGGACATGGATTGTTAAGGTACCATTGACTTATCCTGACAATTCAAGTGATTTAAATCTCTTTCATCATACTAGAGAAAGTAGATATTGTAGTGAATCACACACTAAATATGAATCTTGTATTGAGATGTAGCTGCAAAAAACTGAATATAATTCTATATTATATTAATTGATATACTATGTCCTTCCCATTGAAAAGAATAGCTTTGTTCTTTGTTGCATTGCTACACTTGAACTGCTGTGTTCAGTTTTGTGTGTTAAAGTGTGCATCAAGAGAAGAGTGAGAGAGGCTGGTAAGCAAACAAATCATATGAGGAATCTCCAAAAGATGTGTTTACTTTGTATTTAAAAATATTAAATGGATATGTAATAGTACTCTACAAATATTTGAAAAATTGCTGTACAGCAGATGGGAGTCATTGCTCTATATGAGGTAAGACTAAAACTACTTAGCAAACATTACAGGGAAGAATATTTCTTTTATTTCTTCTTTTATTTATACTACTGTATTGTTTTATAATATATTAAGTAGTACCACTTCTATACTTCTACTTTAGGTCTTCCTGAAAAAAATTAGCTAGCAACAATATTTTCAGTTGTCAGATTTGCAGGTCAGAGATAGAGCTGATTTTAGTTTGGATTTTCAGTAAAAACTTTCCCCATTTTTATTAAATCCTGGTTTACTATAGTTCAAATTAATTTAGAGAGGGTAAGAAAAAATGACCACGATGGAAATATGCAAAAGCTGTTGTTTAAGTAAAAGGGACTGAAACATTTTTAACTGCATCTCTTCCAATTCAATATTAATTAATATTGGAATATTAATTTGGAAGGGACTCAAGAGATACCTCCCCAATCACTGATCTATAAGAAAGCACAAGAGTTATTGCACAATTAAACTAGCTAAATTCTATACCATACCCTGTCTCAATAAAGTACTCTTAGCCTTCCTCTGGAGTTAATTTCCTGGCTTTGGGTACTTAGCAGAGCTAATAATTTTGTGACATTTTTTTTAAAACGGTTAATACAAATTTGGGAAGAAAACGACCATGACTTTTAAGAAATGTTATTACCCAAGTCATGGAAAGAAAAGAAAACTCTTTTAAATGAATTTATTAATTGTGTTCTTATCTATAATAATGATGTGAAAATGTGTTGATGATACCAAGCTTCAAAGATTTCTCTTTCTTTCTCTCTCCACCCCCTGCTTGTCAAAAATACAGAACACATACATGCACACAATCATTTATAAACAATCAACTCGCACATCTCTATGCACAATGTAAACTAAATTAAGCAGATAACAGGTAAAAGCATCGAATTATTTTATCTTAAAGAGCATATTGTGTTTCAAGTTTTAAAATATATGTAGGAGCATTAAGGTTGTGTAATTGTCAACCTTTAAAATCAACAGAATTATGTAGAAGAATTAAAAATGGGTTTTATCTGCATTGAGATAAATCTGCCACCGATAACCTCCCACCGGCCAATACGCTCCCACAGAGATGGTCTCCTCAGGGTGCCGTCGGTCAAGCAATGTCGACTAACGACCCCCAGGGGGAGAGCCTTCTCTGTGGGGGCACCCGCCCTCTGGAACGAGCTACCCCCAGGGATACGACTGATCCCGGACCTCCGTACTTTCCTCCGGGTGCTGAAGACTCTTATTTCAGCAAGCCTGAAATAAGGGCTGGCTTAAAATTTTTAATTGGTTAATTTTATGGGTAAGGGGTTTTAAATTGGGGAAGCCAAATTTGATTTAATTATTTTTAAAATTATTTTAATTTTCATATTGTATGTATTTTAATCCTGGCTGTTCACTGCCTTGAGTCCTTCGGGAGAAGGGCAGTATAAAAATTTAATAAATAAATAAATAAATAAATAAATAAATAAATAAATAAATAAATAAATAAATAAATAAGTAAGTAAGTAAGTAAGTAAGTAAGTAAGTAAATAAATAAATAAATAAATAAATAAATAAATAAATAAATAATCATTATAAGCTTTGGACTGAAGTTTCAGGATCAAATCATCATCATAATCATCATCATTATCTATAAAATTAGTTCACATTTTAAATTTCTGAAGCTCTTCAATCTAAAGTTATAGGATTTAAAATAATTAGTTATATATGATTACTGATATTTATATTTATATTATCCATTTGAGCCCAACCTAGTTAGAGATGCACCTCCCACACTACTTGAAGCTTCGATCATAGAAGTTACAGAATGGGATTAAGTGATGTCCATTAAATGATATTCTGAAGGACTGCCTTATTTGTTTGTTTATTTGTTTCCTGCCTTCATTATTTTACATATGCAAAAGTCTTCCAAAGGTCACCGGACACATATTAGAGAAAAAGTCTACCTCCATGGGTCAGTTTTCAATTAGCAATAATCAAACATTAACTTTGTTGGCTACAGTAATAACACTGTGCAAAACTCCTGGCCCAAAAAAGAAATAAACTAAATCCATGTCCTTAGTGGAATTACATTTTCTTCATTGGTGAAGGAAATATGTATGAGAAAGGGAAAGAAAAAGATCAACATATCTAGTTCTAGCAGATTTTACTTTGCCAGGAACAGGGCCTTTGTAAAACTGGGGTTTTAGTTGCTGTTAGAGATTACTGTAAACCACCTACAAGTACTTTGCATTACAATAGGAGTAAATCACAAAAATCCATTTTGCTCCACTCATTGAAAGAGAGGTAACTCAGAAAACAGAGAAGTCATGGAAACTAACTGGTACTATCTTCATCCTATTTTGCTTAACCCGCCCCCCCCCTTTTAACAGATTTTTGATTCATAATATAGTGTAAGGGCTGAGCTTGTCAATCAAAAGGTCAGCAGTTTAGTGGTTCAAATCCCTAGTGCCGCGTAACGGGGTGAGCTCCCGTTACTTGTCCCAGCTTCTGCTAACTTAGCAGTTCGAACGCAAAAATGCAAGTAGAAAAATAGGGACCACTTTTGGTGGGAAAGTAACAGCGTTCTGTGCACCTTTGGTGTTTAGTCATGCCAGCCACATGACCACGGAGACGTCTTCAGACAGCGCTGGCTCTTCAGCTTTGAAACAGAGATAAGCACCGCCCCCTAGAGTCGGGAACAACTAGCACATATGTGCGAGGGGAACCTTTACCTTTACCTTATAGTGTGTTACATCTAAGACTTTCAGTTTTTCCAATATTAATAGCACTGAGATTTCTTACTACTGTAGTAGCAATACATTAGAAGAATATCAGATTTCAGAATGTATCATTTATAACAATAACATTATTTTAGTGTCTTCATTAAAAGAAATTGATTATTCATTTTAATAGCAAAATAATATGGCACCTTTTAATGGCAAGGTTAAGGACATCATCCTAGAACAAGCTTAGTTATGTCAACACCAATTTGACAGCACATAATGAATCAGTCAATCAAAACGTATTTTTTAAAAAATCGAATCTAGTCTTTGAAACAGGCATTTTATGCTGTATTTTAAAGGTAGATTATTTCACTCAGAACTCTGCCAACCATCCTTATTTCTGAGCCATTTGAATCTATCTCCTGAAAGAGAAGCCATTTTAATAAAAATTGATTTGAAAGATCACTTCTGTCTTCTACACTTAAAACAAGTAAACTATAAATATGTTCCTAGCTTCTGTGTAACTTCAGCACATTTTTGCTAACAGTATTATTTGAAAAACAACAATATAATTATCTTTAAAAAGCAGTCCTGAAAAAAAAATGTTTTGTAATATTTTTGAAGTAATGTTTTAAGAGATGAATATTATAAGAGCTTCAGTGGCGCAGTGGTTAGAGTGCAGTACTGCAGGCTACTTTTGCTGATCACCGGTTGCCAGCAGTTTGGCAGATCGAATCTCACCAGGCTCAAGGTTGACTCTGCCTTCCATCCTTCTGAGCTCAGTAAAATGAGGACCCAGACTGTTGGGGGCAATATGCTGATTCTGTAAACTGCTTAGAGAGGGCTGTAAAGCACTATGAAGCGGTATATAAGTCTAAGTGCTATTGCTATTGCTATTGATATTTTTTGGGAGATGACAGAACAAGAACATTTTGACCAGAATAGGCCAATTATAAGGACACAAAACTTACTGCATTCTAACTCCCAATACATTTTTACATTTGCCAAACAGAAATCGATTTTCAAGATTTTAGATGTCTAAACATCCAGAATTAAGTTGATGGGTCATTCAGTTTTAGGTCATGGAGAAAATCTATGCGGTTATTAGGAGATGAAAATGACTTTATGGCACATAATCAATGAAGCTGATTTAAGCAATACTTGAACAAGAATAGGACCAGTTATTTAAGAAATCTCTTTATGATTCAAATTGTCCAAACACCAAATCATATATTTATATGGATCCAGTGCACGATCCAGGTTCTAATATAAACAAAAAATTTACAGGCAGTTTTCATACCATGATCAATATCAATGTTTAGCTTTTTTACATTTATATATGTATTCCCTATAAAATATTCAGACTGTTTTGTTTCATTATTTCTATTTCTTTAGATGCTGTAATGACAACAATTTGTCTATAATTTATCAAAATTGATATAGTTGTCTACTTCAATAAGTTATCTTGATCATTTTACTTTGCTACTCAACCAAGTTTCTAGGTTCAGTAGAAAATCATGATTTATTTAAGTGGAAAAAGCATAACATTAGGTTAATGAACAAAAATGAACACTGGGTGTCAGTCCTTTTTTGTAATGATGTTTTAGAGACCAAAAAAAAAAATAAAAAAAAAATTCAAGTTTGAAAGAGCTCCTGGCTATCAATTTGGATACATGTAGCAATTAGAAATCTATTAGGCCTTATCAAGAATATAATATAAATTATGATGTCAAAAGATCCAGCTTCTGTAATTATACATTGTCTCCTAAATGGGCTGTTTTTTACTATCTCAAATATCTGATATTTAATAATTGCAGAAATATGATAAAAAAAATTCTTCTGTCACAAGTGTGAAAAATATGAAATTATGGTGTTATAAATAAGTTTGTCCACTTCATGAATTTTAAATTAAACCTTACTTTCTTGCTGATTTTGTTCAATTTAATTAAATTATTTTATTGAAACTGTTAAACAAGTAGATAAAAGATAACACAAACTAGTAGAAATTACGAAAGGAAAAAGAAATAAAAGAAAAAGCAAAAAGTGCAAGAAAAAAAGTAGTTAAAGAAAAATAAATAAAAAAAGTATGAAGATGTGCCTTCTGATAATCACAGCAGTTATAAGTACATATTTTGACTTCCCTCTCTCTTTCCCCCTCTCTCTCTCTCTCTCCCTCCCTCCCTCTCTCTCTCTCTGAAGTTACATTGTATTACTCTTGTTTCTGTAATCTATCCTATTTAATCATCAAAAACGTAATTCACAAGTTCATTTTTATACAAAAAATCCATAAGAGGCTTCTGGTCAGCAATAAATATAAATAATGTCTTTTGTTTTGGTTAGTTTCTAAGGAAGATGGAATGTAATTCTTTAAAATTAAATTAACAGTTTTTGATCCAATTTGCAAGGTCTGTTTTACAAATGGTATTTTACAACATTAGAAGGCCAACAAATATGATTACGAAAACATGGAAATATAACTTTTTATAATAATGAATAGGTATTGACAACATTGTTAGAAATTGATTAGAATCAGAAATCAAGGGCTTGTACCAAGAATAATACAATGTTACAACAAACATTTTATTCTCTGTTATTAAAAGTGAAAAGGAGTGGTTCTGTTTTTTTGTTCTTGTATTTATACTTCTTGTTTAGAAGAGAGCTATTCCAGTAACATTAATTCCAGGATTAATGACTGTTGCTTAATTACAATTAAAATGGGAACAAAAACTCTGTAGGTGAAAAGCAAATTGCACACAACTTTTTTTTTTGTCTCTTGCTACAAACATTAATTGACTTGTTTACAGTAACCACTCTCCCAATTATCTGACAGTAGATGGCAAACCCCGAAAACAGACCACAATGTTTGGCTCAAGTCCTGATTTAATCAAGAAATAAGCAGATAAAGTTCTTAAACAACCATTACTGTAGGAACCAATCAGCATGACATTTTGTTTTTGAAATGTATCCTATCCTCCACAATTCTTTTCATGAAATTCTATTTCACAATAATAACACAGTTTACAAGATGACAACAAGCCTTTGACCATTTTTAAGGAACTCTAATAATGTCAGTCCTATGAAGTGGACCAGATCAGGAAACTAATTTCACTAGAATAGAACTCTCCTTTATTGAGAGTTGACAGAAGAATCTGGCAAGTGTGCCTGGGTTTTCCCCTCCCTCCCTCTCTCTCTCTCTTATAGTTTTCATGTTTGGGTCTCTTTGTCATACTCTCTGAATCTCCTGGACTTAACATACAGTGTGCTTCCTCCTCTGCACCTGCTGTTGTTCTAGCAGCTTCTCCAAGTTCACCTCCATGGCTCTCTATAAGTAAATAGCAACTTAAGATACCATGGAGGTCACAAATGAATTGATTTTGTGGCCATCACAACCACACAATAGATCTCAGGGTGAAACTTTCACAATTTATTTTTTTACCCAAAGCTCCATTAAACCCAGGGACAATGCCAAGTACATAGTACTAGAGATGAAACTGAATTGAAGATGTTGTTAATGGATTATTCAATTTCATTTCATTTCATTAGTCAAGAAGTACTTCAGCAGATTCTCCAGTTCTGACTTTTAAAAACTATGCCTTCCAAAATCCATGATCCAGGATTTTGTGGAGGCCATGAAACTACAATCTGGTCCTCCTAAAGGAATCTTATTATGAATGTTAATGCCTCCAAGACATAATTTTGGAATCATCCAACATTTAATTTAATATAATATCAATTCACTTAGTCAAGAAGGCTTTGGGTAGCAGGTTATATACTAGACCAAGAGTATCTCAAACTAGTCATTAGTCCAATGCCAGTTAAATGACCTCAAAACAGTTTTCTGCAATGGAACATAGTTTCACTTCTCTAAACCCTATTTGTGCCAATGCTGCCCAGTGACATCAAGTAAACGTGACTGAGACAGAACCATTTCATTCCCTCAGATCTCAGTAACACATTACATATTTCATATATTAATCCACATCAAGTCATTGATGAGTGGGTCTTATTGTAACCTAGCACTTAACAGGAATAATATGAAGAAGGTGTAAATCAGTAGCCATGCCACCAGATACATGGTGAGGGGACAAAAGAAAAGAAATGTTGACAGCTTTTAGATAACCTCATCATCCTTAAGTAATGAGAAGAGTTGGGAGGTCTCATTATCCAGACTCTGTAGTCCACATAGACATCTTATGTTCCACAAAATGATAACAGAAAGGGGGGGCATCTACCACAATGTATTTATTTATTATAATGCATGATTAATAAAATATATTAAATAAAATATATTAAATAAAAATGAAATACATTTCTCCAAAAACTATGAAAAATCACATCCATCAAAATAAATATGGGGTTTGAATTTGAGAACAGGCCCAGTTCTAATTTAGCTCTTATCAGAACAGGAATAAAACTCAGCAGCTTTTTAACCCTTTGAAAATATTCAGCCATTTTTATGTATCTATAAAACTCTTAGCTTTCCTTTCCTTACATCTCTCAGTCTCATCTGTGGAAGGTAGCTGGATGTTTATAAAGTCTGCATCCTGTTCTCTCAGTCCAGGCAATTACTTCCTCCCCACCCGAGATTCTCCTGGAAGCAACTCTCTTTGTAGCTCTCCTTGGATGATGCCACCAGTGGGGCACTGTCAAAATATTTCCAGGGCAAGCCTTCTGTTTGTTGAAGCCTAGTGTATAATGAGGCCTTTATCTCACAATACATACATATTGCATAAAGGCAAGACAGAGATATATATGTCATAACGAATTCATACTGATAGACATTCCTAGAGGTTAGCTCCTTTTGTTTTAAAGGGCATCTTAAAGGTTGAATTCTGATTAGCTAGTCTTTGTTCCACAAAATCTTACATCACAATAATAACATATTAATCTTTGTCACAATAGGTTTTTCCATTCTTCCATTTGAAATATTTATTTTATTTGTATAGCACCTATCTCCAAATAATTCTGAGTGGTTCAAAAAGTAAAAATACAGAAAAATAACAATACAACAATAAAGACAAAGGAACAAAAGATGGCAAGAAAATGGGCAGCATTCACTTTACTCAGAAGGAGCTGCAACTAGCACAGCCAAAGGCCTATATCAGGGGTGGGCAATTATGGCCCTTTTATGACTTGTGGACTTCAACTCCCTGAATTCCTGAGCCAGCCATGTTAGCTCAGGAATTCTGGGAATTGAAGTCCACAAGTCATAAAAGGGCCATAGTTGCCCACCTCTGGCCTATATGAACAGCCAAGTATTCAAAGGCCCTCTGAAATACGACTAGGGTGGGAGCCATCCAGATCACAGGGGAATCTCATTCCAGAAGCATACACTGGTATAGAGGAGCTACACTTCCAGGATCCTTTTGGCAGTTTCAAATCTCACCAGGCTCAAAGTTGACTCAGCCTTCCACCCTTCTGAGGTGGATAAAATGAGGACTCAAAGTGTTGGGGGCAATATGCTGACACTGTGAACTGCTTAGAGAGGGCTGTAAAGCACTGTGAAGCATATATCAATCTAAGTACTATTGCTAAAGCCTTCTAAAACATCATAAAGACTCAGCAATAAAAACAGGAGTCATCTTCAACATACAGTAAGGACTGTACCAGTCTCTATGTATGACAGATAGCAGGAGACTAGCAGAGTGCATCCATAAATAACAACTAGCAGTCCAAAGAAAAGATGAAAAGACTTAACCATAGTTTCAACTGGGAAAGTGTGAGCATCCTAGACTAAGGCAAGTCCAAAAACACTAGAGAACTCCTGGAAGCCTGGCACTCAGACAATCAGCCATCAGCAGGCATCTAGAGATAAACAACATTTATATACTATTCAAAAGAGACAATAAAAAAGCTAAAAAGGAAACAAAAACACCATAACACCTGTGCACCAGCAATCAATACCCAGACAAATAGTAGTTTAAACACCAGGATTAAAACCAGAACAACAGTGAAGCAGTAAACAATATCCCAATCAAGGAACTACCAACTGAGACAAACAATCCAACAATTAAAAAAAACAGTTTAATCAAGGAACTACCAAGAAGAAAACAACACTCCCACCAGTATTGAAAGGGCAAGCCACTATATACTGTAAAAATAGAGAGTAAAACTCTATTCCCTTTTAGCACTGAAGATGTTACCTAATTGGGTAATGAAATTTCTGCAACCAAGCTCAGAGAGCACCAAGGACTGCACAGTTCAACCCTGAACTATAAATATTCTCTTCTATTGGCAAAGGTATTTTTCAGAGTTTGCACTGATGGAATAAATCAACACCAAAGGACTTTATCTGGTTTCTTTGTAGGCTTTCTGTCACTATAGAAATAAAAATCCTAATGATAGTTCTGTGTTTCTTAAACTGATTTTGATTCCTTTCTCCAGACTCACATAAACTGCAATATTTCTAACCCTTTTGAGTACAGTCCACTAAGTTTTGTGTGTGTCTACGTGCCTGCATTTTTAGATGTCAGTATCACCAGGGGTGGGTTCTAAAATTTTTTACTACTGGTTCTGTGGGCGTGGCTTATTTTGTGGGCATGGCTTGATGGTCATGTGACAATTATTTAGGATTTAGCAGAGGTACTGGTCTACCAGGCTTTTAACTGCTTGCAGAGCTGTACCGATCTACCCATTTATTTTTGCAGGCACTGGTCTACCCATTTATTTTTGCAGGTATCGATCTACTCATTTGTTTTCTTTTAACACTGATCAGCTGTAGGACGGTCCTTTGAGGCCCCACAGCAAGAGTTTAAACAGTTTTCTTCCCTCTAGCCATCAGCTGGGACTCAGGAGGTAGCAATAGATTGGGGTGGGGCCAAATAAAAGATAAGAATAACGCGGGGGGCGGGGGGCAGAACCGGTTTGGTGACGTCATATCGTCACCGCTACTGGCTCGGCGGAACCGGGAGGAACCGGGAGGAACCCACCACTGAGTATTACCATCCATTTGTTTTGTGAATGTATTTGCTATTTGGCTAACATAAATTCAGGCTTTAACTAGAACACAAGTCTAAGCTTACTGAATGCATGTTCTTGTAATGTTTAGAAGGTTTGCTGAACAGAATATGTTTTGTTTTCTATTTTAATATCAAGCACTCTAATTCATACTTCCCAATTTCCCTCCCTTCCTTATTATGAAAGAATGTAGCTAATTCTCTTAATTCAACTTAATGGCAATTTAAGAAAACAGCAGTGAGTTTTTAATGTTGAGCTTGCCTTATAAGAGCTGTCATTCTTCCAGTACCTTTGCTTTCCATTTAAAGACTGAATATTCAAAAGCAACCCAAATGAATTTTTTCACATTCTTTCCACAAACATTTGGGCAGGGGATATTAACAATAATTACATTCCATCTTAAGCCAATTCTAACAGGAATTCCATAGAATTCATATTCACACATGGCACCACAAATATATGTTCTAAAGTAAGTAGACATAAGCCTGCTTACTGGATGCTCCATAAAAAGGTTTGCTTTAACTAAGCAAAATGTGCAATTCTGCATTCCTACTTCCATTTTTTTCCTTTTTAAAACCAAGAAAGTAAACAAATAATGCACTGCTATTGATAAGAGCCATTTTCATAATGGGATTTGGTATGCCAAAGCTGCAAAAGTAACTTTCTCCATTCTTTGTTAATATATTGTTTCTGGATTTAGTATGCAGTACATAAAAGTACACATAAAGCCTTTTACCCCTCAAAGGGGTGAGAGAGAGAGAGATTGTCAAAATGAAAAATGAGTGTTTGGAACAAATCTCAAGCAGTCAATTTGTTAAGCAACCACACAAATTTCTTGTGTTTCAGGCAAAGAGGTTTGTATATGCCACAAAAGCCACCCATGGATTAATTATTTGGTATTACCCTGTGTGAATGTGAATACGCTAAATGAATGAAACAGAGTTTTATCTCAGCAGTTGGCCAAACAAGAAGCTTGTTGAGTCTATTTACTACTGCAAATGAACACCGAGTTATAGACTAATCTATCAAGTCACTTGTGCTCTTTCCCACATAACAATTTAACCTCCTCCAAGCTAAATCCTGGATGATGAGCCCAACAAGAATGAAACATTTAAGGTAGAATCACAAAGCAAAACACATAATATTTTTCTGGGGTGAGGCAGCATGTATTATAAATCTCTCTCTCTCTCTCTCTCTCTCTCTCTCTCTTTCTCTCTCTCTCTTTCTCTCAATGGAACACAGATGCAGGCCCCAGTCAACATCAATAAATTTGTTCTATGATGTAATTCTAGGCTGAAATTCTTCAGCATTGTTCACAAACAATGTACAATATCAAAGATCAATATAATATCTTCGGGACAAATCCTTATCTTACTTTTATAAAGGATAAACTCAACTTTGTGCTAATTTCAAAGATGTATGTAGTTGGCCTTACAGTGTTAGAAGTAAAACAAAATTCTTTATAATGCTGATGTTCTGAAGAAGCTTCATTTTAACTTGATAATGTTACATAATCAGTTGTGAAAAGACAAAAGCTTGTGGTTAATTAAGTTTGTAAAAACTCCTTTATAGAAGTGTCAGAATAATTTGCAGCCAAATATAAACAAACATAGTGAAAAGGTGAGGTTTTTTTTAAAAAGGCAACCATGTTTAGCAGTGCTGTTCCCAATTCAGATCAGATCTGAAATATTACTGTAGGCAGCATATTCAGCTGGGTTTGGTTTTCAAACTGATTCTGCAGGTTATTTTTTTTATTTTTTTTTACAAATTTCTCATTGCCAATTGGTTTAATGGAACATAGATAAAGGAATTTGATGCAGCAGCAATTAAGCTTATCCAGCTGTGGCTTTTGAAAGCTCTTGCTCCTTTTCTGCCTAGATCCCTCCTTGCCTGTTACCTATATTTCCAGAGGTAAAGTTGAATAAAGACTAAGTTTCAGATTTTATTTTTGCACTTTCAGAGTGATGTACATGTTTGCTCAGAGACTGGAGATGTAACTTGAAAACGCCGAGTCGTACTTCTGCAGCAACTGAGTCAGAAAGACTACATTTCAGGATTAGCTATCAGTTTAAGATGATCTGACCATCTTATTTATTTATTTATTGGTTCGACTTATATGCTACCCTTTCTCTGGAGACTCAGGGCGGCTTACAATGCGTTAAGCAATAGCCTTCATACTTTTGTATATACCTGCTTAGTAGGGCTTTCGGGGGGCCCCTAAGCGGTGCTCTTTTTTATACAAAGTCAGTTTATTGCCCCCACAATCCGGGTCCTCATTTTACCTACCTCGAAAGGATGGAAGGCTGAGTCAACCTTGAGCCTGGTGAGATTTGAACTTGCAGTAATTTCAGGCAGCTGGTGCTACTTAACAGCACTTTAGTCTGCTGCGCCACCAAGGAGCTTGCTGTTTAGTCTAACCCACGGGTGTCAAATTCATGGCATCACGTTGCCATTATGTGATGTTTTGTGATGTTTTTCCCATTTGTGGAGCTGGGGTAGGTGTGGCCTGTGCATGACGCACCTGGCCTGTGGGCTGCCAGTTTAACACTCCTGCCCTTTGTGTTAGCAGGAAAGTTTTCCTTCTGGGAAGAAACAATGATATTAGATTGAAAGCACTGTAGAAAATTAAAGTGGTGATTAATCCCAACTTTGTTCCCAGCACTGCTCCAGCTGCTGTTAGTAATGGGCTTCTCCAGAACATGGGATGCCAGGTGCTGATATCAGCCTTGAGCAGATTGACTCATCAGTCAGTTCACCCAGTTTTAAGTTGATTATATCCCATTTCTACATCAACTCAGAATTTCTCTTAAGCTATTCTAAATTTTCCTTTAGAATAATAAATATTTGCATAATTTTCTTCTAATATATTCGCATACAGAAGCCATGGCATTTGCACAATAATGTTGCTGTGGATATTTCATGATTCGTCTTCCTGCTACTTGTTCCTCTTGTGGAAGCTCATGCTTGCACATGGTTTTCTTTAACATCATGTGTTTAGTTAAAAGGTTTCACTCCTCCTAAGAGTGGTTTATTGTTCCTAAATGTCCGTTGTATGCAAGCTTTAAAAAAAAATGAACAACAAATCTAAAAGCCATTTTTCATAACTGTGTTTTTGACATCATGGCTTCACTCATCATATGAGGGCATGTGTGTTTTTAGTTATCTCCTGGTAGCTTCCAAGATTCTCCTGGGTGGATCATAGGCATCAGAAATAGGAAATAATTGCCTGGAATTCAGTCTCCTTTCCACATAAACATAAATTAATGCAAGTAAAATTCATAACAGAAATTAAGAGTTTGATGAAAGAGATAATTTTTACTATCTTCTTAAACACCAAGAACCAAATGTACCTTCTTAGGACATGCATTCCACTACCTGAGAACAGAAAAACCCCTTCCCACCTAGTCAAAAGTCAAATAACTAATGTGATACCTTTCTAGCTAATAGAAAGCACCAAACAGATTTATAACAACAGGAGAGCCATTCTCTAATATAACTGGGCCATCAGTCTTTGGGGTTATAAAGGTGAACATCAGAACCTTAAATTGTGCTTAAGTAATTGGTTGTAAGTAATTGGCAGCCAGTGCAGATCTTTGAGGACACACATTAGATGATCCCTACACTTTGCATAGATCAGCAGGCTGGCCCTTGGATTTTGCAGTAATGGCAATTTCCAAAAACTTTCCAAGCTAAACTTCATGTAAAAGGCAACGAAGGACGAATGTGGAATGGTAACAATTTCATTGATTCTATTATAAACAGGGCTTTGTTGAAGAAGCATGATGTGCATTTGTTTTTGTTTTTACCTTCTTCAATGTTCTCAAAAAGGGAGAGGGGAATATCTACATCCAAGGGCCTCCTGCTGAATTAGATGTGGATTTATTTATTTTATAAGAGAGGATAATGGGTAAATAAATCTATCACTATAAATCAGGGATGTCAAACTCAATTTCATTGAGGGCTGCATCAGGGTTGTGTTTGACCTCGGGGGGCCAGCTTGATGTCACTCGTGTTGGGGATGCCTATGGTGGCCTGAGTGCTCTGCCAGTGAAAACTGGCTCACTCCGTTTTTGACTGTGACAGCCTCCTGAAGCCCTCTCCTCGAAAAAATGGAGCTTGGGGGGGCTCCACGCAGCACCCCGGGGCCCCATTTTCAGCCATGATGTCTTCCTGCAGCCTTCTGCCAATGAAAACGGAGTTCTGGGAGATGCATGCGGCTCTCCCAAGCTCCATTTTTGCTGGCAGAAGCACCGTTGGCCAGTCCTTCACTGTTTCCAGCGTGGCTCTGCAGGCCAGATCTAAGCACTCCGTGGCCTTGAGTTTGACACCCCTGCTATAAATCATTCCATTGTGGCTTACCTATGCATATTTACTCATAAAGCAGAAATGGTGAGAAAGAAAAGATGTCATAATGAGTCTTTGTAGTTTACTAGTCCAGCACTGAGGTTTTCACAGTAAACAACTAGGAACCTCGGAGAAGCTCCCAAGCAGTGCAGCTGAATGTGATTGTTAGTGTGCAATTCCAAGTTACAATAACCATGCAGCCCTACTAAATAGTTGGTTGCACTTTAATTTTTAAGCAACCAATTTATGAAGGCGGTCTTGAAAACACAGATTTCTACCAGCCTGAATAACTTCCTTTGCCTGAGAAACCATTAATCCATTACTAATATTTTCCCATATAAGTGATTTGTGGCCTGAAAAAGTGTCGTCCAATTGACAAAATATTTCTCTATGTTCAATCTGAATGCAATTCTAACATGCCTGCTTACAAAGATGAGCATGCAGATTATTTTTTACAAGCTTAAATTAAGCATATCAAATAATTTAGAAGCTAAAAAGACACTAGATCATTCTCTCCCTCCCTCCCTCTCTCTCTCCCCCCTCCCTCCCTTCTATCTCCTATCTCTATCTTCTATCTTATCTAAGGAACAAAACATGCAATCACTATCTAATTTTTAATTCTCCAGGTAGATTCAATAACTTCAGTAGAAGAAAGGGAATAGGCACATAATCTTATCCTTCAGTTTAAGGCAGACATACAGGGCATTCTCCCTCAGCTATTTACTTCCTCTGGTGGCTACTATCTCATGAAGAAATCTAACAACAGAACAAATCTTTTGGAATCTATGTTGTTCCTAAGAATATCTACTCTTTTGCCAGAAAGAAGCAATCTATTTCACTATCTCAGATGTAAAAACAGAAACATAACATCTGACCTTTTAATACAATGTGATATTAAACAAGAGATACTGATGTACAGGCAACAGTGTTCCATGAACAAACTGGCTTAATCCCAAAGAAAGCAGTACATTCCATGATCAAGCAAGGGATGTATCTAAGATACACTCGCTAATGCCAACTTGTACATTCTGCACAAAGACTTTGTTTTAGTGGTCTGTTATTATGGCTTTGGGGATCTATCATATACCAAATCATGCTCATTTTCCCTTTTCCCTTCCATGTTCATATTTTGAGAAATGCACACAGACATATATAGAACATTTGAAGAGCAATATATACTCTGCAACTTCTCATTAAGAAAGAGTATCAAGATACTCTATTTAATAACGTAGAGTATCAAGATACTCTATTTAATAACGTATGTTATTAAATGTTAATTCACTTGCCCCCAAAGCTTTCGAACAGAGGGAGCCTTCCCTGTAAGTCCACAGGAAATAACAACCAACTATATGAGAGTTTTAGAAGGAAAGAGAATTTTGAAAAGAAGCCATAATAGGGAGTATGGTGAGGGTTATTTAGAATTCATAAGAAAAATCTATCCCTGCACAATTAATGTCCTGATTCTGAAGAATGATTTTATTAGAAATTATCAGATTTTTATCGGTTTGTGATAGATGCATTATTTGGAGCCTGACAACAAGTTCTAATTTGAATTTTAACAGATCATAATAGCATTTAGACTTATATACTGCCCCCATAGCGCTTTATGGCACTCTCTGGATGATTTATAATGTCAAAGTATTATTTGCATATTGCCCCAACAACCTGGGTCCTAACTTTACCAGCCTTGGAAGGGTAAAGGTTGAGTCAACATGTTAAGCAATGCTGTTCCTAATTATAACTTCAATAATCTACATCATAAATATTCTATTAACATCATCAATGTATCAGAGCAAATCTGAAGTATTACTATAGAGGGCACATTCATCCCTTGGAAGGATGGAAGACCGACTCAACATTAAGTCCCATATGGATCAAACTACAGGATGTGGGCTGAGCTAGCCTGCAATACTGCACTTTAACCACTGCACCACCAAAGCTCTTACAAGATACAAAGAATTGAGAACTATAAGTTTGAATAAAGGAATGCAAAACTTATGCAAAATGACAATTACCTAGAAACCTATCATTTGCAATGTCAATCATTAAAAGTCAAGATCAAAGACAAAAAGATGTTATATCTTCAAGAACTATTATCTGTCTCTGTCTCTCTGTGTGTGGGAGGAAACATCCAGTGTTTGATAATTTGAAAATTGTAAAATATGATTTTGTCAGCTACTATATAAGAACATTTGGGGGGAAAGTTCACTTTCTCAAATCTGGAAAATCAAGGAAAGTAAAGGAAAAAGATTGAGACTCATTGACAAGTCAATTTATATATTAAAAAAATAAGCAAGTAGATCTAAAATGTTTTGGATATCTGTGTACCTGTATTTCATCTTTTAAATTCCCAGTTCTATTTATTTTTGGTTAAAATCCTTAACAAAACCCTCCTAACTCTGTAATTTATTTCCCATTGATTACTATTGATATACTAGACAATCTGTGACCCACTGGATCATTGCTTCAGAGGCATTTTATAACCTAAAAAGAGAAACTGAATGACCACAGTTATTCAAAATCAGTAGAAATGAAGTGACTTCTGACTTCCCGTCAATTTCCCCATTGAGTTTCCTAGTGGGAAGTTGGCATGGAACATTGGAAACCTCCTCTCCTTTGCTGTCCCCTCCCCTCCCCTCCTTTCCTCTTCCTTTTTTTCCCCTGCCTCCTCCTTCCACCCACACTGAGTTTGGACTTCCTGTTAGTTTCCCCCAATGACAATAAAAAAATAAGAGAAAAAATAAGAGATGTGCAGGCCAGGGAGGAGGAACAGATGAGTGGGTGTGTGCAAGAGATGTCACCTGGATCAAAAAGGTGCATGGGAGTGCAGTGTGGGTCAGGAAGAGTGAACAAGGTTCACAAGTGGTACTGTGTGGGTTGGAGGGGGCACGCAGGCATGAAGCACAGTTTTGGAAGGGTGCATGGGAGTACGCGAGAGGTGCCATAGAAATTGGAGAGAGTGTGCAGCCAACAAAGATTATATTATAACAGCTGCAGAACTAAAAGACTTGGTTCACTCCATGGGAAGACACTGTAAGACCGTAATTCATGCTAAACACTACCCAACTAAGTATTCACTGACGTGATAATTTTTGTACATCTCATTTTTTCTATGTGTTTCACTTTTCTTCTTTATACTGTAACTGATATTCTAATAGGAAATCCTTCATAAAAATTATTGCATTACATTCTTGATTAAATTATCTTTCCATTGATATATAATTTTATGGTACTACTCGTAAAAAAAAAGTGGTGTTATTAGCTAGTTTTAGAAAATACACTTTTCTCAAAAGGTTTCCACAATTTTGGCCAGTACTGTAAGTCTAACCCTTCATCTTCAATATAACAAAACAATTCAGGTCAGACTTGCTTTATGATTGCAGATATGACTGGTTTTTTTCTTACCTTTTTAGAAATAATTTATGAAAAGGTTAGATTTTTCCCACAGATAAAAAAAAAAAAAGATTGGGGAAAAAAAGTACAATACAAATCAAAACCAAAATAAGATTCCCTAATAAGATTATCAGATCATCAGAACCGAATCCACCTAGTATAGAATTTTCACCTCCAATTCACTCATTAGAACATTTTGTGCAATTCATCTCCAAACCATGAAGATGAATAATGCAACTGCAAATAATGCAGTTTAAAATTTGAAGCTTCAAAATGGTGTCACCCATTATTTTCTAATCCAAACGCTATTTTGAAAAGAATCAGTGAACTGAAATAACATTTTGAACTAGAACACAGCCAGTATGTGAGGCCCTACTAAGCACCCTGATCTTGATGGATGAGATATATCATTTGTCGCCTCTCTGCTTCCACTAGAATATCTCCTACAGCTGTCAAATGTAGCCTTTTCAAAATTCAGGTTAACCTCTCTTTTTTTTTGGGTCCCTAACAAAATGCTTGTTTAATGCTTGATGGGCTACTGTTTACTTTCCAAAATAAGTAGAGCTCCTGTCTAACTTAATATTCCTATGTTGAATAATGTTCCCACTCCCTAATTCTAAGTGACAATGAAATTGAATCCAGTCCTTGAAATAAAGAAACTCCTTTACTTCAGCTAGATACTGCTTTGAGTACCGCTTCATCTAACACTTTAAAAGATAAGCACTATTGGCTTTAAATTCTGAAAGTAAGTATTAATTGGTCTTGATTCATCTATTTATTTATTTTATTTATTTGTTTCCATTTCTATACCGCCCTTCTCCAATTAGGACTCAGGGCGGTGAACAGCCAGAGTAAAAAACAGAACATACAAAATTTTAAAAAGTTTAAAATAATTAAATATTAAATATCTAGAGCTACGAATACATAATAATCAATATTTTTATTGGCAGCTCAACAAAGAAATGTAACTTGAAATAATTTGAACATAAAGGGTAGAAAAAAGAACAAAATCCTTTAAAAAGTTCCTTTCAGTATCTCTGTTATTCTAAGTCCTCCTAGGATTGCTGATATAACTATATGCTTCATTTATAAGTGAATCCCAACACTCCAAGTCAATTATTCTGAATGGAAGGTCATTTTCAGGAATGTTCATGTCATTTTGATTTAATTAGAAGTACAACTGCATTCTTTTGTCATTTTTATGGCTATTGGGACCTAATTTGGTTTCTATAAAGAGCAGGGCATATTTTATTCCTAATTCATTATGATTTTAGTCACTTTGGTTGTCTTCAGTTGTAGCAACAGATTGAGAATCATAATTAGGTTGAGAATCATGGAACTGAAAATGGAATGTGGTATTTTACTTAGGAAAGGAATCTTAGTTTCATTTGTAGTTTTCCAGAATGAAGCTGAGAAACAAGAACGCATACTGGATTGGGAAGAATCCTGAAAGAACAAGGCCACAATCTGAAGTTTATCACAGATTCTTGACTAGAAGAGATTTTGCCCAGCTTCAGTTGCTGCATCAATTGTGGTTCTTTTCAGACAGAAAGGTCCTGGCAACTATGATTTATGCCCTCATTACCTTGAGATTGAATTACTACAATGTGCTCTACTTAGGATGACCTTTGAGGACAACCTGAAAACTTTAGCTGGTGCAGGATGCAGAAACCCACATGCTAATAGATTAAAAATTCTTTCAGCAGTGTTTCACCAATGTAGCAATAGCACTTAGACTTATGTACCACTTCACAATGCTTTACAGCCCTCTCTAAGTGGTTTACAGAGTCAGCATATTGCCCCCAACAATCTGGCTTCTCATTTTATCCACCTTGGAAGGATGGAAGGCTGAGTCAACCTTAAACCAGTGAGAATCAAATTGTTGGCATTTGGCAGAATTAGCCTGCAATACTGCATTCTAACCACTGCGCCACCCAGCTCTTATATGGTAGATGTGAAATTGTATGGCTTGGATCCATATCACTATCTTTGCCAAATACAGTCAGACTGCTATATGGTATTAGGCTGGGAATCATTGCTTTAAGTCCAGTGGTGAAACCCCCCGTGGTTTGCCACTGGTTTGCTGCTCGCGCATGCACCGCAGGCACATACATGGACAGTGCGTAACAAACACATGCTGTGTGCATATGTGCAGTGCATGCCAAATGCACGCTGTGCATGGGCGCAAGCGCAGTGCGCAGCAAATGCACACTTCATGTGGAAAAAGGAAGCTTAAGAAGCTAAGTAGGACAGCGAGGGGGGGGAACAGCTGTGCCGCACAATTTAGATTCGCTAGAAAGCAGGATTTCCTGCTTTCTAGCGAATATAAATCACGCGGCACAGCTGATCGTCGGACCGGTTCAGATGAACCAGTAGCTTTTATTACTACCAGTTAGCCTGAACTGGTGCAAACTGGTAGCATTTTGCCCCTGTTTGAGTCCCTTCCCCTGGGACATTTTAGAGGGACATAAGCTCAGCGACAAGGTCATAGCTCCCTTATTCTGAAATAGTCTAACTCCTGAAGTCCAGGTATCTTTTATACTTTTAGAGTTTGGGAATGTGATAAAAATGTGGCTATTCTATTTGTGGCTCTGGGGGTTAGAGATTCCATTAAATGTTGCACTATTTATTTTATTTAATTTAAACAATGTATAAAATCACCCCACCCGTGATTTATTAGCATTTACTTATAAAAAAATTAAAAGCAATCAAGATGAAATATAAATACTTGGAACTATCTTTTTTTGGATTCTTTGATAAATATACTACGTTTATCTTGAGCCACAAGGCAAGAGTGTTATGGAATTTTTTTTTTTTTTTTTTAATTTGATTTATATGCCGCCCTTCTCCGGAGACTCAGGGCGGCTTACAGTGCGTTAAGCAATAGCCTTCATACTTTTGTATATTTATACAAAGTCAGCTTATTGCCCCCACAAACTGGGTCCTCATTTAACCTACCTTAGAAAGGATGGAAGGCTGAGTCAACCTTGAGCCTTGGAGAGATTCGAACCAGCAGTAAATTGCAGGCAGCTGTGTTAATAACATTGGGGCACGCAGATGATCTGGATGTTACCCTATTACGGTGGTTGGAATTAATAATTTGGATAAAAGACACCTCTACAGACACTATATGGAATACAAATATAAAGTCACTCGGGTGGTTGGTTTTTTTTTTTTTTTTTTAAGATATTTGCTATTGATGGGGGCAGATGGTAATGGAAGATACCGAACATACTGTTGGAATTAGGATGTGATGTTACCCTAACATGGGTGATGGAGTTTACAATCCAGCTGAAAGACATTACAGAAGATATTATATGGATTACAAGCCTAAAGTCTTCTTAAGAGGATTTTATTTACATAAGGGAATATTTTTTAGTGGTGTGGGCAGAAGAATAAAGATACTAAGAATTATTAAGTATGGTAGTCTTGTAGGAAAGTGGGTGAAGACAGGTTAGTTTATTGATTTATTGATTGTTTAGTTTAAGAAAAGGGATATTATGTTTAGATATGAATATATGTAAAAGATCTGAGTTAAGAGATATAACGATGGGGGTGAAGGAAATGGGTAGACTATGAATTGAATAAATGTTAAATTAGAATTTATTATATAGTTTTATAGTGGAAGGCTTTGAAATGTTATATTAATATACATAAAAGATTTGATTTAAGAGATATATGTATGGGGGTTAGAAAAAGGGTAGATTATGAGCAGAAATCGCTAAACTGGGAGATATAATAATATTATTATGCTAAATTAGGAGTTATTATATAATGTTATAATAGAATGTCATTTTGAAATGTATAGTATAAGGGGGATATGATAATATTATTAGAAAGAAAGGGTCAGCATATGGGGATGGAGTAAGGGGATGGTAAAGTATTATATAATCTGTTATGAACTAGGGTTTTATTATGATGAAGTCACAGGGGGAGGGGAGGGGGAGGGGGGGTTAGGGAGGAGGGGGGGAAAGGGGGGAAAATTTGTATTTGAAAAACTTTTTCAATAAAAAAAAAGATGAAATATAAATACAATTATATTTACAGTAAGCTGCCCAGGGTTTGTGAAACTGGGCAGAATATAGATTATGTAAGTAAATATCCTAGTTCCATTAGCTTGAGATGCTGCAGGTAGCTGGTCACCTGGTGGACATCTTCTACATGACTAAAGATATGCAAGATGTCAGAAGACAGGATAGTCATGCATTTACAGCAGAACCATGTCCCAGCATTGTATTGAGTTCAGTCCTTAAAAACAGCAAACTCGTAATCACACACTGATGAGTACAGCCATCACTGACCTGTCCTGATTCTAAGTGCCAAGTTACTTTTGAGTGTTCTGTATAGATTGTCTAGGCCACCTTTCTGACTTTCCACATAGTGCAATGTTCCCTTGAACTGGGTGAATAATGTCTGAGTGACTCTGATCAGGTAGGTCTGAATATCACTTTTCCACTGATGTCTGTCTAAATTCAATCTTACTTATCAGAAAATAGCTTCTCAGCCAGAGAAATGCAGTCATCAGTAACCATGGGGGAATCAAATAAAGTTTGTTTGTCATATATTTGTTTTGGGGAGAGAGGGGGTAGGGGAGAGAGGGGGAAGGGGAGACTTTTTCAGTTTTTGAAGGCCAAATGTTGTGAAAGTTAAAAACCAACCCTTTAAAGAGAAAGCTTACCTATATCAAAAAAAGAATTCACAGAAGAATTCACAATACTTAAGTCTGTTTTGCTATACATAATGATCAATCTCTTTTGGAAAACATAAACATCCTTCCCTTTTCTTAAAAGATGTACACTTCTGCATTACTTTAATTAGTGTTTGATTGTTGCAGACATTCACAATAGAAGAATTGTAAGATATTCAGACACTTTTATTTTACTATTCTGCATATTTTGGAATATGGTATGGGTACCCAATTTCTTTCGAATAAGGCATTCATCTACTTTCCCAAAAGATAATAATTTTAGCAATAAGATAAAGAACTTGAAATGCATCATATATGCACTGTTTTATCTTCTGTCTCTGGAAATATTTGTTAAACATTTAGTCTTTGTTCCTCACTCATAGAATTCCCTGAATCACACAGGAACAACTTGATGACTGTTCATATAACATGTAAAACAACTCCTTTTTTATGAGAATGAATGGTATCCAATGAAATTTCAATTAAAAAACAGAATACCTGTAAGAAATGCCTTACCAGACAGGATCTTCAACTATCCTTTTCAAGAATTAGAGTGGGAGCTGAAATATTCATTAAGTGGCTTAAAAAGGATGCAACATGTAAAAAGAATAAAAAATAATAACACTGAAAGAGTGAACCCTATAAAACAAAATTCCTTAATATGAATGCTATGTATCACTGATAGTATGGTTTAGATCCAGATTAACAAGCAAAAGTATCTTGGATAAAAATTTGGTGGGTTATGCAGAATGTTTTGAAGAAAAAAATTCAATTTTCTCCACAATTGTTTTTATTGGGTATAGCTAAGGGTTTTACAGTGGATGAAACAAAGTTGATTTTGTATATGATTACAGCAGCGAGATTGTTGATAGGTAAATATTGGAAAAATGCAGCTTTGCCCACCGTTCAAGAATGGACTTTGAAGATGGCCAGTTTCGCTGAGATGGCGAAGATTTCAGCATATTTAAAAGACCGCTCACAAGAGACTTATGAATGTGAATGGAAAAAATGGATAGATTATGTGCAGAACAAATATCAAACTAGGAAGTATCAAATAGCTTTTTATTGATAGTATTATATTACATTAAGATAGAAATATTTGAACTATGTGAAGATGAAAAATGATATGGGGGTTGGGGGGGTTTAAAGTTCAAGGGGTTTTTTTTTATATAAAGGGGATAATGATGGGGAACACTCTATGGAAGTCCGGGGGGGAGGGGAGGGATAGGGGGGGTTAGGGAGGATGGGATGGGGAGTTTGGGGTGGGTTAGGGGGGTGAAAACGGGGTGAAAATGTAATTGTAAAACTTTTTACAATAAAAAAAAAAAACAAGCAAAAGTATCATTATAGTATCAACAATGTTTAACAAATTAGTTTAACTGTTTCATTTCTAATACTTCACTGCAAAATGAAAATTTGAGACTACTAAGTACCATTTATAAAATCAAAATTAGTTAACTGGTTGTATATGTCTTTTTTTAGAAACACATCTTTCTCATTTCTTTTATTTATTTATTTATTTATATTTATTTTATTTATTAAATTTTTATACCGCCCCCTCTCCCGAAGGACTCGGGGCGGTGAACAGCCAGAATTAAAAACACACAATACAAATATTAAAATACATTAAAACGAAATTAAATTATCTTTGGCTTCTCCAATTTAAAACCCCTTACCCATAAAATTCCCCAATTAAAAAATTGTTAACCCAGCCCGGCTTGCTGAAATAAAAAAGTCTTCAGGGCCCGGCGGAAGGTCCGGAGGTCCGGGATTAGTCGTATCCCTGGGGGTAGCTCATTCCAGAGGGTGGGTGCCCCCACAGAGAAGGCTCTTCCCCAGGGGGTCGCCAGCCGACATTGCCTGACAGACGGCACCCTGAGGAGGCCCTCTCTGTGGGAGCGGGTTGGCTGGTGGGAGGTTATCGGAGGCAGAAGGTGGTCTCGTAAGTAACCGGGTCCTAAGCTATGGAGCGCTTTGAAGATGAGAACCAACACCTTGAAGCGCACTCGGAAGACCACTGGAAGCCAATGCAGCTCGCGCAGGAGAGGTGTCACGTGGGAGTGCCATGTTGCCCCCATAAGTACCCGCGCGGCCGCATTCTGCACCAGTTGGAGCCTCCGAGTGCTCCTCAAGGGGAGCCCCATGTAGAGAGCATTGCAGTAGTCGAGGTGGGAAGTGACGAGGGCATGAGTGACCGTGCATAGGTAGTCCCGATCCAGAAAGGGGCGCAACTGGCGTATCAGGCGAACCTGATAGAAAGCCCCCCTGGCCACAGCCGTCATATGCTCTTCTAAAGACAGCCGTGCGTCCAGGAGGACACCCAAGTTACGCGCCCTCTCTGTGGGGGCCTATGTCTCGCCCCCAATAGTCAGCGATGGCACCAGTTGACTATATCGGGACGCCGGCAGCCACAGCCACTCAGTCTTGGAGGGATTGAGTCGGAGCCTGTTCCTCCCCATCCAGACCCGTACGGCCTCCAGGCACCGGGACATCACTTCAAGGGCATCGTTGGGGTGGTCTGGGGTGGAGATGTACAGCTGGGTGTCATCAGCGTACAGATGGCACTGCACCCCAAAACCAAGGATGATCTCGCCCAGCGGCTTCACATAAATATTGAACAGGAGAGGCGAGAGGACCGACCCTTGTGGCACCCCACAAACCAAGTGCCTTGAGATCGACCTCTGCCCTCCAGCCAACACAGACTGCGACCGGTCGGAGAGATAGGAGGAGAACCACCGTAAGACAGTGCCTCCCACTCCCAACCCTTCCAACCGGCGCAGCATGATACCATGGTTGATGGTATCAAAAGCCGCTGAGAGGTCTAATAAGACCACAACAGAGGAGCAACCTCTGTCCCGAGCCCTCCAGAGATCATCAACCAACGCGACCAATGCCGTTTCCGTGCTGTACCCGGGCTTGAAGCTGGACTGGAACAGATCTAGATAGACGGTTTCATCCAGGTACTGCGGGAGCATAATGATATGACAAGATATTTGCTGACATGTTATGGGTTTCATCAATCTATTTTTCTTATATCATTTATACTATACTAAGTACATTTTTGGGAAAAAAGATTAATTGGGATAAACTATAGACAGTTTAGATCTTCCTTTTGTAAATAATAAATAAATATTGGATTCAGAAGTCTTAACAATATCTGAAATAATTAGTTGCCTTTTAGCGCTTTTACAAAGATTTTAATTTTGGAAGCTTCAAAGCATTTCTGTTGAGATTAAACCAGAGACTATCACTGTGCAATTTCTGGCAATGCTAAAAGAATCACAAGATCCATTTTATTTCCAAAGTTATTTTTTCTTTGAAAAACATCAGTAAAATCTGAACACATGCGGAGTCCCGTGTCATTTGTCCTCATTTCTCAATTCTATGTGAAATCAACTCGATATCTCAATGTGTTCATTAGAAACTGATGTACAGAAAAGAGCAAAACATTCAATAAATAGCAATTAAAAGCTGGAATTTTTCCATGCATCTGCCTTGGTTAACAGCAGGATGACTTAATGGTTTTAAGACAAATTTGTTTCAGGCTCAATAAAGAAAAGATAGCAGTATTCTCCCATGATAAATTTAGATGGTGGCAGTATCTTGTGTTTCTAAAAAGGGATTTCACTGGCAGTTCAATGTTGTTTGTTCAACAGGCTAGGGATACTCTTTGCATGAAGATAGTTACTCTATAAACAGATAAATGCATAGTAGCTATAAAGTAGATTTTGTGCTCTCGGTTCAACCATTAGAAAAGAATTCTAAGTGCAACAGTTACAGTGATCTAAGTTCTATTAGGATCATAGTAGAAGAGCAATGGTGGTAAAAACAGCAGGGCTACAAACCAGGAGATTGTAAATTCTAGTTCTGTTTTAGGCACAAAAACAGCTGGGGGATCCTGGACAAGTCACTCTCTCTCAATCCTAGGAAGAAAGCAATGGCAAGCCATTTCTAAAATCTTGCCAGTGTGTTGCTAGAGCTGCAGATGAGATGATAGCACACTGCCTTCTTCCTTTTGTCCTAATATTAGGTAAAATTCTGGTGGCCACAGATGCTTCTCTACCATCACCTACCATTCTTTTAAATGTTTGATTGCACTAGTATGAGGGAAGTGACTGTAAGTACATGCAAACAAAGTCTCTACCAAAGGAATATTCCAGCTCTATGTCCATGAAATAGAGTAAGTATAATTTTAATTATTTCATAGGTTAATTTATTAAAGATTGCAAGGGAAGGTAGAAGCGTGAGTATAATCTGAATTTTGAAACACAAGTTTTGGAAGTGGATTGCAGATCGGTAAGACATTTTCAACATAATCTTATACCCAGTACATTTTTCACAGATGCAGATGAGGTCTTCAAAATGAAAATACTAGCAAAAAATATACCAACTTCATATCAATGGTTAACAAAGAAACATATATCTCATTTTCTGGGTGTGGTATTGCTACCAAGAAAAGCCATGGCTGAAATGTGCAGACTTCAGGATTGAGCAGGTTTGAGGTGCGTATATCAGTTCCCTGCAAAACAAAAAAAGCATGTAAATGGAAGGGAATGCCTTCTTCCATTTAATAATTCAGATTTTCTGAGCTGTTTATTATGATCAGTGGACTTAAACAGAGAAACAAGTCACATAATCCAGCTTCTCTTTATACTTCTTTTTTTTAAAAAAAGATACACCTCAAGATGTATCTGTTTGCACATGCCTTTTTCTACTTTCTATTTTTTCCCCCCCAACTGCTTTATTTGTTTTCTGGATGGCTTTGTTTGTTGACTTTCTATACAGGGAGGTAACTTTTATTGTCATTATTAATTTGTATTCACAAGGGTACCTCTTTTCTTTTTAGGCATCTAAAAAGATTTATTGTTGTTATTAAGCATGTGGGATTCTTCCAGAATAGGTGGCTCACCAATATAAATGGGTTAAGATTACAGCCTATCTCTGATGCATTTGCACAGCTCTGATTAAGGGTCTCTCCATCAGTACTGGACCACTGATATGTTCAAATAATAAACTATTTTACAGCAGCAGCAGCAGTAGCAGCAGCAACAACAACCATCTTTAAGCGTCAATACTGTAGTCACTCTTTTTTTTAAAAAAAAATATCCTATTTATATTTTGCCTTTCAAGATAGAAGTGACAGAACGAAGTAAATACCTATAGGATCATATCCATTGATTTATATACAGCTGTGAAGTCATCTCCTTCCATTCACACAAGAGTGGTTATGAGAACAAATACTTATTACAGTGAGTGGCATTTCAAAAAGAAATTTTAAAATGGAATTGTCTTACCAATGTGGACTTTCAGCAAGGAAATAAAGCAGCATAGTGTATTGACTGTTCTGAGCTTTTCAGGCCCAAAACTCAAAACAGAGTTTCAATGTTTGAACAAGATTGCCCCTGAAGATCATGGCAACGGAAGGAAAAACTATACTTCTACCTCAATAAGGATTAACGTATTCTGAAAACAATGAAATCTGAAAGGCCCACGGTCTTATTGAACTATGCAAGTACAAGAAAAATGGATTTATACCTTGAGGCAGCTTATTTAGGCCATAGCTATGCTTGAAATGAAATCTAGGGACTTGGACAAAGAAAAGAAATGAGAATTCTTTGAATCTTCCTTTAATAAAAGGGACAATATATTGTCCCTCTTCTGCTAATGCAGTGAGGAAATATGTACCATGCTCACACTATCTCAACCAAACCTACCCTCTTTTTAATGGCTTATCTCCTGCTTTATCTTTTCATTAATACTGGCTAGATTGCTCTTTTATTGTAACGCTTCCTTATAGTTAAGAACATATCCTTAAAGGACTCCCCCCCCAAAAAAAATCACAGCATTATAAACAGAAAGAGAGCAATTTGCTGCTCTCTGGGTGTACGTGTGCTTGTGTATCTGAAAGAAATAATGGGACATTACATAGAGAGTAGATTGTTATTTGTAAATCAGAATAAGTACGGACATATCATCATCCTGGAAAAGAAAGAACTGCAGGTGTTCCCACAGGCAAAAACCATTATCAATTTGCCACTGCCCAGCTAAACAACTAGCTGCTCAGATGAATGTTCAATTACCCAGGCTCTATGGGCAATTACACTCTGCTTGCATCCAGAACAATAGTCACAAATGAGCTTATAAATTTCTAAGGAATTGACCTTATTTTCCCCCTCCTCCCCCCCCCCCCCAGAATGTTAGCCTTATTAAAAGCCATGGGGTCCAAGAAGTGGAATGGAAATGTTCTCCTACTTTTTGTATTACATCAACACTTTCCCCTCAGCCAGGATTGGTGGGGGGTGGGGAGGAAAAGGCAAGACCCACTCCCCTAAAACTATTGTCTCTTATAGAGAATTGGTATTTGCAGATATTTGCTAGTGGATGAGAAGTAATAGAATTAGCTTAGCTAGTAAAATACTCAGAGCATGCTTGCTCGGTGTGGAACAAGGCAATTGCGTGCACAGGAAATGTGAGTGTCACTAGAACAAGGAACAGATGATTATGCTGAAATATATATACAGATATGTCAAAGGCAATGGTTTAAGAAAAGAGGAACTTGGGGGGGGGGCTAATGTACTAATTATGGCATAATGTACCACTTGTTGGAAATTAGGGGCAACCATGCTGATGACTGCTAAATATTGCAAACGCAAACAGAGAAATATCAACAGACCTTGGTAAGATCATAGAGAGATTGGCTTAAGGTGGGTTTATGGAAAAGTATCTATAAAAACTAGGAGCCTGGATAGCTCAGCAGACTAATGCATTGTAATTTAACTCCAGCTGTCTGCAATTAGTAAGTTCAAATCTCTCCAAGGCTCAAGGTTGACTCAGCCTTCCATCCTTTCTAAGGTAGGTGAATTGAGGACCCAGTTTGTGGGGGCAATAAGCTGACTTTGTATAAATATACAAAAGTATGAAGGCTATTGCTTAACTCATTGTAAGCCGCCCTGAGTCTCCGGAGAAGGGCGGCATATAAATCAAATAAATAATAATAATAAAAAACTGTACTATTGCAGGACTGGCCTTTGCACAGGCCTATTGGGAATACTCCCCTCGTGCCTTTCTTCTGCACAGAGTAAAGCTTTTGTAAATCTCCACCTCGGTGTGTGGTTTATTGGGCATTGAACACCGGGCAGAACCAGTTTTCTGAGACAACGGGGTGGGGGAATAAAATTGATAACAAAACCTACAAGAACCATTAAATATATTGGGATTTGGCTAGGACTTAGTTTAAGGCAGAATTCAGGTGTTTATGAAATGGCAAAACATAGGCTGTACATTTGTTTCTTTTGTTATCGGCCTTTTAGACACATAGTCCCAGGGAATTAGTTTAAATATCAGTTAAAAACCACTTCAAAAATGCTATTTACACAAATACAGTGTGGTCAGTCTGTTTCTGTGTGTTTATCTGCAGTTTGGTCAATGTTAACATTAAGAGAAGCCTTACATTAAGAAAAGCCTTATATTAAGAAAATTACATGTGTCAGAATGGTCAAACAATTGGCAACTCTAAATCTCAACCAACAAATGCTCTGTCTTACACAATGGCAAAAAAAAATAATCAGAGCACAAAATACAAGGTGGATATGACCTAGCAGACGACTCTCACTCTGTCAAAGACCTTGGAGTACTCATCTCAAATGATCTAAGTGCCAGAGCTCACTGTAACAGCATTGCTAAAAAAGCATTAAGAGTTGTTAACCTAATCTTGTGTAGCTTCTTCTCCGGTAATATTGAACTGCAAACTAGGGCATACAAAACTTTTGGCAGACCAATTCTTGAATACAGCCCATCTGTCTGGAACCTGCACTGCATATCGGACATTAATACAATTGAATGAATCCAGAGATATTTCACGAGAAGAGTCCTCCATTCCTCTGCTTGCAACAAAATACCTTATGCCACCAGACTTGAAATTTTGGGCTTAGACAATTTAGAACTTCACTGCCTTCGGTCTGACCTAAGCATAGCTCATAAAATTATCTGCTACAATGTTCTACCAGTCAATGAATACTTCAGCTTCAACCAAAACAATACAGGAGCACACAATAGATACAAACTCATGGTAAACCGATCCAAACTAGACTGCAGAAAATACGACTTCAGTAACAGAGTTGTCAATGCCTGGAAGGCACTACCTGACTCTGTGGTTTCTTCCCCAAACCCCCAAACCCCCTTTAACCTTAGACTGTCTACTGTACACCTCACCCCATTCCTTAGAGGTCTTTAAGGGGCATGCATAAGCGCACCAGCATACCTACCATCCCTGTCCTAATGTTTCCTTTTATCCATATCCATTCATGTATTCATAATTATGTTTACACTTGTATCTGTTCTCAAATACATGCTTGACAAAATGAATGAATGAATGAATGAGAAACCAGGCAAGAGGTGTAGAAAATAAAAGCCCGGAAGAGAAGTCAGTGTATTCCTTTCTGCTGCTCCCAGGTTCTGCTTAAACAGTTTGGCTAGGAATCCAGAGGTTTTCTGTAAAGAAAGGAAGAGATCCTACTGGCTTTTCATAAGGCCTTAAATATGTGGTTGTGTCATTGAGCATGGTGGTAATCTGGAGGTGTGGCAGTGGCTGTGTTCTTGGTGGTTTTTGTACTTCAGCTGTTAATTATATTTGTATGATATTTATATTGTTTCTTGTTTTTCACATAGGTTTTAGTTGCTGTTAGTCACCCATGAATTTAAGATGGATAGCCATATAGATTCAAATATTAAAATTAAAAATAATAAAAACAAAAGAAAATGTATGCCAGGGAACACTGTACAACTGCCACATTCAAATTTAATAAGCCTTCTCAATAGAAAGTAGATTGGCAGCTACTGGGGTGCAACAGCACCCAGTGACTTTGGACCCCATTAGGTGCTAGTGACTATGCATTAACAGGCCAATTCAATTAGTGAACATCTTAAATTTTAGTTGGTAATGGTTGATGCTGGGTAAGGCCTGGCAACTATTCAAAAAGGGCCCCCAATTGTACTGCCAACTCTGCCTAACTGATTTATTCCATAAAATAGAATGGAATTCATTATTGCCCTACTATTTCCAGAGAACATTCATTCTAGGAAGCCATATATTTTGAACAAGCTAGGTCTTTAGTCATATAATGATTAAGTACTAGCACTGTTTCCACTGTATTAGAATCAGGATTCATATTGACAGGATCCCAGGCCATTTAATTAACAAGGACAATTATATTATTTATTATCCATATGTCTCCTCATGTTTCCCTATTCCCTCACAATGCTTGGGAAACATAAATTCTTTCAGCAGCAATTTGTTGTTCTACGCTATCCTTGTTGAAATATAAAGTATTTTGTGATCGCTTCGGTTTTAATGGGCAACTAGAACCCATTAATTTACCCAAAAATATGCTTTTGGTGGAAATGAAAAATGTGAGCTGGTATTATCACATTCTTACTTTTTCTCCTCCCCCAACATGACCATCATATAGTAACCTAAAAATAATATTTGTTAAAAAACTGCTGCTTTTTTTCAGTTTTCCTGTGGGAGCCTACTTTACTATTAAATTTTAATGGTAACTTATTTTACTCTTCCACAACCTCCTCTTTTGGTTAAGTGGGAAAAGGTGATATGGGCTCCACATGTTTTCCTGGCTGAACAACAGTGTCATCAACATGCTGATCACAGTCAGTGATGCATCTATAGTCTTGGTTGATCAAGTGATGTGAACCAGTTTCTCTCTGAATCAGGAGGCTGTGGAGAAGAATATATTTGGCTCAACCCTAGTATGTTCTCTGGGTATTAAGTCCATTTGACACCAGGGATTTTCAATTATTAGTTCTGGAGCTTCTCCTCCAGGCAGAACTAGTGAAGAATTTGGAGTATGGAAGAGCAGGTGGCAGCTGAGCAAAATGCAGATGGCATCCATGGCCAGGAGAGCCTTTGAACAACTTCATCATGTATGTTGATTATGTCCATTCTTGCTCTGGAACTCCCTGCTCAGAGTCACTTATGCCATAGTCACCTACTGCTTGGATTACTGCATTAGTGCAGTCTGGGTGGTCTTTGAAGTCCAAAGAGAAGCTACAACTGATTCAAAGTCAAGGTCACATTGAGATCATCCACAGAAAGTATTGTATTATTGGACACATTCTGGATTTCTCCCCTGCCTCCCTCCTTCTCACCCTTGCACTCCTGTAGCACTGATGGCAGATACTAGAGCAACAGCTAGCAGGGCAAAACTTTCTCCCATTTCAGGTTTTATAGTGGGCTGTGGCTTCTGGGATACTAGCTTACAAGCTCTGCCCCTCTTCCACTCTAAAATTAATAATCAGGATGGCATTGCTGTTCTTTATTTTGATACACATTGTTTTATTATTCATTTGAATTTCTTCATTGTTTTATTATTCATTTTAATTTGTTATAAGCCACTGGGAATCCTTGCAATTTGGACAGCTGTATAAATTGCAGAAATATAATAAAATAAATAAATGGTAATCATATGATGAGCTCAACCACCAATACTTCACCAGTGGAAAGCCACAACTGCCAGCTAGAAATACAGCTGCTGCCATAGATGACTCCAAGTCAGGCAATCCTATGAATTGAATATTCAGCTTGAGTAATGTTTCGAATGAGATATTATTTTGTGGAATTTGAGCTAAAAGGGGAGGGGGGAATCACATTTAGATCTGCGAGGCTGTTTTTCAAGCTATCAGAATCCTTCTGTTCTGAAGCATCTGAACTCTAAGCTTGGGTTCCAATTAACATAAGCAAGATATGTTAAAGACAACTTTACAGTTTATATGATTCAGAGACAAAAGAAAGGTGGTAAGATAATATAACTAAATGAAATATAGAAAGATTAAATCTCAATTATTTTGTTTTTGCTTTGTTCTTTCTCTTCCTTATAGTTTGCATGCATCTGAATATATTTTGCACCTTTTCTCTCATTGTTAAATTTAGCATTATCATCAACAATAGCAATATTTGGATGTTTTTTTATGTTCTTTTTAGCAGCTTTTTGTTTTTCCTTTAAGTTTCTTTGTGCTATTAGATTAATGAATTTTGTAATACCTGTAACTCATTTGGCAGCTGATCTCATGCTTATTATCATCATTATGAAGTAGAGTAGACTAAGTTCCTATCCAACAAATGATTACATGAGCTAGTGAGCAATGTGAATGACAACATTCCCCCAAGTGTTCTTCAATTGACCTCAAGCCTACAAATTGTTTTACTATTTCCCCCCCTAAAGAAATACAGTATCTATTCTTCAAATGGCAAGAACATGTGCTGGTCCTTTTCACTGCAGCAAAGGGTACAAAATTGGACTTGATTTGAAATATCAGTCTCTTTATTATGGCATTTGTCAGGCTGCCTGAACATAAGAGATACACAATTCATGCATTCAAATAGAAAATGTGCTGGCTCAAATTGAAGAATTGGCTTTGGAAATGGAGAATCATATGCTAGAACAGATTGGCAGATGATCATTCTTTTCCACAGCTTTTTCTTTCCTATTTCATGGCTAACCAATAACAGGTTTTTCCTCTCTTCAAAGGAAGATGGTGAATTAAAGACATCTGAGCAAATCCAACTCTTTGGTTTATAAAACTGAAGAAATTCAGAGTAGATAACACAGTTTATTTTTCATTTGGACAATTTATGTTAATATAGGGAAGTGACCTTCAAGCATCTTTTTCAGCATGACCAGTTTGCTCAGTATGGAAAAAGATACTGTCCTTGTACACTGTCCTCCTTGGCCTTTTTGGCTTTATCTGTAAGAAAGACCAGATTTCTGGCTTGCGCAGCCTATTTCTTTCTTGGCGGAGGGAATATTTGGCTCATATTTTATACTTGCATGAAGCAGAACTTTTGCTCTGGGGTAGGGGGGTAGGCTGGGAAAGGCTTCCCATAGCATGCATTCTTCCCCTAACTTCCATAATTGAAATTCCATCTTATTGTTGAAAGATTGAAAATTGATCATTCAAACTTTGGTTTTAAACTGGGAAGACCAAACACTATCCTATCTCATTCAAGTTTCCTGATAGTGATTGGCACTATCATTCAGCAGATTTGAATCAGATTGGATAAGGCATTTCCTCTTTCCAAGGAAGAACAGGAGCATCAAATGATACTCATCCCTAGCTACAGCTCTGGAAAGCTGAACAGATCATCCACCAATTTTGGATGGTAAATAGGACAAAGAGGTTTTCCCAAGAATGAGTGGTCTTTCTTCTTTTTTCTCCTTTCTTTTCATAGTGGAATATCAGTCTTGTAGGAGGTTGATATTGCTCTTCTTTCATAAGTGCTGGTTGGAAGACATGAAGATACTTTTCAGGTTTGATTTGATTTGACCTGTTTTTAAGGAGTTCTAGCAGCAATATTAATTTTAGGTGTCTGAGAAATGATTTCCTGTGGCATCATACTGCTGATGTCATCAGCCTGTCTGCCACCACTCTCACCCTCTTTATCTTCCATATCATCCATTCCATATCACTGTGAGATCTACACACTCTAATCAACCCACCAGTTTCTAAAAAAAATATTCTGGCAAACTGTATGATAGGCCATAAGAGGGGCATGGAATTATTCCAGGCACTTCAGTTTTGCCCTGCCACAATCAATGAGGACAGCGATTGGTGACTGGTTTTCTATCAGAAGTGGTTAACAAGTAGAATGTGAAAGGTTGGTAGAGAATCCATCATTGCTGCCCCGAATTCCCTACATTACATTAGGTGAAGGCAGTAACAATCTCATTGGTGAGGTGTGGTAAAAGCTGTTACAACAGTGCGGTTTTTGACACAGTGTTCTCCCAATTCAAGGATGGGAGAGAAGCAGGTTAAAGATGTTGCTTGGATGAGCTCATAGGTAGATTTTGGATATGGCAAAGGAGTTGCGTTCCACTATACCTTGATGATGAGATACACTGATTTTTTTTAAAAAAGATTGTTGCTTATGAAATAAAGCATGACTTTCTCTTTTACTTTCCTAGACTTTTGGAACAGATTTAAAAAAAAGCCTTTTCATCAATAGTCCCAAATATGCTTTTTTCAGGAGGCAACTGGACTTTGTTTTTTCTTTTGAAAACGTTTTGCTTCTCATCCAAGAAGCTTCTTCAGTTCCGACAGAATAGTGGGGAATGGAAGGATTTATATTCCTTGCAGAGTTGTGTTTCAATGACCCTTTAAAAGGATGCAAATGACCAGCTGTCCGCAAGGAATATAAATCCTTCCATTCACCACTATCCTGTCAGAGCTAAAGAAGCTTTCTGGATGAAAAGTAAAATGTCTTCAAAGAAAAAAACAAGAAAGTCCAGTTGCCTCCAGAAAAAGCACCTTTGGGACAACCATGACCTGGATGACTGAGAATCTCCACAGACTTTTTCCACCAATAGGTAAATGCTACTTAGATACAATCATAAAACTCTAAACTACTTCCTATTTTTATGAATGTAGTTTGCAACAATTATGATTGCCCACAGCAGAGATGGTCAGCATAGTGTTAAAGTGAACTAGGATCATGAAGTCTCAGGCTTAAATCTGCTGTTAGCAATGGAAGCTGACTGGATGATTTGGAGCAGTCAGTCTGCCTAACCTCCCCCACTTCCACCACAGTGTTGTTGCTGAGGGTGGGGATGGCTTAATCTGTACAGTGTGAGCTATGTGCACATCACTTTTAATTCTCAAAGGAGAAGCTCTCTCTCTCTCTTTACTCTTCAAGAGTAAAATATGGGTTAGATTTTTATTATTAATCATTAATTTAATTTTTAGGGTATTGGCTTTAAGATAAAAAGACAAGGGCCTTGGTGGCGCAGCAGACTAAAGTGCTGATAAGTAGCACCAGTTGCCTGCAATTACTGCAAGTTCAAATCTCACCAGGCTCAAGGTTGACTCAGCCTTCCATCCTTTTGAGGTAGGTAAAATGAGGACCTGGTTTGTGGGAGCAATAAGCTGACTTTGTATAAGAAAGAACACCGCTTGGGGGGTGTTCTTTTCGGTGTCCGAAAGCCCTACTAAGCAGGTATATACAAAAGTATGAAGGCTATTGCTTAACGCATTGTAAGCCGCCCTGAGTCTCTGGAGAAGGACGGCATATAAATCGAGCCAATAAATAAATAAATAAATAAATAAATAAATAATAGAGTTGTCTTCAGTCCATCAGAAGACTGACACAACTCTTTCTCTTTTTGAAAAATTGGAAAACTGTTCCTTCAGTTTTCAGTGTTTTACTTTTCAATGTTAGTAGGTTGTGGGATAAACAAGTGATCCGTCAAGCATGGCTTGTTCTATTCCTGATCTGAATGGAAAGTAAAAAAATAAATCCTACTGTGTTAAAAGTAGTTAAAGCCATTTGCCATTTTTGGTCTAATTCATTTGGCAGCAATTAATCTATGTGGTGTCACATATCACAATATTGTGTTTAACAAAATACTGTGACTCATGCCATAACAAGAAACAGTTTTGTCAGTAACCAAAATGATGGGGAAAAAGATCTTTTTGATCCATTTCTCTTAATAAAAAATCATGTGAAGAAAATGAAAAGCCTTGTAACTCTGTTTAAAATAGACCAATCTACTGTAAAAATCATTTAATGAAACACTTTTACTTTCCTTACTACAGGTTAGATGTAATCACTGTAAACTGTGACAATATTTTATGTTTAAGGTGTAGTTTAAAGTTTATTCCAACTTAATTTCTTGGATGTAATGGCCTGATTCAAATAATCATGTGTTGGAAACATTTACATAATGTTTCAGTGTATTTTGGTACGATAATATCAAATAATCATAACAATAATAAAATGCACGTAACAGTGATTAGCTTGCAAACACAATTCATTCTACTAGTCATGAGCTCTTTTATTCACTTCAATCTAGAGTTTATAAAAACAAAATAGTAATATTTAGGTAGCCAATACCAGGAAGGAGTTTTATGTTTTCCCAAATCATTTTAATAAACCCCTTAGTTTTTTTTCCTAAGAAAAACAGTACCTACAGTTTTCATTAGCTATAACACCTGGATCTTTATTAGAATTGGAATACATATCCTCTCTACTATGTGCTAAAAGATAAATAAAAGAATCAGCCTTTTTTAAGGACAAAAAGACAACACAGTAACCAGCAATGACAAATGTGTTTCACACAAATCCACAGTTTCATAAATATTTCCTAGGCGTTCATTAATATTGTATCTGGATGATGAATGGTAGTGTCTGTGACTTTATGGTTGCTAGAGGAAAGTCAGAATTTTCTATTCATGCATCAAAGTTGTAAAATTATGGAGCATGAAACCGACTGGGTTAACAAATCCAGTCCTCTGGCCAGATAGAAGCACTGAAACTAAATCTTCCCAGTCAGAATTTCAACCAGGTTTTGCTGCAAATGCTATTAAGAATTAGTACATAGCATAAATTGTTCTCCTTTTATTCTTTTATCAGAATAATTTGGAAAATAAAATATTTTGAAGATCAGTCAAAATGGCACTAAACAGTAATACTGAATTCTGAGTACGGAGATAGGAAGGAAATAACTCACAGGACTTGAAAAATCAATGAATTCTCAGCAATTATTTTGCTTGGCTCTGCCTTATTTATATTTTTACTGAATACTGGTAGTAGGTATGTTTGCCCCTGTTTTTATGCCTTCAATCAACATTAAGTGTTATAGATGAGAGTTAATGACATTCCAGTGTATGAGTTTCAAACACCACTAAAGCCAAGCACTTCTGAAGCAATTTGTAGCACTCGTACATTCAAGTTTCAGAGAAAGTTCTTCTCCCTGATCTTGTCAACGGAGAATAGGGTTAACACCGCTAAAATGATTATACTATATTTTGAGGCAAATGTGGCTCAGAGATCATTGCTTCAATAATTTTGAAGAAAACTTCATTTTTTTCTCCCCTAAGGAGTCTTGAGTATCATTTTTCAACATTGTCCCAATCTGAGTTGGGGGACTGATGCACCCTTGATTTCTAAGATGTCTTTGAAGCTTAGTTATAGCAATTGCATGGGGGATGGGGAAGAAACCAATAATAATAAATAATAATTACTTTCTTCTCTGGAATCAAAAATTGCAGCTATGAGAAACTGTTGAGCATCCACATGGGAAGAAGACCATTTAAGTTAATGAATATAACTTCAAAGCAGCCACGTGTAAAACAATGTCACATAAATTCATGGCAGGTAATAAGTCATTCCAGTACCAAAAAGGAGAATTTTAGAATGTGCAAAACAATCATACAATATCCTAATTTCACATGGTAGCAAATAACTTTTTAAGATCCTTGTTTAGTTTCCAAATATTTTATCAGCAGGCCTTGTAACAAAATGTTTGGAAGCTAAACAAAAAGCTCAGAGAACAAAACACTACTAACATCTATCACCTGAGCTATAAATATTTTGCACCATTTCTAATGTTTAAAATAATCTAACACAGATTAGAACTCTATAAAGAAAATGAGATTCCAGATGTTCAAGATGACACAAGGAACAGAAGACATTACTGATGAATACTGCAAAATTGAGAAAGCCCAAGACTCAGGGGTGGGTTCTAAATTTTTTTACTACCAGTTCTGTGGGCGTGGCTTATTTTGTGGGTGTGGCTTGATGGTCATGTGACAATTCTTTAGGATTTAGCAGAGGTACTGGTCTACCAGACTTTTAACTGCTTGCAGAGCTGTACCGGTCTACCCATAAGAGCCGAGGTGGCGCAGTGGTTAGAGTGTAGTACTGCAGCTATTTCAGCTGACTGCTAGTTCAGCAGATCAGTGGATCAAATCTCACTGGCTCAAGGTTGACTCAGCCTTCCATCCTTCCGAGGTGGGTAAAATGAGGACCCTGATTGTTGGGGGCAATATGCTATTTAGTATACTATCTTTGGTGTAAGCCGCCCAGAGTGGGCGGCATAGAAATATGAAAAATAAATAAATAAATAAATAAATAAATAAATAAATTTATTTTTGAAGGCACCGGTCTACTCATTTGTTTTTGGAGGCACTGGTCTATCGATTTATTTTTGCAGACACTGGTCTACTCATTTGCTTTTGGAGGCACCGGTCTACCAGCACACTGCCTTTTAACACTGATCAGCTGTAAAGCGGCCCTTTGAAGCCCCACGGCAAGAGTTTAAACAGCTTTTTCCTTCTAGCCGATCAGCTGGGACTCAGGAGGCAGCAATAGATTGGGGATGGGGCCAAATAAAAGGTAAGAATAATGCAGGGTGGGGGGTTGGGGGGGCGGGGCAGAACTGGTTCGGTGACATCATATCATCACTGCTACCGGCTCGGCAGAAACAGGTGGAATTGGGAGGAACCCACCACTGCCAAGAATACCAAAAAGAAGGTAGCATGTGCTTCATTGATTAGAGAAAGGCCTTTTTATGGTGTTGATTATGTCAAACCATGGGAAATGCTTAGAAAAATTGGAATCCCAGAAGATCTCATTGAAGGAAGATCTTCTAGTGCTGATACTGTGCTGTTGAATATAGTAAGAGGTGGTAGAATAGAAGGGCTACTTCTAAAATTCACTCTCATCTCTACAGTTTTAAGCATGTTCAGCTCTACACTGTTCTGGCTGCACCACAGAGCCACTTATTCAACCTCACATCTATATGCAGACTCATCACTGTCTCGAATGAGGCCATCATTCTTGAAAGAGGCCTTATGTAAACTTCAGTACTTTAACAGAGGGATCCCTAGAGATGAAGTCATTGGTATAGAGAGAGAAGGGCAATGGAGAGAGCACACAGCCCTGAGTGGCGCTTGTGCTAATTGGCTGGGTAATTTTTCCTAGCTTCATCTGTTGCTTCCTAATAATTCACCTACAAGTATGGACAGACACAATTAACTGAATAAGTTTAGAGTGAAGAAGTTTTGGTATGATGGTATTAAATACAGAGCTGAAGTCTACAAAAAGAACACATGCATAGGTCCCCAGAGTTTCAAAATATTGTAAGATGCAGCGCAAGGCCATATTGACAGTATCATCTGCCAACCTATTTGCTCGTTAGGCAAACTGCAAGGGGTTTCTTTTTTTTTTTATTGCAAAAGTTTTACAATTACATTTTCACCCCTTTTTCCCCCCCGCCTCCCCCCCAGACTTCCCAACCTCCCTAACCCTCCCTAACCCTCCCCTCCCCCCAGACTTCCCTATAATATACTCATACTCATAAAAAACCCTTAATATAACACTTATATATAAACTTGAACCCCTCCCTCCCCTGTATAATTTTTTTTCTTTACCTCATCACATTAAAATATTTCCAATACATTATTTTCAAATAAAAGCTATTTGATACTTTCTAGTTTGATATTTGTTCTGAACATATTCTATCCACTTTTTCCATTCCCATTCATAAGTCTCTTGTGAACAATCTTTTAAATATGCTGAGTTTGGAAGTTTGGAAGAAGCATCGATTTAAATGGGATTATAAAATACCGCTATGGCTGGATCTTGGTCATACTTTGTGGAATATAAATATAATGTCACTCGGGGGGTTTTTATACAAAGAGGTTCTTTTTACAGATGCGGGCAGATGGCAGCTGAAGACATTGCAGACACTGTTGGACAAAGGGATTAATTTAACTTGGTTACAATATAATCAATTACAATTGAGATGGAAAGAGGACCAAAAAACTGGTATTATGTTGCATGAGGAAGAATTGGTTAGACATATAAGAGAGAAAGGTCCAATGCATATCAAAAGGCTTTATAATGTTTTGCTAGAAAGGGACTCAGAAACTGAATTAGTTAAAGATTGTATGATTAAGTGGGCACAAAATTTTGAAGAACCAGTGATGTTGGAAACATGGGGAAAAAATTGGGTTCAGAATGTTAAATTTACACAGTCGCAGAACCTGAGGGAAAATTTCTATAAAATGTTTTATAGATGGCATTTAGATCCCAAAAAGTTGTCATGTATGTACCCTAATGTTCAGCCAAAATGTTGGAGATGTGAATGTTTGGATGCTACGTATTATCATGTTTGGTGGACCTGTAGGAAAGTTAAGGCTTTTTGGATAAAAATTTGGTGGGTCATGCAGAATGTTTTGAAGAAAAAAATTCAATTTTCTCCACAACTGTTTTTATTGGGTATAGTTAAGGGTTTTACATTGGGTGAAACAAAATTGATATTGTATATGATAACAGCAGCAAGATTGTTGATAGGTAAATAGTGGAAGAATGAAGCTTTGCCCACTATCGAGGAATGGACTTTGAAGATGGCCAGTTTTGCAGAGATGGCGAAGATTTCAGCAAACTGCAAGGGGTTTCTGTGATGACTTTCAGTGGGCCAGCAATGACCTCTCAAAGATCTTTGTAACTACAGATATCAGTGCAATGGGCCTGAAATCATTCAGCTCCCTGATGGGGGGTTTCTTAGGATGATGGTAGAGTGTTTGAAGTAAGAGGGGACATAACACATCTCCAGTGATTTATTAAAGATCCAGGTGAAGATGGGGGCCAGGCATTCAGCACAGGCTTTCAAGAAAGAAGTTACTCAGTCTGGGCCTATTATTTCTGATCTTTTGTTTATGAAATAAGACCTCACACATCCTTTTCCAAGATCATCAGAGGTGGGAAAGTATTGAAAATTTTGGTATTTCAGAAAACTCTTTTTTTTTTAGTCAAATCATTTTTTATTTTAAAACAAAAAAAATAAAAATAAAATATACAAACATCATTCATTCAATCAAGTACAGACAGTACATCGGTCGGTTTACATCCCTAGTGCCCACTCTTCTCTACAATATCACTACATATCCAAAACTTATTCTTATATAAAATATATCAGTTGTATCATCATTTAAAATATTTCAACATTTACTTACAGAAAACTCTTGAGAATACCACAGAGAGCCATGAAAACTAACAGATGGATCATCAAACAAATTAACTCAGAAATCTTATTTGAGGCACAAGTGACCAGGTTCAAATTATGCTACTTTAGAATACATTACAGAAAAGTGTTGGGAAAGGTAGAAGGAAGGGATGAAGAGGATTACTTGGATGGATTACAATGTTGATGAGTGCACCATTGAAAAATCTAAAGGAGCAAGTTAGGGGCGGAACATCATGGAGAAAATCTACCCATGTGGTCGCTAAGAGTAGATAACAACCTGATGGTAAATGATCAATTGACAGTAAGTATTACTAGTTGGGGAAGGGAATTGCAAAAGTAAATAAGTAAGTAAGCAAGCAAGCAAGCAAGTAAGTAGCTGTAAAGTGTTCTGTAGGAACTATATATTCAATACTACAGTAGTGGCCAAAATTGTGAAAACCTTTTGGGAAAAGTGTATTTTCTAAAACTAGCTAATAACACCACTTTCTTTTTGAATAGTACCATAAAATTATATATCAATGGAAAGATAATTTAATCAAGAATGTAATGCAATAACTTTTATGAAGGATTTGCTATTAGAATAGCAGTTATAGTATAAAGAAGAAAACTAAAACACATAGAAAAAACGAGATATACAAAAATTATCACCATAGAAAAAAATGAGATATACAAAAATTATCAGTCAGTTAATACTTAGTTGGGTAACCTTTAGCATGAATTATGGCTTTACAATGTCTTCCCATGGAGTGAACCAAGTCTTTTAGTTCTGCAGCTGTTATAATGTGAAACCAAGATTGAATGATTGCTTCTATTAACTGGGTTTTATTGCTGGGTCGCTTCTGACTAACAAGTTTCTTTAGTCGGCTCCATAGATTTTCAATTAGGTTAAGGTCTGGGCTATTCCCATGCCATTCCAGCAGTGGAATATGATTATCTTGAAACTCCAAAAAAAGTTTCAAGTGGTGTTATCACTTAGCCATCAAACCTCAAAAATGCACTCAAAAATTCCACAATTTTGGCCACTACTATATATTTGAATGTGTTCACATTCATTGTTTTTTTTTTAAGTAAATGGGAATATACTGTAACTATAGATTACTTCACTGTATTACTAGTGGCCACAATTAAGAAAAATGTTTTCTTTTAAAATGTATTGGAGATCATCACATACTCCGATGAGCTTTAGAGTTCCTATAAATATTCTGTTGCCTGGCCCAAGCTGTCAGAAGAGAATGCCATTTTTGAGAATTCTGATGAGCAGTGAGTTACAATTTACACAGACTTTAACTTCAAGTTAATGATATGTTATTAATTCACACTATGTTGACAAGATGGAATCATTGTGACTGAATACATGTTTTCCTTCTTTCTGACACATTTGTATTGCTAATTGACCTGCCCACATTGATTAGCATTGGAAGACAGCATTATTATTTCTTCAGCCAGAACATCCCATCTGCCAAAAAATTTCCCTCTTCATTTCATCAGAGATTGATATAAAATTAAAGTCAAAAGTGAGTTGGTTAATTTTAATGACCTTCAGTCAAATTTAATCGGAATAGCGTTATTCAAAAGCAGTCATTTGAGCATATTTAAAGTCTATCTCAGCTGGGCCATGAGCTTTCCAAATAACTGCATTGCTTCCAAGCCAGTTAATTATGATTATTCCCTGTTCTAATTTATTATTAGCTGTTTTTCATTGTTAGGTCCAATGTGGAAAAAGGCAGCTTTATAACTCACTAGCCTACCTACAAAGGTTGTTTGATGTATGCACAGTCATATTGAGATTGCAAGCTAAAGTAATGGTTTGCATATCTGAAAACCATCAGCACAAACATTTTATGTTATATTTGAAATAAAAATAAAATAATACAATCTATGTCCAGGAAATACATCCAAGGTACCTAGTAAGGGAAGCAGAATAATGGTGGATTATTCAGAAGTTGGACAGATTGTTTCAGAGAGTAATAGATTCCCTTTTGGTGGCTGGGCAGTTATCTACTTAGGGATTCCCTAACTTCATGCTGCTTTGCAAATCGTGTAATAAACAGGGAACCAACCTGATGATTTCCAGATATACTAATTATAATTTGCATAGTTTCTAGGCAGAACACTTATAGTCATGCTAACCATGAGAGTTTCTGGGAGTCTAGTGGTATAAAAATTTATTATTATTATATACATAAAATTGTGAAATCACAGCTCCCAGTTCTTAGCTGATGTTGGCCTTCAGTCAGAGCTGAAGAAGGTTCTTGGATGAGAAGCGAAACGTCTTCAAAGAAAAAACAAGAAAATCCAGTTGCCTCTTGAAAAAGCACCTTTGGGACAATCATAGCGTGGATGACTGAGAATCTCCACAGACTATTAGCTCATGAGATGGCAACCAAAGTACAAATATGCTTTAGAATATCTTCTTTGGTAGCTGCTATTAGTGGCATTATGGCATTAAAATTGATAATTGGTATCTCAGTTTAGGAACAAGTGTGGATGTGTTTCAAAGCCACGTTTTTTGTTTAAAGTTTCTGCAATAATTCATACCAAAATGGAAACAACAAAAGGGCATTTTAAGGTATACTCTCACAATTTCATCTGCAAATACAGAAAAATAGAAATTTCAGAAACCAAATGTAGTGGAGGGGAAAAGAATAATAATGCTCATTAAATCCACAAGGCCAGCTGCATTTTTCCTTCAAAGAATAGCAGTGGAGCAAAGGTTAATAGGCTGAAAGAAGTCTAAGACTACTACTTTGAGAAACAATAGATTATACTTCAAATTGGCGAAGTCACTGAGCAAAGTTTACTAAATAGATTGCAAAGACTGCTGAGCAACTATTTTTAATGCACTTGCCAATATTTAAAAAAGCAAAACCAACTTCTCTTTATGCATCTGAACAATGATAGTGCTGAACTGGTCTATGCCTGCCATGGAAATGTGGTGGGGAAAAAAATGCACCTTTGCTATCCTATATAAAAACTGGAAGACAGCATAAATAATGTTAACTAAACAATAAGAAAAAAATGGCATTTGGAAAACTGTATTTCTGTTCCAAGTGAATTAAACAGATTATAGAGCTAAACACTGATACTTACTACACAATAGTCTTCTGTTAATTGTTTCTGAAACATATTTTTGTGATGTCTCCAAGACTTCATTTTTGAACTTGAATGTCTGAGCCTTAAGGCTGTAATTCTTGCGTCAAATATGACATTGATTTCTAAATACTTTTCCAGTATAGATGTTTTCATAAAAGATAGAAGGCTTCTTCCTTTATTTGACAGCTAGCAAACTCAACACAATTTTTTTTTTTTTTGGAATATTATCTTCTCTCTATTCTGCACCAATACCGTCATACTCTTAGGAACAACTCATTGTTACTAGTCTGTTGGCAGTCACCCGCACTGTATTCCACTCCAAAAGACAAAGAACCAGGAGAGGAAGTAGAGATAAATTCCACCTGCTATTTTTGAATTGCCACCACTGAGTTAATTGGGAATGAAAAGATGACTGAGTAGAAGAGAAAGGGTTAGTTGGAAAGATGGGAGGGGGTATTGCTGGAAGAAAAATTGGTGGAGTGATGGGGCAAGGAAAACAGGATAAAATCCAACAGAATTTGCCTGCCAATGGGAAGGATTTTATAGCTAGAGAAGATTCCTCCTTTGATTTCCAAATTATGTTTCGCTATTACTATTCACTGGACCATAACATGCACATTGTGAATATACATTAGTTCAATTCCAGAACTGAGACAACCCTAATCAACATCTCCTGCAGCACAGACCACAGACTTAAAATCCGCAGTGTCTTGAAGAGACCTGTTGTTTCTGCCTTTTTCTTTTATGGTCTTGTAGCCAGAGAGAGATGCTCCCCAGCTCCTGATGGACATAGAACATTTAAATCCTTAAAAAAAAAAAAAAAGACAGAGAGAGACAAAAACAGAACTAGAGAAGGGAATGAAAAAAGAAGCTGTGAGCGGAGAAAAGATATAGTTTCTGGTTAAAGTTTGAACTTGCCAGGGAATTGGAGAATACCCAGTAAATATAGACAGAAAGGACATCTGTTTCAGGGATATGCTAGTTCTATGAAATAGATAATAGGTTTAGGCAGAAATCTGTGCTAATAATAATTTCTTTGACTGTGCTATGCCAACATTTCCTGTTGTTTTTATTTCTCTGAACAAGTTCAGTAATTGGATTTATTTCAGGCTTTTATGTAACGCCACAAGATGTGCATGAAAAAGTAAATTCTCTTTATAATCTTTTCTGATATTTAATTAATTTAAAACTTTCTCTGGTATCTTTATATAGATCCTGTGAGAATGCTCATTTATTGGCAGAGCAGTGGTATCGTATGATCTCCTTGGAGCATTAAATCTTCTCTAATAAAATTTTCTTTTTTAATCATGTTTTCCCTCATAATTTGAATAGAACTTTAATTTACTGTATCTACTTCACTGCTGAATGTTAACATTTTGGATATTTAATATTTAAAAGGATTTTTATAGTCTTTGTTTTTCTTTTTCAAAATATAAAGTTATTTCTGGCTGTGTAATCTACCTCTTGAAGGATAGGGGCAGACATCCTGAAACCTTGAATCATATAACTCTTTTTTTTTTTTTTTAATTTGATTTATATGCCGCCCTTCTCCGGAGACTCAGGGCGGCTTACAGTGCATTCAGCAATAGCCTTCATCCTTTTGTATATTTATACAAAGTCAGCTTATTGTTAGAAACTGGATCTAGCCCAATAACTCAAAGACATAGCCCAATTCTTTTCAGTAGTTTTATTGTTGATCAGTTGGTACTGGAGGTCACTGACCTTGTACCTTTCTCTTTCAGGTATACATCTGGAATGAGCTGTGGACCATGCGGTTGGACCTTTTGTACCCAGGAGGAGGGGTTAAGAGGTAAGGAGTGGTTATAAGGATTATGGGATATGTGGTTAGTTAACCCTTGAGGGTCCGGGGGATCAGGGGGACATGGCAGTTAGGCATTTTATCATGACAAAACCCCCTCTAAATGCCTAACTGGGTACCTGAGGCGGTGTTAGCATACATACAGAGAATACACTGGTACAGGCATGAATTATAAGCAAACACGCATTTTTGACATGAGGTAAGCATGTTGTTTATGTGGTAGGGGTTTAGTGAGAATATCTGCTGTTTGCTCCTCTGTGTCACAGTGCACTGCCCTAATGAAGCCTATCTCTGAAAACTGCCTGACGTGTTTGTATTTAATGTCAATGTGCCTAGAACGCTGACCTATGGCATCGGCCCTAGAGATTTCTATCGCTGCCTTGTTGTCTTCGTGGATAACTATTGGATATGAGGGTTCAGCCCAGATGTCGCAGAGCAGGTCATCGAACCATACTAAATTGTTTGCGGCCTTTGATAGGCAAACAAATTCTGCTTCCGTGGTTGATGTGGCCACCAGTTTTTGCTTTCCAGTGTACCAGTGGATGGGGCAATTGTTGAGTAGTAGCACGTAGCCTGAGGTGCTTTTTCTGCACTCTATGTCCCCAGCCCAGTCGGCGTCAGCATAGCAGGTCAGCTTTGGTTCCTTGGATGTTTCTGGTTCTAGGCAGAGTAGGGCATCTGCACTAAATTTTAAGTATCTAAGTAGTCTTTTGATGGCGTTCCAGTGTGTTACCGTAGGTTTGCTTACATGTCTGGACAGCAGGTTGACGGCCAAGGCGATGTCGGGCCTGGTCCAGTTGGATATGTACAGCAGTGACCCTATCGTTGATCTATATAGTTTGTTGTCTGTGAAGGGTTCAGATTCCTCATACATGGTTTTCAGGAACTCGGGTTGCATGGGGGTCTCGCTGGGTTTTGCTTCGGACATGTTGCATTTGGACAGCAGCTCGATGATCTTTTCTCTCTGGGAGAGTCGGAAGCCCTTGTTGGTTTTTATCACTTGGACCCCTAGGTATCTGTCAATCTTTCCAAGTGACTTTAAGGAGAAGTGGCTACCTAGGTCGGTGGCGAACCTGTCACATCTGTCCTTGTGCTTGCTGATGTACAAGATGTCGTCCACGTAAACGAGCACACCTTCGAATGAGTCGTTTTCTCTCCTCGTAAAGAAGCATTTGTCAGCTGAGGTGGCCTCGAAGCCCATGGATCTGAGGGCCTTGGCCAAGCAGTCGTACCACCTTTTGCCCGACTGCTTGAGCCCGTACAGGCTTTTATTCAGCAGCCAGGTTTGGTTCTTGTCTTTGTTGTACCCAGGCGGGGCTTTGACGTATATTTCTTTATCCAGCTCGGCGTGCAAGTATGCTGTTTGTACGTCGAATTGGAAGACCTCCAAGCCCAGGATGGTGGCCACCACCAGGGCGCTCTTGACGCTCTCTGCCCTGACGGTTGGCGAGTAGGTGTCCGTATAGTCTTCGGGGTATCTTTGGGCGAAACCCTGCGCGACTAGTCTTGCCTTGTATAGGACCTTGTTGTCCTCTAATGTTTTAACCCTGAACACCCATTTGGTTCCTATTGGTTTTTTGTCCTCTGGAACTTGGGCAGGTGAGTATACCTGAAGGTCCTTTAGGCTTTCCATCTCCTTCTCCATGGCAAGCATCCATTTTTCTTTCTCCTCCCGGGGGAGCCCGAGGATGTCTTCGTATGAGCTGGGCGTGAAATGGGTGTTGTGGATGGTCATAACGTAGTCCTCTAGCTTCTTTGGTAGCTTGTTTCTGGTTTCTCTGATTGGCCTACTGGGGGTTGGCTCGGTCTCCTGCATGATGTCTGCCTCTTTGTCCGTCAGGTCATCTATCTTCAGTGAAGGGTGCCCTTCTTTCCAACCTTTGACGCTTGTCTTGCGATGGTTGGCCTTGTGCCCTGTGACCTCTCTGACCTCCCTTTCCTCTTGGCCATGCTCGAACGTGACTCTATTGGCTGGGATGTCGTTGGAGTGTACCCTCGACCAGTTTGCGTTTTCGTGGAAACTGGCTGATCTGGAAACCACAAAACGGTTATTGTTGTCGACAAATCTGTAGCCCTTTGTGCCCGGTTCGTAACCCACGAACCTTAACCTTTTTGATAATTTTTCCCCTTTTCTTCTTAGCTGTCTGGGAATGTGGACATCAGCTGGGGCGCCGAATATGTGTAAATGTGCAATGTTGGGCTTTCTGTTGTATAGCATCTCGTATGGTGTCTTATTGATAGAGCTTGACCACAGTCTATTCAGGGTGTAATTAGCGTAGTGTATTGCCTCTGACCAGAAATGCTGCCCCATCCCAGCATCCTCCAGGGCGCATCTCATCATGGTTTGCAACACTCCGTTCTTTCTCTCTGAGACTCCATTTTGAAAGGGAGAGAAAGGTGAAGAGGTGTAATGCGCTATGCCCTGCTCCCTCAGCCACCTTGTGAATTCTTTGGCCATGAATTCTGACCCCCTATCAGTCATTATCTGCCTTATTTTCATGTTATGTTGCATATCTACTCTTCTGTGGAATTCCTTAAACCTCTGGAACACTTCGTTTTTGTGTCTGAGGGAGTAGACATACCCGTATCTGGTGTAGTCATCTACAATCGTGAGGAAGAATCGCTTCCTATGTCCTACAGAGGGTTTCATTGGCCCTACCAAGTCCATATGCACCAATTGGAAGGGGTATTCCGTGGTTCGTTTGGACCCCCTGGGGATGGCCTTAACCTTGATCTTGGAACGCTTACAAACTGAACACTCTAAGTAGTTTTCGCAGTTCTTTACTTTGAGACCTTCGGTACATTCCGTCATTTTCTTTACAATGGGGAAGCTTATGTGTCCCAGTCTCCTGTGTAGGAGGTGGGCGCAGTTATCATGTAATGGTTTGCCGATGGATACAGACTTGTTTGTCTTCTCATGGCTACACCCTGCCTCCTGCTGCACCCCCTCTGTTTCTGGATACTTATCTACCTCGTGGTTTGTGCTGGCATCAATGCCTTCTTCCTCCCTTGCGTTGGGTGTGAAGTAGGGAAGCCCCTCGTGTATGGTTACCTTTCCTATCTCTTTCCCTTGTTTGATCAAGTGTGCCTTTCCATCTTTAAATTTTATTTCTATATTTGTGTCTCGTGTCAGCTTTGTGATGGCTAGCACGTTGTGGGGGATTTCTGGTACGTACAGTACTCCTTTTAGGTCCCCTACCTGTGTGATGTGTACGTTTCCCTTTCCCACTACTTTGACCTTGCTTTGGTTTGCTACCTTTACTTCTGAGTCTATTTCTGTGAGTGAATCTAGCAGCTCTGGGTTACAAGTAGTGTGACTTGTGGCCCCTGAATCCAGGAGCCATGTGTTTCTCTCTGCCTTATGTTTGTCATTTGGGTCATCGTGCCTGATCCCATACATGGAGCCAGAGTTACTGTCCCTGGAGTGGTCTCTGCGCTCATGGTGTTTCCTGGGGTTGGGTGACCACCCTCGCCCTCTTTCCTTTGGGTGCCTGCGTTCGGGTGACCTTCCCCCTCTACTGTCGTGCTGTCCCCTATCCCTATGGTTCCTGGGGCAATCCTTCTTTAAGTGGTTCCTTGATCCACAAGAATAACATTCTGAAGTATCCCTGGCCCTATCCTGGAAATCCACCCTTTTTGTGGGTCTAGGGTCCCCTTTGGCTAGGTGGCGTTCCCTCCTCAGAGTGTCCTCTGCAACGAGCTGACTGATCAGTGCGCTTAGTGTGAGGTATTGCAAGTTGAGGCTATTTAGTTGGGTCATGAAGATGTCCCAGCTGCTATCAAGAGAGTTTATGATTATGCTTATCATGCTCTCTTCAGTGATGATTTCCCCCCTCTGCATGAGTTCTGCCCTTGCAGCATTCATCTTTAAGATGTGCTCACTCATGGGGACCCCTGCCTTATGCTTGGTGGAGTGGAACTCCCTAGATAGTCTAGTGGTGGTGGCTCTGCTTTGACTATAAAACAGGTTACATAGTTTTTGCATAATATCATAAACAGTTAGATTGTCCTCAATAGATGGATACATAGCAGATGGAATGGAGGTTAACATGATACAAAATGCCCTGTGATGAATGCAGTCAATTTCCAATGACCAGGGCTTTTGGGGAGGTTTGTTAGCTAGGAACAGTGCATTCTCTCTCATGAGAGCAACCCTTAATTGTTGGCTCCATTCTATAATATTACCCCCATCTAACTGCAGTTTTGGCAAATTGGCATAATTTGCCCCAGAAATGTTAGTAAGGTTACTTACTGGGGGGAGCTGTCCATGGTCCAAGTTGTGATTAAACTCACAATAAGGCTTTGGGATGTCTGTGGCCATTCTGTACTTGCTTGGATCTATGCAATTTGCTTCTCTTATTACAGGCAGGTACTGGGCATGCGCGAAGCTCATTCCGCGCTGGAGTCCATCGGGTGAGGTTCCTGTTGCTGGAGCTCCCAGGCCTAGGCCTAGGCCTGTCGGTGGGAGGCTGGACCCGCCCCCGGTGGGTCCGAAGATCCCCCCTGAGGCTGGACACCACTGCTGGACGGCCGGATCCCCGGCGAAGAAGGGGAGAAGGTGAGGGGGCGACGCGGTCGTAAGTCGAGGACTTTCGCGGGTCGGCGGCGCGGCAGCAGCGGAGGTCGTAGGTCGAGGATTCCCTGCACCCAGCGGCTCGGCGGCGATGGCGGCGACGGCGGCTGATCCTCCCTCGTGGTCGCTGGTCCCTGGTCGTGTGGACTGGCCTGATGGGTGTCGTGGCGTTGGTGAGTAGCCGGTTCTTCTTCTCTGCCTCGGGCCTCGCGTTGCCGGTGTAGCGGGTGGTGAGTTCGAATTCTGCGGTTGATTTTTCCTGCAGGTGGGCGGTCTTTTGTGCCGGTTGTTGGTGTGCGCGGTGTTTTTAGTTGGCTGTGACTCGGTTGCCCGGTCTTTGTTGGTTGTCCTGGCCTTCTTGTGCCCTCCAGGATTTCTCTTTGATTTTTTGAGTGCCGCAGGGGGCTCGAAAGCGGAGCCTAGGGCAGCGGTGATGGTCTCGATTGCCTTTTGCAATTCGAGATCGGTAGGCGTTTTTCTTTTTGTTATTGCGATCTCTTCGTGGTCGCTCTCAGAACTGGGTTCTTCGTAGTCGCTTTCTGAGCTCCCCTCGTCTGTTTCGGGGTTCGGGCATTTTCGCGCCAAGGGATTCAAATCCTGGCTTCCCATTGGCTGGTGCTCGTCCCAAGATGGCCGCCGGGAAGTGGGCACGGAAATGGGTTCTGCCGGCTCAGGATCATCAGGTTGGGGTGGCTTACCCTTTTTTGCTGGCTTTTCTTTCTCGGTTGTTTTTGGGGTCTCGATCGCTGCTTCTTGTTGTTCGAAGAGGCTTTGAAGGTCCGCGATGAGGTTTTCTTTGTCGCTGTTTCCCTCCATCAGTTTCAGGATGGAGAGTTTGAATTTTTTCATTTTTTGTGCTGTTTCTTCTTCCGGGGCGGTGATCTCCTTGGATGGCCCCTCTTCATCTGATTGTGAGTCCAGGCTGGAGTCCTGCTCGCTTCCAGCTTCTGTCTCCTCCATGGCTGTGGCTTTGGTGGGAAGCTTCTCAGCCATCTTCTTGGTAAGAGCTCTGGTCTGTGCTCTGTTTGCTTCTTCTGGGTAGGTGTTGGGTTCAGTCATTGTCTGGAGTTATGGGCAACCGACCTCTGCTACCAGTTTGTTAGAAACTGGATCTAGCCCAATAACTCAAAGACATAGCCCAATTCTTTTCAGTAGTTTTATTGTTGATCAGTTGGTACTGGAGGTCACTGACCTTGTACCTTTCTCTTTCAGGTATACATCTGGAATGAGCTGTGGACCATGCGGTTGGACCTTTTGTACCCAGGAGGAGGGGTTAAGAGGTAAGGAGTGGTTATAAGGATTATGGGATATGTGGTTAGTTAACCCTTGAGGGTCCGGGGGATCAGGGGGACATGGCAGTTAGGCATTTTATCATGACACTTATTGCCCCCACAAACTGGGTCCTCATTTAACCTACCTTAGAAAGGATGGAAGGCTGAGTCAACCTTGAGCCTTGGAGAGATTCGAACCAGCAGTAAATTGCAGGCAGCTGTGTTAATAACAGGGTGCTTTAAACCACTGTAGTACCAAGACTCTTAAGTTACATAGTGTAACATGTGGAATGAAATATAGAGCATAGTTCAACATCTGAATTTTTTAAACTGTCAAAAATGTAACAAAGGTTATGAGAGGCAACTGGACTTTCTTGTTTTCCTTTCTTGAAAATGTTTAGATGCTCATCGAAGAAGCTTCTTCAGTTCTCACTGAATGATGGGGAAAGATTGAGAATCTCCTTAGACAAAGGTGATGAGAATTTTAAAAAATAGGTTTGGTAGATGCCAGATGGAGTGACCCATCTACCCTGAAGATAGATGATGGAAATAAAAAATATCTAGTTTATATCTTGTTCTGACCTAGGCTACCTTAAAAAGCATGAAGCAGAGTCCTGGTCCCAGCAAAACCCCTTTTATTTACACGACTGTGAATTCCTTTCATTCACAGTCAGCAAGGCTTGGCAAACAGTCTTTCAGAGGAATATTTAGCAACATGAACCTTATTTTGCTTGGAAAGCTGCCAGATAACTAATTAGTTTGTGATTTCTTAACTTTCGGGCCAAATTTACATATATTTTTAACTGTTTTAATATTTGTATTCTATGTTCTTATCTTGGCTGTACACCGCCCTGAGTCCTCAGGGAGAAGGGCGGTATATAAATTGGAAATTAAATTAAATTAAATTAAATTAAATTAAATTAAATTAAATTAAATTAAATAATTAAATTAAATTAAATTAAATTAAATTAAATTAAATTAAATTATTAAATTAAATTAAATTAAATTAAATTAAATTAAATTAAATTAAATTAAATTAAATTTGCAAACACAGTGTAAGGCAAAACTTGGCACAGAGTTTCTTAGAGTCATGAGCAGAATTTTCCACTCTTGAACCAATCGACCAACAGAATTGTTTCTTGCAAAAGCCCCCTCCCCGTTCGCTCCTCTTTTGTTTCCTATGGGAGGGGCCAATCACCTCCAAGGTGTGGCTTTACTCCCAAGTCAACCCTGCTTTCTTAGTTGTTCTTGTCTTCTGGCAGCTTTGCACATGCGCACACTGGGAACAGGCTCCAGCTGTTCCTCTGCATCACTGCTATCTAGCTCCCTCTCTGCCTTTAATGCAGAGCCTTTGTCCAAGCTCTCCCCAGCCCCCAGGACTGGTCCATGTTCCTCCCCAACCTCCTCACTGTCCAACTCTGCTGCCAGCTCTGCTGGCTGCTGGCGGGCCACAACATATCTCAAGGGTGGAGTCAGATTATAAAGAAACAGAGAGATTTGGGAAATAAAGATTTGACAATCCTTCTGTCTTATGAGCTTCTACCTGGCGATATAAATTCATTCTTCACATATACTTTAGGCATTTCATTAACTATTAAACCTATGCCTTTGCTTTGTTCCATGTATTCACCAACTGCTAGAGTTCAGGGCAGAAGTAGTCAGCTTTAACATATTTTGGCTAGTATGCCATACAAACAACCAAAGTTAATTATGTCCCCATAATTAATCAAATTTAATTATGCTTCCTGTAATAATTATCACACAAGTGTAAGCAAGTGAAGACTCTAACCTAGAGACTTGTTTTGCAAATCAGTACACTGTGAACATCCGTAATCCCGTCAGCTCAGAAGTACACATAGTAGTATAGAGCCACAGCCTTTATGTGGAAAGACTGCACTGAAAACTAACATAGGACTATAGCAATAGTACTTAGACTTATATACTGCTTCATAGTGCTTTACAGGCCTCTCTAAGCAGTTTACAGAGTCAGCAAATTGCCCCCAACAGTCTGGGTCCTCATTTTACTGACCTTGGAAGGATGGAAGGCTGAGTCAACCTTGAGCCAGGGAGACTCGAACTACCAAATTTCAGTCAGCCAGCAGTCAGCAGAAGTAGCCTGCAGTACTGCACTCTAACCACTGCGCCACCGTGGTTCACGATAGGGTACTGCAGTTTATTTTATGTTTAACTTATAATGTTAAGACTTCAACTCTATATTACGGTACTTCTTGAACTTTTTCTCAGGTATCATTTGCCTATTTCTAGGTAAGCTGAAAATGTTGCAATTTAACTCATTCTACATTTAAGAACTAGTGATATAAATATACTCTTATTAAGTATCTCTCAGGTGAGCTTAATTCAATTTATGGGAGAGGATTGAGTGCAACATAATGTTTTATTTCAAGTTTAGAATGAACTAGGGCCATTTTAACTTTTCACTGACTTTTTTCTCTTGTCATAACAAAAAAAAATATGCTTCATTATTCTGGGTCCATCTAAACAAATCTCAACATGTTTTGAGTTTCTAGACCTAGGAAACAGAATTTCAAAGCAGCTGTTATCCTTTGGTTTTTTTTCGAACCAATACCACAAGCATAGATAGTATAGCTATCTAACATCAAAATTGCATAAAACTGGCTGAGGGCATGAATTTTAAAATATTTTTGAAAACAAAAAATAAATCCCTATAGAAAACAATGGCAAGACAATTATCTCATATCTACCTGAAAAATGTGTTTGGTTTAGAATTTGATATTAGAAAAGCTCCACTGCCAAACAGAAGGAACAGAGAAAAATAATTTCAATTTCTTTAAATAAATTTCTTTAAATAAATCCTCTTAATCATTAATTCAACAGATTACAGGACAAGGACAGTGTCCTATGCAAAGCTTTGCCTAAAAGCAGGTAAAGAGAAAGGTGCTTTACAATTCTGTCAGCTTTAATTGGGTTATCATAAATTACCCAGAGTAGCTGAGAGAAGACATAATCTATTTCAAAGAATCATAATTGAGGCAGAGATCTGTTCAGAGCACAACAAAATCCTTACTGCGATAACAATGAATATGGACTGGAAACAGTTTGGGGGCAGTGAAAAGGGAACTGAGAAGCAAGCTTTGTCTCTAATGCTAGAGAAAGCCACAGAAGCCACGTCAATATTAAACCACAGGTCCATTCACAGGACAAAGAACCGGACCAACTTGGAAAGTGAGAACACTGGAACACAAATGAGGAAGTAAAAGAGACATTTCCAACAATGGGAGAGTATCTGGAGGATGTTTTTATATAGTCAATGCTTAGTTAGGAAATTTGATGCCATCTTCTCTACAGAAGTTGTTCGGAACTCCATTGTCATTTTCCCAAGACCAAAATTTAACTCTTCCCTGTCAGAATCAGCAGTCATTTGTTCTGGGTTTGATTTAACTCCCAGCAGACTAACAACTGTTCATTCCCATCCTAATGCTGCGAATCCACTAGTTTTCCCCTTGAAGATAGAATGAGAGGAATCCATAACAGGGAGCAGATAATTTTTTTTTTATAACATTCCTTTTTAATGGACAAATCTTTTATATATGCTTTTTATGTCTTACTTTTTAAAAAATCCAAGTCTGGCCAATTTTCTGTAGGTGCGGATTGTTTTGCTTTGCTGCTTGCCTGCCATGTACAAGCCCAGAAAAAACAGTTGTGTTGTTTTTCCTGATTGTTTTTTTTTTTAACATGGGGGTGACTGCTGGCTGTAAACAAAATAATAATAAAAAAGTGACGGTGGGAGACACTGCTGGTGCTTCCTAAGTGCACACATATTGCAAGAATATGGAAAAGGGTACATAAACCAACCAAACCAAAATACATCATCTTTACAAAACCACTGCAGTTATTAGCAAGCCTTCTATGTGAAATAAAGTAGAATGTAGGGAGATATTTGCATTATCTGCAAAATAAAACACAACACAGCACAATAGTCATATAAGCAACAAGACAGCCAGTTTGGTGTAGCCTGGTTAAAGCACAAAGCTAGTTTTACATGAGTTTTATTCCTGCCTGAGGCACAAAGCTAGCTGGGTGACCTTGGGCCAGTCAATCCCTCTCAGCCCTAGGAAGAAAAAGCCTGTATGAAATTTTGCCAAGAAAACTGCCTGACATACATTCAGGCAGTTGCCAGGAGTCAAGACTAACCTAAGGCACACACACACACACACACACGCATACATACATATATACTCATATGAATTTTAACTTTCCTGCAGCATTAAAAAGAAATCCAACAACTTGCAAGAAAAGCTGGCAATCGTGCAGCTACAAGCAGCTTTCTTTGGTCTGGTTGTATTTTTTGCTCCAAGTGGCCCACCAACCCATCATCCTATCCAGTCTAGACCAATAGCAGCAGGGATGTGACAAGTGCTGTCGTAGTAAGACCTAGGTTAGTTTGGGATGGAAAAAGAGCTGCCCTCTTGCAAGCCATAAAACTACACCCCAACTACAGTCTTCAGAGTAGCCAGAAGATTGAAAACAGACAATTATTTTACTCACCCTGTGGGTTTTTTCTTGCACCCTGAAATGAAACTTTCAATGGATGTGTTTTGATTCATACTTAGAGCACTTTAAAAATGTTTCCAATTCAAAATGTTTTCTTATATCACCTTATCACAAAACCTTCTTTTTTTGTGTCATAGTTTTTATTCTAGAAACTTGGCAGTGTATACGTCCATTAATAAAAACATGTAAAAACATGAAACAAATCCAGTATGATAATGAAACATGACAGTTTTCCAGATCCTTAAACAATTCCTCTAAATGGCTTTATAAAAACAAGAGACTTCTCTTCTCTTTTTGTCTGAGAATAATTTTGAACAAAACACAAAGCATTGGAAAAAAGATTAAAATCTGCTTCACAATGTCTTTTCCATGTTCATGTGGTAAATCTGGAACAGCAAGGTATTCATGATATAAAATACCACTAGCTACATAACTCCCAGGGTAAAAATAGAACTTTCATTTTCAAATTCCAAACATCAAAGGGAGACTAAATCAATGTATGTCTTTGTAACTCCTAAAAGCAGAAACATCTCAAACAAATTAATATTGTCTTCCTGAGATATTCATTCTTAACATCAGAATTCTACAGAAAATACTTCTGGGTACAGTTGACTATGTCCTCTAGGGACCTAACTTCTACAAAGCAATATCTGAACTAGTGATAAATAACTGTGCCTGACTGAACTCATCTTGTTTTGTTTCTCTGCTTCCTTAAAGAACTATCAGAAATGTGATATTTCTGGGACTTTGCCAAGAAGAGTCAAAGGGAGGAAGTTCCTCTAAATCTTCCATGCTACATTCTACTTCTAAAACAAACTTACACAATAATGCCAAGGATCCAGAATAGAGGAAGGGTGACAACAATAGACTGTTGCTAGATGTTATCTGTGAGGTCTAAATGCACTTTCCAGTGTAATTATGAGATCTAGATTAAGTGAACCAGGAGGCCATAGAAGCTATAATTCAAAAATATCAGAGTTCAAGAGTGAAATTAATTGAGTGCAGATCACAGTAGCTAGGAAAGGGACAAGTCTATTATGAAATACACTTGGATTTTATGAGAGTTGAAACTGACGGGAACCCTGGAGAGTGATTCAATCATCATCATTGTAGCATTAAATATCACATTAAAATGATCTTTTGACATAAAAATAATATGGCTTTTTTATTGGATAAAAAATTGTTAAAGAGTCATGTTTAGAAGCTCTTGAAATACTGTTACCTATTCACAATATAGACGTGTAAAGAATTATATTGGCACAATTCTCTGATAGATATTAAAAGAAAACCCATAAACCTCCCTGACAAACTCTCATATTTCTCAGTGCTAAAACAAATCAAGTGTCACAAAGATTCTTTATATTAGTAGACAAAGAGGAATTGAACATTAACATCAGCAAACTGTTCCTTCCATGTCTATAACAAGAAATAACTTCCTACATAATATTGCCAACATAGCAAATAACAGTAAACAACAACAATCAAAGCTATTCCTAAAGCAATTTTCCATGGGCATCTGTTTCCATAAACTATTATTAACAATAGATCTGCTGACAAAAAAGAGCCCTATATTTTCTTTACTGCTTACATTGAAATCATTCCTATATCTCTAAGTTTAAATAGCTATCTATTCATAAAGAAGCCAAATTGTATTTCCAATGGAAATATGACACCATAATTCTTTAAGAAGAATGTATACCTCACCAAATATGTTACTAAAAACAAATAAATAGGTTTAGAACAAGAATATGAACTAAGTAAAATTATAGAAGAAATTATGAACCACAGTGAACACTTGGTTTGCCTTCACCGATTAATAAAAAGTGATGCTCAGATTTCCTTTCTTCTGCATGATCTCTTAACATCCCTTTGCCCCTAAAGCAAAGGCAGGAAGTGAGCATACAGCTCCTTGAACTGATTGTATTAATCTCCCACCACTAATCAAATATCCCCCCCCCCACTCTCTCAGATCTTCACTGCTGGGAGTCATTTGTTACTGAAAATGATGGCACATAAAACATGCAATAACCTAGGTGCAATTGCCTAGGAAGTCTGGGAAAGTTCAAGGAAGACAAATATTACTGGCTCCCTGTGAGAAAAGAAGACCATTTTCCATCCTCCCTTCATCCTGCAACAGCGAAAGAGAAAGATACACACAGAGATAAGTTATTACTTACGGAATGCAGTATAAAGTTCCTGCAGAGTTAGGTAACCATCATGGTTGTAATCATCAAAACGAAGAAGATCTTCTGGAGTACAATTCAAGAAATCATCTTCCAGATCTTCCTTTTTTTTCAACTATCAATAAAAAAACATAGCAATAGAATTATTGCAGGGGTCATGTTCCTTAAAATTATTTAAATATTTATTTATTGTTATTTTAAGTATTTTAATCCTTGCAGAACTTTTCTGGAATCAGGAAGAAAAGAAAGGAAAGAAAGAAGGAAGGAAGGAAGGAAGGAAGGAAGGAAGGAAGGAAGGAAGGAAGGAAGGAAAGAAGGAAAACTCTGAATGGAAAATGCATGAAAAATTAAACATTGGAATTCAAAATAGGCCACTGAAAGATGAGTCAAGAAGTTATATAAGCTTGTTGGTCATGTGATTCTTTAGTATGTCATGATTTACTGAGCAGAAGAGAAAGATGGAAAATAGAGGGATAGTTACTTTGGGTCCTTTCTTTGTTTTTTTCCTGCTTATCTGCTGATCTTAGGTCACTTCCTTATGTCTTTTTTACCAGCTGCAAACATTCAGTCCAGACATTCTGGAACACTTTCCCCGGTAATATGTAGTTAGCTAAGTGTAGATAGTTTTCCCTATCCCCTATAATGTATTTTTGCAATTGATGGCAAATAATCAAGTTTGGCAACTGAGGCCCAGAATCAGAATTTATGTAGAGCTACACAATTAATACAGCAAAGTCTGATTGCACAGTTGATGACCATGCCCTTTTGTACATGTGGCATAATATCACATGCATGTATGAAAGGGGCAGCCTTCGTGATCATGTGATTTTGCCGATATCATTTTGATGAAAGATTTGTATCTTGTGGATTCCTTTGTAACAGCCTGGCAACTTTACAGAGAAGAGTCCATAGCAGACTTTTTGAAGGCTCAATTATCAGAGTGGACTTTCTTTATACTACACACGGTCAATGTACCTGATATTGTTGCCTTAATGATATCTGCAAACATCCCCTACCATTAGTTTTAGATCTATACGGTCATAGAATATTCACCCATGTTCATACTTTGCCCTCTTCTCACAGCTATGAGTCCATTTCCCTCCTTCCCTCCCCCCTCTCTCTCCTCATCTCTCATCAATAATTTGTGATTCAAATTAGATTGTCTGATATTCATTAGCCTGGTGATCCTAGATAATTTGGAACAAGAAACCATGAATCCCTAGGGCACAAATCTGAAGAACAGCAAGTTGGAGAAGACTAGTCTAGAATGATGAGAAAGAAAAGACCTGGAGTTAAAGACCTCAAAATATAAGGAGGTTGAATTCTCAAAAGCAGAAATCAGAAGCTCCAGGGGACTATATCTAGCTCATATTTCACTAGTGTCACTTTACTTTCCTCAGTTCCAATTAATGGCTCATATGGGGGGCGGGGAGTAAAATTTTGTAGCTTAGTAGTTAAGACACTGATTGTCTCACTCTCCAGCACAAGAGAATCTGAATGAAAGAACAGCCTAGCAATATATAAACATTTCTCCAAATGCACCCACTAACACACACTAACTATAATGATGAGCATTTTGCCAATAAAATAATGAAGATCAATTCTTCTATTAGTATAGTTATGACATATAGAAGTTGGTCATAATGTAAGAATACATTTACACTTTGCTTTATAATTCAACCACATGGTACAAGGTCATTTTATGGTATTCTAAGCCAGACAAATATTATCACATATATGTTCAACCAATTAGTGTTCAGTCAAGAGTTAAAGGCATATTGGCTGTTAGTTTGCCCTGCTTTGATCTATCACAGCGATTCAGCCAAGGAGCTGATTTTGCTAAACAACCCATTAAAAACATCTCAATATATGCCATGCTACTATAATAATTAAGATGGGCAGCTTGTCTTTCCAAGGCTAGTTAGATAGCATTGAAACCAGTGCTTTCAGACCATAAAGCAGCTGATATCCAGCTATTTATCTATCTATTAGAGCCAATTATCATTTTACATATGGCTTATGGAGTATCCATATTCTTTATTCTCTGAGCTGCTGTTTTATTATGATATTTGCAGTCCTCATTGTGACCAATAACATTCATTGTGATCATAGGATGCAGGATTAACTTTGATGAGAATATTTTCATGAGATAGTCTGTCAGTGTTGACTTACAGATTTAAAATGTTTATACGACTTCTAAGCGGTCACAACAGCAGCCTGAAAGCCCAAGAAAATTCCTTGTTTTCAAAGATCTCAGCATTATTGTAAATATGCTGGCCTTTTTAACTTCTAAAAATAAACTAAGACTCTTATCCTCTTCTCAAAGTTTGTAACAATAATGTTCATGGCTCAGTCTGACAAATCATGCTCTGGATGTATGATTAAATTTGGAAGTATATTCACTTGGATTGAGAAATTAAATAGGAAACTTAAACAGAACAGACCTAATCAGAGTTTAATTCCTAATGATTACATTCCATCCATTCCAAAGATAGCAGACAGAAATATACTGCTTCCGAGAGGCATCATAATAGTCGGCTGCTATTTCTTGCAAAAATATAATGGCAATCATGAAAGCTCATTTTTACTGTTTTCCAGCACAGTTTTCTTTTGATCTTCCAATATTGATGCTAGAAATACACAGAATTATCTGGTGTCCGTCATTCTCAGCTCAAAGATTTAACATAAAGCTGCAAACACTTGCGTACAAGTTGCAAAGCCAAAATGCCAAATCCAGTCTAATTATCTGGCTGACTGTGTGATGAGTCATAATAATAAAGCTCTCTATGGTCATTTTATAATAAAACTGATTCTCAGTCTTAGATTTCTGACTTTAGCATGGTAGTTTTGTATGCAAGTATGATAAATTGTTTAAATAGAAGTGAAATCAACATACAAAATAAATAACACATACCCAGAACCACAAAACAATCTAGAACTATTATAGATAATATTAGTAATATACTTTTAATATACCATCAAACAACATCTGCCTATCCCAGCTTCTTGGGAAGGATTCGATAGGTGGATAAAATGCCAAATCCAGTCTAATAATCTGGCTGACTGTGTGATGAGCCATAATAATAAATCCAGGTAGGACATCCTGCATAGCATAACATGCAATTTTTCCCCCAAGCCTTCAATAGTAACTTTGTTCTGGAAGAAAATGATCAGATTGGAGGAAGAAGCAGGACTTCTGCAGCAGCTGGAAAGATTCCAACCCATTGTCCAAATACCTTCCACCAAGGGTGAATTTTGGAAAAATATTCTGAAGTTCCCCATCCCAGTTTTAATCGTTTTAAGTATAATTTTTATTAGAAACTAACACAAATAGACCAGTAAATGAAAAGAAAAATGAGAGAAATAAAGAGAAAGCAAAAAGTGCAAGAATAGAAACGGAAGCAAAAAACTGATTGCTTCTGATATTCTGTAGAGCACTTAAAAGTACTCAGTGTTGACCATTTTGAACTCTATCTTTCCATACCAAATTTGGCCCCAATCTGTTCTGTTTTCAGATACTTTTTCCTGTTGATGCACAGATGGATAGACAGACAAACCAAATCCTAATTCTCTTTACAGAGTATCTTTTCAACATTTTGTAAAGATTAAAACAATAACACAGTAGAGAAAACTAACTAAACGTAAAAGCACTAATACCACAAACCAGGGTTTAATACTGAAAGTATTACATTTTAAATGATTCTAAAATATATTAAAATGTTGCTAAAATAACACTAACTTGGTATTATGAGGGGTGATGAGCCTATTGCCTCACATGACCGGCAAAGTCATTAATGTAAATGCAAGACAATTTTTTCCAGGAGATCATTCCATAATTAGAAGGTCAGACCTGAGGAGAACTTTGTCAGAGTCAACCTCTGACTGTTAGAGAGTTTTCAGAGCTTCTGGTGATGATCTTGGGTCTCACAGAACAAAATATCAGGGCTGTTGAAAATTCTTCTGAGCCAGGGCTGGCTCAGAAGAAAGCTTTGAAGAAAGTCCAAGTCTGGCTTGCTTGTATGTATGTTTGCTTTGTGGGATTTATCCCCCACTTTGGTCCTTAATAACCATTCTAGTAACCTGACTTCCTTCAGGCTTCCACATGAACCTGAAAAAAAGATGCCATTGTTTTAAGGAAACCTGTGACTATTAAAAGTCTGTAGAGATTCTCAGTCATCCATGGTTGTCCCAAAGGTGCTTTTTCATCTTTGGGAGATGAAGGCAACTTTGGGAAAGGAGGCAACTGGACTTTCTTGTTTTTTCTTTGAAGATGTTTCACTTCTCATCCAAGAAGCTTCTTCAGATCTGACAGGATAGTGGAAGGATTTATATTCCTTGCAGACAGCTTGATATTTGCATCCTTTACAATTTGGGATGAACCCCCTTGGAATGATGTGGGAGTAGGAATGGATTTCCAGAGGAAAAAAAATGTAGACTACAGGAACCAGGAGCATTACTCAAATGACCCTGAGGACACAGATAAACCTCCAAGTACGTCAACGACCCTTTAAAAGGATGCAAATGACCAGCTGTCTGTAAAGAATATAAATCCTTCCATTCCCCCTTTATCCTGTCAGAGCCGAAGAAACTTCTTGGATCAGAAATGAAACGTCTTCAAAGAAAAAACAAGAAAGTCCAGTTGCCTCCTGAAAAAGCACCTTTGGGACTTTAACTCTTAAGGCAGTGGCATATTTTATATGGACTCATATATACAAGGCTCTTGTAATGAGTAGCTGAGAGACACAAGCAAGAGAGACTTGCTTGGGATATAAAACTCCTTTTCCAGAATTTGTATAGTCCTGGTAAATGTGCTAATACACATTAGATAACCAAGCGACATATTATCAATTAGTTATGATTACTAATTTACTGATCTCCTTTTTTAATGGTACACATTTGTTTCCAATAGATCTGCTTGAATATTTATAAACAGAACAAATATTACCATGATGCTCCTAAAACTCCCTTATTCTAATGGAAATGAACACTGTAGTGCAACTTCTAGAATTTTTACTGCTCAGAAAGAACAAATATGATCACATTTCCTCAATATGTAGATACAATCATGACTTGGCTGTGGCAGCCTGAGATTGGGATGATCTGAAAATCTTTGCTTTACTTTCCATTGTGATTGTACTCTTGGATGCCTGCCTGGGGCTTTATTCTTTTTCATACATAATAATGCTAAAAATAATACTAGTAATGAAATCTTGATATAAAATGATATACGTTGCTGCTGCTGATACTACTTCTACTACTAGTAGCAATAGCAATTAGCACTTAGACTTATATACCACTTCACAGTGATTTACAGCCTTCTCTAAGCGGTTTACAGAGTCAGCCTATTGCCCCCAACAATCTGGGTAATCATTTTACCGACCTCGGAAGGATGGAAGGATGAGTCAACCTTGAGTTTGGCGAAATTCAAACTGCCAAATTGCACTCAGTCAGCAGAAGTGGCCTGCAGTACTGTATTCTAACCAGTGCGCCACTACAGCTCATACTACTACTACCATGTTTCCCCCAAAATAAGACCCTGTCTTATATTTTTTTGAACCCTGAAATAAGTGCTTGGCCTTATTTTAGGGGACGTCTTATTATTTGGGAGCGTGTAGAGCAAGACGGGGCTCCTCTTGCCGTCGTACCTGATTTCCAGCTCTGTCTCCCTAATCCTAACCAGAGGAAATGGTGGCGACTGGCTGCGCATGCGGTTAAATATTTTTGGAGAGGGCTTATTTTCGGGGAGGGCTTATTTTGGTGTGGGGTATTTTAGCGCATGCACTCAAAAGCCCGATTAGGCTTATTATCAGGGGATGTCTTATTTTGTGGGAAACAGGATACTACTACTACTACTACACTACTACTACTACTGATACTTTTGTGACCTAGAATGAGTCGTTAATAAAAAAGTGTTGCTTTAGACACTGTAATATCCAATTCACTATTTGATAATATTCTGCTTGTCATTTTTTCTGCCAAGACTCTGCACATACATTAAGGCCTTCATTATGATAGGCCCTCCTTTCATTTCTCTTGAACTGTAGGAAACCAATTCACCTCCCCCAGCTGAGATATATATTGGTTTATTCAAATCATGAGTACATTATTTATTTCTATTGCATATGTCAACATCGTTTAAACTTGTCAGCATATTTCTGAACTGCCCATCTCCCTCAAAGAAGGATTCTGGGTGGTATACATTACAGCATCAAAATATAAAACAATACAAATTAAAATGTTAAAGGTAAAATTTTAGAATTAAAAATTTTAAAATTATAAAGAATATTTTTCAAAGAGACAAGAAAATTGGACCGCCTTTTTCTGTCAATCAGGATTGCAAAATAATTCAATCCTTCCCCCTTATGAATTTCTAATCTTTCTCGCTGTCCCCCACCTATTGTTCAACACTAAATCTACTAATTATTTTTTAAAGTTTTTCTGCTCCAGATTAGGGAGGAATGAAATGGAATGATTTTTTTCAGCACATACATATTATCTTTGGATTTGTAGCAGCAAAGTGAGAAGTTGCATGATTGAAGAGCCATAGATCACTAGAGGGAGGAGCATGGGAAGCAAGTGGGTGGATCTGACTTATGGAACAGGAAAGGACTTTATTTTGTCATTAATTATTATAATTCAACAAAGTTTGAACTTCAAATCAAGGAATGCTAAGTGAAACTTCAAATTCTGCATACATTTTGGATATACATTCTGCATACATTCTGCATATCTTTTAACAGATATGCTTCCCCATATGTTAATTAATTAAAAAAAGGAAGCAATAATTATAATAAGTAATGGCATAATTATAATAAGTAATGGCATAAGAAGGAAAATTAGGAGGAAACAGGATTATCTGCTATGTGACACACATGTACTAGTGAAAGTTTGTTTGTGATGTCATCTCATTATAGTATATTATAGTATATTCAACATGGTTGAAATAAGTGGTCCAGCCAATCATCATGCTCTTTCTGATTATAACCAGATATTGCTCAGGGTTCTAGAGGTACAGCATAATCATGATCATTATAAAAACAATATTTCTGGAAATATTGTTTTATTTTTTATAGCTAATTAATACTTTTCCAACTATAAAATGATATTGTATATATAGTGATAAATAATAGTGTTGTAAAGTTTATATATTAAATTATTTTAGAACAGGATGAAATTCTGTTCTAAAATAATTCTGACATTAGCTTATGTTCTAGTTTTAATATATTTTCATGCAAGGACACATGAACACCCACACCCACAAAGACATCTCAAGAAGAAAGCCGTGTTTGAAAAAAAAAATCCAGTACTGATCAATTGTTCCTGAAGAGGAAAAATGTCACATTCTACTTCATATTTTATAGTATACATGTGGCCCTCGAGTTATGACCATGTGTTTAATGATGGCTCAAAATTAGGTCAGTCTTGGAAAAAGTGACTTAAGACCTGTACTTTCACTTACTGTCACACACCTTCATGGTCACATAAGCACAATGGTATTTGACAACTGGCTCACATTTACAACCGGTTGCATCATCCTGCAGTCACACAATCGTTAGTTGCCACTTTTTTGCCGAGTTCTGGCAAAAAAATGGTAAATCCCACCCACCGGGGGAAGCTGGATTTGCTTGAAGACCAGGTGATTCATTTAACAACTGCAGTGATTTGCTTAATGTCACTGTAAAAATTGTCATAAAATCTGATCCGATTTGACTCATGATCACAATGACTTACATTGAAAATTCCAGTCCCAGTTATGGTTGTAAGTTGAGGACTACCTGTAACTATGAATATCAAATTAAAAACAACAACTACAAAATCAAGAAAAAGCTTTCAGCAATACTGAGAGAGTTTTATTGCTAAGTTTTGAATAGCGTTTAACAAAAGGCTACTACCTTTGTTGTGGTTGCATTCAGTTTACAGCTTGGATGGAAAAGGCAATCCACTTTCCTAATTCAGTTTTCATCAAACAGCAACTAACCTGAGCCAATTCAGAGCTGCTGAGGTGCCCATCACCATTTATATCCAAGTAATTAAACATATCTTCGACTAAGAAGCGCTTTTGGGTTCTGTCTTCTCCTGGCTGGTTTTGCTGCCTCAGGCGATGTGACTGAAGATCCAGGAGGATCCCCTTTAGTTGACTGTAGTCTGCCATTGTACAAGCATCACCTAAAAGACAAGACATCATTACCTGTCTATGTGCTTCTGTGTAACAAATTTCAAGGCTATGATCCCAAGAAATAAAAACAAGCTGATATCAGTTTTCAAGATTGTCCATTTATTTAAAGATGGATATTTTTTTATCCCCCTTCTAAACCCTTCTTCCAAAGAAGTTCATCAACATTTTGCTTTTTCTGATTATAGAACTGACTTCAGCAGGCAGATTTAAAACATAACAATCTGCTAATTGCATTACATTTGCTGTAGATATTTCTTAAAAATAAAGGCACAAGTTGCGTGACCGAAGGACAAAAACAAAATTATATGATTCAGAAACATTGTCCTTATTCCCCTCACCCCTAAATAAATTCAGTTTTAATGAACTTCTGCATTACCTTGGGACAATACAATTTTTTTCCCCCTGTATTGCAAAAAAAAAATTAGAATAGCTTTAAACTCATCTTCCTGACTTAGGTAAAAGTAGGTTCCCCTCGCACCACTTATATGCGCTAGTTGTTCCTGACTCTAGGGATGGTGTTCATCTCTGTTTCAAAGCTGAAGAGCCAGTGCTGTCCGAAGACATCTCCGTGGTCATGTGGCTGGCATGACTAAACGCCAAAGATGCACAGAATGCTGTTACCTTCCCACCAAAGGTGGTCCCTATTTTTCTACTTGCATTTTTTATGTGCTTTTGAACTGCTAGGTTGACAGAAGCTGGGACAAGTAATGGGAGCTCACCCCGTTATGTGGCACTAGGGATTTGAACCGCTGAACTGCTGACCTTTCGATCGACAAGCTCAGCATCTTAGCCACTGAGCCACTGCATCCCTGTTCTTCCTGACTTACTGAATGATTTTTTTTTTTAACAACATCACAGGGCCAGATTTAGATGAAAAGAGGCCCTAGGCTATTCCACTTATGAGGCCCTTTCACCTCCCATTTTTAAGTTTTTATGTTTGTTTATTAGTCATATGCGTAGAATTTCTCCTTATTTTCGGTTCACTGTTTTAGTGTTCACTGTTTTTAGAATAGTGTAATTTTAATTTTGCTAACAATTTGAACGTAGGCCACTCTTGATCTTGAGGCCCTAAGCTGAAGCCTAGTTAGCCTATAGGAAAATCCGGCCCTGCAACATCAGTAAAATGAGCTCTAAGTCTTCAGGTAGGAAGCAGTGATTATCAAAAATAAATACTGAGTTATCAAGTTCTATGTTCGCCTTTGAAAATGCAATTTGCATGCTGGGCTTCAGATTTCCAAATGAAAAATCCTTAATTTTCAGACATGTGCTATTATGGTAAGGTGACCAGACGTCCCGCTTTTGGCGGGACAGTCCCGCTTTTGAGCAATTTGTCCCGCGTCCCGCGGTGTTTCAAAAAAGTCCCGATTTTTCTTGAGCCCCAGCTGATGGCTAGAAGAAAAAAAAACTGTTTAAACTCTTGCCAGGGGCTTCAAAGGGCCGCCCTACAGGCAATCAGTGTAAAGAGTTTTTTTTTCCCCTAGCTAAGCTGCAGAAACGAAACCGAAACCAGGGTCTTTGGTGCAGCGTGACAAAATGAGGCAGAGAGAGATTTATTTTTATTTTTATTTTTCCTCCCCAAAAAAGGTAGGTGAAAAACTGCAAACAATGGGAAATTTAGGAGGAGAGTTCAAGATTTTAAAACACAAAGGAAAAAAAGCTGTATTTAACTAGGGAATTGTAATAATTGAGATACTATTAATTGTATATTGTGTTGAAAGCAGAAATGGTTAAGTTGTGGTTCGGAGGAATATATGGGAGAAATTATTTGGTTTATTATTATTGGTAAATATAATTAATTGATTTGTAAGAAATTGGATTGCATGGAAATAATTGGAATATTCATGTTCATATTGATTAATATACAAAAAAGATAGTTATATAACTAATTGATTTATATTAAAATGTTGAATTTGTATTAAACAACTGTATTACATAATTACATAATTAAACAATGTGAGGATGGATATAAAAATAGATGACAATGGGAAGGGGTATAATATAGAATAGAAGGGAAAAATTGAATTTGATTAAGATTAGAGATGAGGATGAAGGGTAATATTGGTTTTTTTAAAAAATAGATGAGGAATAAATATGGCAAAAAGGAAATATAGAAATTGTAAATTTAATTGAAATGACTAAACGCTGTTTAAATTTGTGAACCAGCCAAATATTCTGTTCAAAGAAAATACATTGTATGTTTGTATGTGTGTTTCTAATTATTGCTATTTATTCATATTTGTTCTCTTTTATTCTTTAAAGTTTAACAATTCATTCTTTATCTTAATATCTTTATATTTGCTTGGGGTTGGCTTTCTTCCCTTTCATCTTTTTTATTGTACAGCAATCTTTCTCCTCAAACCTACCACCTCTCTCTTTTCTTTCCTTCTTACTTTCTCTTCCCCCCACCCTCTTTTTCTCCTCCCTACTTCCTCTTTCTTTCTCCTTCTCCTCCTCTCTTCCTCCCTCTCTTACCCTCACTCCTACTCTAATTTCCATTCCTTCATCCCTCTCTATTGCTGTAATCCTTTAATGCATATGGACTACTCAGAGGGCTGAAAAAGTTATTTTTGACTGGTCCTCACACTTTTGACCAGTCCTCGAACTTACGACTGTCCTCACATTTTACATTTTTGCCCTATCTTGTCACCATGTTGAAGAGAAGCAGTTGTGAAATGAGTGACATGGTTGTTAAGAATGCTGCACGGGCATAAATGTGAGGATGGTCATAAGTGTGAGGACCAGTCAAAAGTGCGAGGACCTGTCAGAAATGACTTTTTTCAGCCCTCTGGTTAGTCCTTTTGTGCATATGGACTACTCAGAGGGCTGAAAAAGTTATTTTTGACTGGTCCTCACACTTTTGACCAGTCCTCGAACTTACGACTGTCCTCACATTTTACATTTTTGCCCTATCTTGTCACCATGTTGAAGAGAAGCAGTTGTGAAATGAGTGACATGGTTGTTAAGAATGCTGCACGGGCATAAATGTGAGGATGGTCATAAGTGTGAGGACCAGTCAAAAGTGCAAGGACCTGTCAGAAATGACTTTTTTCAGCCCTCTGGTTAGTCCTTTTGTGCATATGGACTACTCAGAGGGCTGAAAAAGTTATTTTTGACTGGTCCTCACACTTTTGACCAGTCCTCGAACTTACGACTGTCCTCACATTTTACATTTTTGCCCTATCTTGTCACCTTGTTGAAGAGAAGCAGTTGTGAAATGAGTGACATGGTTGTTAAGAATGCTGCACGGGCATAAATGTGAGGATGGTCATAAGTGTGAGGACCAGTCAAAAGTGCGAGGACCTGTCAGAAATGACTTTTCAGCCCTCTGAGTAGTCCCTATACACATAGCCATGGCCACCCGGTCACATGACCAGGTAGCCACGCCCACCCAGTCACATGGCCTCCAAGCCACGCCCACACAATAAGCCACGCCCACAATGGTGTCCTTCTTACCAATGTTAAAATCTGTTCACCTTACCCTATAGACATAGCCATGGCCACCCGGTCACATGACCAGCTAGCCACGCCCACCCAGTCACATGACCAGCTAGCCACGCCCACAAAATAAGCCACGCCCACAATGTCCCTCTTTACCAATGTTAAAATCTGGTCACCTTATATTATGGAATAATAATTTATTTTAAAATACAGGAATGCTTTCAATACATTGCAACTTTTTATGGTGCCTGTGCTTTTTTCTTTATTATTGAAAAGATTTTATTGGCTGCATATCTTGTAAAATCCATTCCTGAAGGGCTCACAGCAATAATAGCCACCCAGAGTCACCTTATGGGGGAGATGGGTGGCATTAAAATGTAATAAATAATAAATAAAAATCAAATAATAAGACCAAAGACAAGAAACCTAGAAAACCAGATAGGTAGCTTACAATATCCAAATTATCAAACCAGACAATTGTTGGGACTCCAGTCGCATCCTATCCCAGCAACAGGAGAAACAACCAGTTTGTCATGATTTTCTGAAAGCTAAAAAGGTGGGAACCTGCTGGATTTTGCGAGAAAGGTGTTGTCATAATTTGGATGAACCCACCATCCACTTAAATCTCCACTGACTTGTTTTGTAAGACATAGCATACTTTCCATATCTGATGGGTTAAGATGGATAATTTGACTATTCAGTATAGTACAAGTTCCAATGGCTTTTTTGGATGATGAACATTGTAGTTGCTTCAAAAGTAACTTCCTCCTATAAAAAGCTGTTAACACAATGCATCAATCCCAGGATCTCACTTTACTTTATTTAGATATTTCTTGAATGAATTCAGGATTCGAATACAAGAACACAGCATTAAAATTGTATGACCAGTCACCTCAAGTATTATTTATTAGCAATAGCACTTAGACCTATATACCCCTTCATAGTGTTTTGCAGCCCTCTCTAAGCAGTTTACAGAGTCAGCATATTGCCCCCAACAATCTGGATCCTCATTTTATCGACCTTGGAAGGATGGAAGATTGAGTCAACCTTGAGCCGGCCAGGATTAAACTCCTGGCAGTGACCAGAATCAGCCTGCAGCGCTGCATTTTAACCACTGCACCACCACGGCTCTTTATTACCTAGAAAATTCATATTAGACTATTGCTGATCTTTTGTCTTTCTGCTATCAATGGAGATTGGAGAAATGGCCACTGGAGCAGGTATAAACAAAAAGAAGCGAAACAGAGCAAATATCAGGGAAGGGGCTGAATGAAGTTAAAACTAGATCCACTATGTCCCAAAGGTTTTTTTCAAGAGGCAGCTGGACTTTCTGGAGAAGGTCCATTTGCCTCTTGAAAAAGCACCTTTGGGACAACTATGACCTGGATGACTGAGAATCTCCATAGACATTTAGATCCCCTATGAAATATTCCTACAGGAGAATTTTCAGCAATGGAAATATAATAAAGGTTATATTTCCAAAGTAGAAATATGAAAATTATATGGCTCATCTGAAAACCTCTCTAGTGAATATCTGTTATAAGGGTTTGGAGAGTAACTTATTCTGTTTTAAGATACTTGGTCTTGAGAATGTAATTCCATTGCATTCTTTGCAGTAATAGATGTAAGATCTATCACTGATACTGTGAGCTTCAGTATGAGAAACATGGCCTTATTACCATGTATAAGATCTGTAAGTATAATTTCACAGAGATTTAGGGAAAAAGGAAAAAAAAAAGATAAGAACACATAATCTGCATGTGTAAGAGATAAGCCATATATTTAACTACAAGAGGAAAAGGAGCTTCTGAACTGAACAAAAAATTCAGCATAAGATTCTTTGTAAGCATCAGTGAGTGCTATTCCCATTTCTTTTCTTATAGCTAAAGCTTATAGCTGTAGGTTCTCCATTGTGGGGGATATATAGGTTACAGAATTCTCCTCCAGGTTGCACTTGGTAAAATTCCATTCATGAGTACCTAAGAATACCAAGTGAGCTAAAGCACTTCCTTTATAAACTCTACTCCAACAATAAGTAGAGCTATAAGCTATAATTGGCTTCTTAATCAGCTAAAGCTTTAGGCGATTAATCAAAGGACACCACTTCTAATCAGTAAGTTCCAATTTTCATCAGCGTGAACATGAATTAACAGCACACTTATGCCATTTTAGCTCTAGTTTGTCACTGTGATAGGGAATAAAAAAAAAGAAAATATTAAAAGGCGCCCTTTCTACTTTAACCATCATTTAAAATATGCATTGATTTATCAGGCTGTAAATTGCTATACCCTTCAATATACAGTACCTCAAAATTTATTGAGATGGTTGCAATTTGCAACTATAATTTAAGCCATTTAAATCTAATTGCTTAACAATTTGATTAATTGGTTGCAAGTCACATGACTAATGACAGCCATATTACCATTTAGGCTATCTTCCTAAACATACTTACTAAGGAGTAAACACTGTACTCACTGAATCCTGTGCTGAATACAGCAAGGCTCATTTCTGATTAAATATGCAGTGGATTATACCTCAATCCAATGAGAGTGCTGGTAATGAGAAATGACATAAACCTGGAAGTGCTGTGAGAATTATCAATATGTGGTCTTTTAGACAAAGTGGTCAAATTAGCTTTGGGATTTGAGGGCAGTCAAACCTCAGCCACAAAGTGTTTGTGTGGCCTTGGTAAAAAAAAATATGATTATTAGCATAGGGGATAATGAAAGAGGGAAATTGCCCCTTCACTGTTCAGCTAAATAGCAATAAGCAATAGAGACCTTAGGCATGGTAGAACACACTCACACACACCGCTGCCTTAAACTAAATTTGTCTAGAACAGCTTCCCCAACTGGGTACTATCCAGATGACTGGGATTCAATTCTCAGTTCGCTCGCTCGCTCGCTCGCTCGTTCGTTCATTCTGTCTGTCTGTCTGTCTGTCTGTCTGTCTGTCTGTCTGTCTGTCAACTAGTGTGTCCATTACTGGGAATGTCCAGGAAAGATGATCTAGGATCTCAATTGTCTCCAGTCCTGCTAAAAGAATAATTTGAAAGTGATGTCCCCAAAAGTTATAGATTTGAAAAAATTACTTATGTGTTATTTAGACAGAGGTGGAAATATATTTATCCAACCTGGCCTTCTCTGCCAGTGGTCTTATAAGAAGGCAATTAAAAATGCAACAAAAAACAACAATAAGAATAGCACCAATAGAAAAGAAGTCAAAATCAGTAGAAACATTTTCATGGTATTCCAAGGCACCATGGTAAATATAACAGAGAATAATGTTTTCTCCTGGTGTCTAAGAAACAACCAACACAGAAGAAAGCACACACATTATGATATTTCTATCATGTTGTACCACCAGCTCATAGAGTTATGTGTTTTTAGCCTAGAAACCACAGCCTCATTCTTACCTAAATCTTCAGTGAATTTAGGCAATTTTTAGACTTCATGGTACTTTCTATGACTGCCAGACAACTACTATCTTGGAACAAAGTGGTGAACAAAAGTCTAACTTCTTATTGCCACTTAGTAATCATTTGAATTTTTGCAGCTCAAATGTGGTAACCCAAGATTTCCCCACATTAGATGTTAATATCACTGCTACTTCTAACTCTGGTTATCTCTGTTGCCTTTATGGCATTTCTGATGATTCTGCTGATGCTGGGTGAGGCCAGCAGTTCTGCTCATGATCTTTTCAATTGACTAGCAATGATGGTAGAATATGGAATATCAACCAATATTTTAAAAGCAGAGAGAAATCAGCCAGGGGCTCATTTTGCTCCTGCATACAAATCAAATACAGTGTCCCATTTTTGCTGCATGCCAAAGAATGCAGGGTCAGGACAATCAGTACACTATAACTGGTTGGTTGAATTTGGCTTGGTTGTTTTTAATACATGATGCAAACCTATGATCCAGGGATGTCAACAGTTTTTATTCATTTACTGTGGCAGTCACAGATCACAGACCACTGATTTACCTGAAAGTCACAAACTGAGAGAATAAGACATTTGGAGATTAATAGCAGTCAGCCCTATGAATATTTCAGCAAGAACATTAGATATATCAGTACCTAATTCATGAGAAGCATCATGAATTAGTAGATTACTCTATGACAAATATACTTACAAGAGATATTTTTGGAATAGAACAAGTCAACTATTCTGGCCCCACAGTGCTTCAGCATCCATCACAAACCTAATTTGGAGTTCTATCATTTTTCACCTTCAATTTTTATTTATTTTTCACTTGAGGGAGGGATTCCAGATAAACATTACAATATTTTAACCTTACTGAGTGCAATGATAGATCTTTCCTTTACTGAACACTTTATATATATATATAAAGCGAAAAGGAAGCAGTATGCTCCTTCCCATATTTGGGTCGACCAGGTTGCTTCGATAGAAAACCCATTTAATCTTCCCTGGTACAAGTTGACAAAGCGAGGAGAACCTGTGGCTTAGAGGTTAATACCTCTGGCTAATATGCAAGCAAGCCCAAGTTCGAACCCCAGAAGGGTATGGCTAGCTGATGAGAGCTAGATAGCTTGAAATAGATCTATATCAGTCTCCCTTTGTTTCTTTGTCAATAATATAAATTTAACACAAAATAGTTTGTCGTGAGAGCTCCTGGATTGGGGCTGAAAGGCGAAAAGGAAGCAGTATGCTCCTTCCCATATTTGGGTAGACCAGGTTGCTTCGATAGAAAATAGATAGATGATATAGATATAGATATAGATATATGTTTGATGGTTGACATCCCACATTAAATGTTTTTCTATATATATTATAAAAATTATATATATATCTATACACACACACACATACACACATACATTCGGAAACCAACCCACAAGCTTGAAGAATGAACTTCACCCTCATTCTACACTTGAACCACAGATATTCACCACTATTGCATAACCTATGTTGATCTGCCCAAGATTGCATTGTCTCTTTTGGAGCTACAACATACTGATGGCTCATATTTAATCTGTAGACTACCAGAAGATCCATATCCTTCTCAGATATACTATTGCTGAGCCAGACATAATCTACCTTGTATATATATTTCTGATTATTCGTATATAAATATATAACCCAACATTTCTTGAGGTTAAACTTCATTTTGTTGGGAAAAGCCCAGTGTTCAAACTGATAAGAGCCTTTTGAATTCTGACTCAATCTTCTATGCTATTAGTAGCAGCCCTTCAGAATTTGTGTCATATGCAAATTTGCTCTGTCCCCTTATTTAATTCATGTATAAAGATGCAGAAGACTGCTGAATCCCCCCAAAACTTTGAGGTACCCCCCTTGCAAACTTCTTTCCCTGGAGGGACAAATTTATTAAGGGCCACGTGTTGGATATGGTTATTCAGCCAACTCTCAATCTGGTAGTGGGTCCATTCATCCCATATCTTTCTATTGTATAAAGAAAGAAGCTATGGTGAATTTTACTGAAAACCTCAGGAATTCTGATTATACTTGGTCTCCTAATCTAGTCACTTTGTCAAAAAAGAAGCAATAAGATTCATTTATCATATTCACATTTTTAACACATTCATGGTTTTCAGAACAAGTTCACATGAGAATAAAAACATTTTTCCCCTAAAATGACTTCTAAATCATTTGCAAAGTGTGCATAGCCCTAGTATCAATTTTATCAACCAACTTCAATTTCATCAAAAGCATTATCCTAATTTCTAAAATTAAAATAATGTCTCTTTCCATTATTCAGTCAGATGGATTCCTTTGATTTTTTTAAACTTTCTCTTTCCTCACATGAATCTTCCTAATATCCTATTTGAAGAGCTTGTACAGGGTTTAGCAAACTGTCCTTGCTATATCATTTGCCTTGACCCTTTGCCATTACCATTACCAGAGGCACTTGCAATCCTCTTAATCTGTTGGAGCCCATAAATCTTATCTGCTAAAGATTCTGGTTTCCAGGCCTTATTTAGTAGGAGCATGTTTAAACACATGAACATTTTTCTAGCACACTCGTGATGGCTAAAATAAAGGAAACAATGGAGCACCATCTGCATGAACTCTCATTTGTTTCCATTGTGGAGCTGCTTTGTTAACTACTCTCAAGCTTTTTTTTTTCTTTCCTGTAGAACAGAAACCCATTATTAACAATTTATTTCATTTCAGAAAAATAAAAATCCTCATTGGTAGATCTTATTAATAGATAGCTCACAGCTGGCTTACCTTGTTAACAGCTCCTGGAGACTCCAGATTATTTCATAATTGAGCCCCTCCAGGAAGTTACACATTAACTCATTTTGTATCTTTAGGGTATATCTTTGAGGTTTGCCACTTGGTGTCCAAAACAGAGACAGAATTGCAACTTTTTTCTCCTTTCCTACCTAGAGCTTTGTCTTTATGAGACAATAATGAGAAAGACTGCCTTTCTCATAATTCGAATGTTTTTACAGCTAAATAGGGAAGGAGGCAACCTTCCCTGTATTCTCTGTAGTAATATTTGAACCCAAAAGTCCTTTGGGGAGGTTTAGGCAAAACTTAGGGATGTGACAGTGAAGACAACCAAATAGAGGTATTCTTTGAGCCATTATACTCAGGGTCATTTCCAGGAATGAATAAAGTTCTGGATCCAATCCACATTTTAGTGAGGAATCAGATAATGCTACACATATCAATATATACCCATGTATAATAGCTGTGTGTAAAACATGGCTTCTTGTACCCCAGTAGCTGGAAGCCAACCTCGTTATTTAATTATTCAATATTTCAGCATATGATATCTGTAGAGTACAATGGCTCTTCCAAGGGCAAGAAGTGCATCTCAGGATAAACACAAGCACCAGACAAATGATTTTATTTCTACAGAAATTATACATAGGAAATTAGATTGGTGGAGTCCTGTATTACCTTTCCTTTTTTACATATTAAGATAGCACTGCAAGATTCTCTTGGGAATGTGGTTTTGCAATAATAAAATTTATAAAAAAGGTAAAAAGAATGTTCCTTCTAATTATTGATCTATTACCTTGCTCAATGTTACTAGCAAGATGTATGCTATCCAAGTAAGAGAGAAACTAGGTTGAGGTAGAACACATATTGGCAGATGAGCATGCTGGTGTGGGGGAAGGTTTCTCCCATATAAACCAAGTCTTGATACTCGATTTAAAAATAGTTAATCCTAATTCAGTGTTACAGTATATACTGCCTTTGTAGATGTTAAACATCCTTTAACTTAATTTGTAATAGCCACAAATGAAAGCATCCTCCATTAGTAGATGTTAGCTTCTATTATTGAAAAAAAAAAACAACCCATTATAACTCTAAAGATAAATATAAGATAAAAGTCTGATAATCTATGCAGGCCCATTATATTAAGAAAAGCCTGATCACTAGAGGAGCTTCACAGAGCTATATCCTGGCTCCTAAATTGTTAAACATTTATATGTCTGATTTCAGCTTTGAATAATTTGGCATATCACCCCTCCTAAAATGGCATTCAAATACGTTTTAATCCTTCTTTCTATGCACCATGTAATTGTAGTGGCACTGACCCAGATTGGCCTGAGAAGTTATGTTCCCTTATAGAATAATGCACATGGAATTATTATTATGAAACCAACATTGCAGTTTTTGCAAAGTGCTTTAAGTTCATAGATAAAAGCTCAATGGACATGAGATGCAATTATTCAAACACTTGTGAAGTGTCTTCCATGCTATAGGAAGCTGGAATGCACATCTGGAGTATGTTCTACAGTATGCATCAAGATAAACTTTGCATATTCAAATATCTGCTAGATCCTGGGGAGCAACATATACCGCACAATAAATTAAACTATTGATTTCTAACAGAACAGAATAGAATTCATTATTGGCCAAGTGTGATTGGAACACACAAGGAATTTGTCTCTGGTGCATAAGTTCTCAGTGTATATAATAAATTAACTATTTATTTCTAAAACCCAAGGGCAACTTCAATATGTTGTAGCAACAGGATCCTATAAATATATCTCCTTCAGTCTAAATTTCTGAGAAATATCTTCCAAGTACCATGATGTGTCTCAAATAACATGCATTCAAATTTATTTTACCTTTGTTATCTACTGTCTAGTAGAAGCAATATGGTCTCTCCAAATCTCTCTAAATATTGTTATGTTGCCTGCAGATATGAAAAGGAAACATTTATTTATCTTTCAGAGTATAGAATCTGTACAGAATTTCGTATCTGTTAGATACTGTTTTATTAGGTATTATAACGCACACAGCATATTTTATAGCACCTAAGTATGAATGTTAACTTTAATATACCAAGTTAACTGATTATTTTTTGTTATTTAGATTTATTTTATAAATTTTCAGTATTTAATATTTGGAATTGCATGTTTTGTTCACTTTGTTCATATTTGTAAAAATGCTTTATTATATTTTACTAGATGCACCCTGCTACCAGTGGTCCCAACTCTGCCATTGCTGATCCCAAGCCCAGATGAGAAAGGAGGCATCAGAATTTGTGACAAGTCGGTTGAGATTTCAATGTCACATCATTGTGCACCAAACCTGACACAATGTTTGAGATGTAGACCTGCGAGATGGTGCAGACTGGACAAAGAGGCCAGCAAGAAGCTAAACTGCAGACCCTGCGTTATGGCAGGAATAACGCAAAGAACAAGACGACTATATTTTCTCTTTCTACAGGCTGGTCATTGTCCAAAATAAAGTATTTTTCTCTCCTTATTATGCTTGAGATGATTTAGAAATTCTGCTGATGTTTTAAATTTTACTTACTTGCACGTACTGCTCTCCACTTGATTGTTCTTATTATAGAGTTTATGCCACAAGAATATTGATTAGTGGTAACAATAAAAATGTACTTGTTGAAATTTTGCTATAGTGTAATAATATAGTTGGTACAGTCAAGGCTAAAATCATTTTTCTTTGTGTTTTAACATTAATCTCATTTGTGGGAGAAGTAATAAAAAAACCACTCTAACCTGCTAATCTTAATCCATTTGTAGAAGAGCTAAACTTTCAAAGGAAGCTTTATTTTCAGCCGTGGCTTCTATGGGATGATAGTTTTCAGCAGTCTGTGGAACCAACTAAATGAGATGCTCAGCTGAAGCCCATCATCTGAAACATCTTCTATATCAATAAGAATGTAGGTGGACATTAAGGTTGACAAGGGAGACCCACCTATGGGCTTTTTTATTTTCTGATGCCTGATGGACATTTGAAAGCATATTAAAATAGGAAGAATCTAGGAGCAGTTATTTATCTGTGCAAAATATTAAAATATCTTTTCTGAGCACCGTTTATGCATTTCTCATAAAACCAAATCATGGCCCAAATGTGTGATAATATCAAGGGCAGGTATAGTCAATGCCATTAGAAAAGTGAGAAACATCTACCGTATTTTTTGGAGTATAAGATGCACCGGAGTATAAGAGTATACTCCCCTTGGGGGAGGAAAACAAGAATTCTACCTCTGCCTACCAGCATTTAAGGTGGTGCTGCTTTACGTCACCCTCCTCCTCCTCCTGCAAGCGAGAGGTGTCTCAGAGACTTGGCTGGGAAAAAGGGTGTCGATTACTGATAAGTTCTTTTCCAGAAAACTTATCAGGTGCTCCTGTGATCTGTAGGGACTACTCACTTTCCCCCAAAGAGACCCCTCGCATGCTCTGGGGGGAGGGACAGAGGACAGCCTGAGGAACAAACCTCTTTGGGATGGTCTGGGGGGGAAATCTGCCCAGCAGCTTCAGGGAACAAGGTAGGCATCACGATTTGCAGCTGGTCACCCCTCTGGCCGCCCAGTGGGCAGCTCAGTGCAGACAATGACTTCACTCCCCAGCAATGTGAGCAGCCGCCTAAGCCCTCTCCGTGCCCAGGAGCTGAGCGAGACGAACGGGAGCTCCTAAAGTGAAACGTCCCTCCTTTCCAGCCACCGCTGCCCTGATTCTCCAATGCAATTCCCAGAGCCGTGTTTCAGGCGGCAGGCGGCCAGTTCTCCTGCAATGTGCAGCAGGGAACTGGGAACCGTTTTGGATTCGGGGAGGGGATTGTAGCGCTGCCACTTGAAAATGCTTTTCTTCCCATTGCACATTGCAGAGCCGCGCGCCCTCCTTCTCAGCAGAGTCACCTTCTCTTTCCTCCTGGCCAGATCCGCCGCCTGAAATGCCATTTTTTTTTTTTGCCTCTGCACAGCCCATGTTTGGAATCGGGAAGGGGATCACAGGTCTGCCGCCCGAAAACACTTTCCTTTGGAATCCTGATGCCTGAGAATCTGAGAATTGCATAGAGGAATCCAGGCAACAGTGACTGGAGAGGAGGGACATTTCACTTTAGGAGCTCCCATTCGGCTTGCTTGGCTTCTGCGCACGGAGAGAGCTTAGGCAGCAGCCTCTCACATTGCTGGGAAGTGAAGTTATTGAGACCATTGTCTGCCCTAAGCTGCCCACTGGGCAGCCAGAGCGGTGACCAGCTGCAAACCGTGGGGCCCGCTTTGTTCCCCAAAGCTGCCAGGAAGATTCCCCCCCCCCAGACCATTCCAAAGAGGGTTGTTCCTCAGGCTGTGCCCCGACCCAGATCCCACTGCCTGGAACTGCCCGAAAATGTCCAAAGGGTGAGGGCCGGCGGGTGGGCGGAGCTACATTCAGAGTATAAGACGCACCCAGATTTTCACCCCCTTTTTGGGGGTGAAAAGGTCCGTCTTATACTCTGAAAAATATGGTAATTATTGAATGGCTGATGAACTTGAGGTTTGCTGCTTATTTACAAAGCCTGTTGCATGTTTCATATTCATCTGCCCTATCCTTTGCTATTATTGATAGCTAAAGCCAGGATTAAGTTTAGTTTCATTATTTTTACAGCCCTTTTCCTCAGTTCTCTCTGTAATTCAATTTTAAAAACTAAAGCCTTTAATGCGACATTTTTACAAGTACACAGAATTTTCTGATCTTGTCTCAAATAATCAGGATTCACAAAATGTGTTTTTCATGTAATCAATCAACAGTCTTTTCTACAAAACTCCATTTAGCAAAATGCCTGATTATTTGGTGTCCAGAATATGAGAGTAACCTAAAGGGAAAAATGGGGGAAAATCTCAACTTGAACATTCTGGCCAATGATCTAACTTGGAGTGGAAACTTCCTATGTGTTACATTTTCCTCTTCCCCAAAAGATTCATGTGAAGTAAGCTAAACAAATATAAGCTACAAAACCTACATTTTCTTGTATTCATGCATTTTTCAGGCTTTTTCTATGTTTGGGATGCTTTTTTTTTTTTTTTTTGGTAATCAAGCCACACCAACCTTTTGACTGTGTTCAAATATCAATCAGTAGGTGCTAAGGATTCTGTATTTGCAGAAGTCACAGGTAAATTCCATCACTATACAAAAATAATTTACCTACTGAGGTCCCTCCCCCAAACAGAATGCCAAGAGTGGAAAAGCCAAAACTGGTGGGATTTTCTTTTTAATCTCAACATTCAAAGGTATATGAGTATCAGTTTCAGGACATGGCAATCCTAGCAGATTTAACAAACTGAGCCAGGAGTAAGTCTCTCTGAATTCAGCAGGCTTCTTCTCAGTAGCAGGATGAAGGGTTACAGTCACAATTATTTAAATATTTAAATTTAAATACAAACATGACAACAAATTTAAATACAACATGACAACAACCAGTCTACATAATGCTCATGACAGTTTCCTTCCACGAAAGCATTATAATGGAATGGAGAGAGGAAAGAATTCAGCACCTTCTCAATATGTGGCATGCCTTTTTTCACTCCCCCCCACCTCCTGCCAGTTTGGTGTTTTGTTTGTTGAGCTGTCTCCTGTGCTTGACATGACATTTACAAGATTTTTTTTTAACTGTACATATTCTTTTTCTTAGTCTCTATTACATTCTTGGATTCAGAAATCTGTGAAAAATATTCTTGAATTCAGAATAATTTTAAAGCATCTTGCAAAGATTAATTGCACAGATGTTAATAAATTTATATTCTAGCCTTACAGCATAGCCACTACTCAATAGATTTAACTGCCAAACTACAACATCAAGTTTTTATTTCTATAACAGCAAAGAAGCACTTCTTGAAAGTGGAAGGTATTTTTCTTGAATTCAGCACTGAAATTTGGTTGGGAAGGGAAGACATTGTTGTCCTTTCCAAGATGTGACTTGGACCATGTATCAAGCATGGTCCAAGCCACGAGTCTGGGTTAGGGATATACAGTAGCTATTGTAACTTAGGCATCTAGTTGTCTTTCAGGGCCCTGCTCCAGATATAACCAGATATGAGACCCTCTTTGTGAATCTGGGCTGTAGGGATCAATTGGGATTGCTGCTTGCTTATCTTCCTCAGTACAGTGTAATAGTATTTCTATCTGGGGTTCTTGACTCTCTGGGTGATTGCCAGTGGAGTTCCACAGACTTATGGCCTGGGATTTCAACCTGCTTCTCTGGAATCTGAGGTAGTTCAGGAGCTAAAAATGTCCACTCCCAGATTTCAAGCGTGGCACCAGCCATGACCCAAGGGAATTGTCATCTAAGAAAATCAGAAGTGAGACTCTGTTGATTAGGTGGGGTACCAGGAATCAGATGTAATTTCTGCTATTATACCAACCTCTCTGCTGCCTGGGAGCTTCCTTACCTAGGTTATTTGACACTGGCCAGGTTGGCTGTGGAGTTTTCCAGGCATGTTACCAGGATTGATAAAAATGAATTGTCCCAGACATTTACCCATTTATTTGTGAGTCACTGATTTTCAGTGTTTGTCTTCCCAGTCTTCTTCCATGTCCTAGGGAAGGGGAAAACTACCAGACTGAAGTTCTTAAGTTTCTTCTTAAGATTTTCAAGTTCCATTACAGTATTATTATAATTGTTCTTTGAAGTATTATTTGGCCCCACATGTATTAGCAAGAAGGAATTATTGTCAGTGGAAGTTAATCTGTCACTTTCCTGATCATTGTTCTAGCAATCACCATAACTCACATACTGATAGGTCTGGTCGGCGTGTATATTTGTTTCAGCCCTTGTAATAATCAGTGACTTTCTTGACTGAGAGCTTTTTTCTTTGCTTTTCTTATGGGGAATAGTTGCATCATCTCCACCCTTTAGGAATCTAGTGTTCTATCTCTTGTTCAGCAGTATCTAAACATTCAAAATCTATTTCATCTGCAAGGGGCTGAAAACCATTTCCAGTTTCCAGTCATGCAGAAAATCTTCCACTTCTCTTATTTCTGATGGTTGCTGGTTTCTTGAACTGATAAAATCTTTGTTTTTTCTCATCAGGTGAAAGATAGCCATTTGCTTTTCCAATCTTTTCATTCTTTTTGTTTTTCCTCCTCAAGGACTTTTGTAATTTTCCATTTGTGGCAAATATATATCAGGTTGCTTTCAGATAGGAAACATACATTTCACAAACTTTTCAAGTCCTAACTGGAGAGTTCTGGTTATTCAGCTTCCCTTTTGCTTCTTAGGACATCACCAATAAAAAAAAAATCTTTTATCCCCCTTTCTCTCAGTCTACTCTCAAATTTTCCAAGTATGAAGCCTTAAAAATTATGAGAAACTCTTCCTGTCCTGCTGAATGTCTCTGATCACTTCCATAAGACTCACTCCCTATAATCAGCAGCTATTCAGAATATGATCTTTTTATGCTTTATTGTGTACAGCTCAGTACACAATTTTTCAGAACTATTGTGGCCACTCTCTTCTCTTCCTCCTGTTGAACTCCTAGCAAATTCCTCTTAGTTTCTCCTCTGCTTATTTACTCAGTGCTGATCAGCACCTTGCCTCACTAAACATAGTCATAGTTAGTTCTCAGGGGTATCAATTATAAAACCTTTCTAATCTGATTTAGACAGGGGAGGAAGGATGTTGTGATCAAAACGTTACTACTAAATCATTACTGAATTATCCTTCATGTGGGACCTTTGGCATTTTGAATAACTACTTTACTGTTATCCAACAACTGGTAATTGAATTAGATGACTGTATGGGGAGGCGTTTCATGCTAATTATTCAAAGGAATTCTCTCTCTATTAGCAGGGTTGTATGGAGCAAAAAGGAAATGCAATCCTAATGCAACATTTCCAATGGTTGTAGGAACTTCCCCAATTGCTTTGGCAATTTCAAAAATCTGCACAGACACCACACATACATTATCATATTATTTTGGATGAATTTGTATAATAAAACCATGGAAGAAATTAAATGTAACACCCCCCCATATAGACACAAAAGTATAAACCAATTCAAAATTCTAAATAAAATAACAATTCAATTTCATTTGGAAATATTCTATATGATTACCCATTTTAAAAGACTTACATAAGGATAAGGATCCCTACTTTAGTGGGATGTGAATACTGCATGCCTTTAAATGGCATTTACAAACATACATCTTTCTTGAAGTTTCACTGCGATCTCTACCTATTTGTAGTTTGGTAATTCAGCACATTTTTTTACTGTATTCTGAAACTGGTAAGTTAGGATGTCATGATTGGGAATTACATTAGGAGCTGTCAACCTCCAGCCTGCTTGCTAAATTACCCAGGATTATCTGCCTGCATACTCAGCTGTAAAGGAATTGGGAGGGCTCTGCATGGCTTCATTGTGGGGAGGCTAGCCTATTGAGAGATGTCATTGTAACATCAGCTTTTCTGTAATACTTGGACTCTCCTCTAATGCTGAGTTTGAGTTACAATCCCTGGCCATATAAAATGACATTAAAGATGAATATTTTCAACAGCATGAAAAGTGTTGCCTTTAATGTAAGTGTCATTTCTTTGTCAGATCACAGTACTATACTGTAACTATTTTTACTTGCTATATTTGTTGGCTCACAAGTTTCCTTAAATATGGCAGTTATTTAACTGAGTGGAGAGGCAGCTAAAATGTTGAGGTTCCTTATATATGGGTTGAAGGGACTGTTGATATCATCTAGTACCAAAATCCACAACTACAGAATCTAGAACAAATAGCCATCCAGTCTTTGCAAAAACACTTCCAGTGAATGAAAGTCAACTATCTCCTGAAGCAGTCTGTTTCACTGTTGAGTAGCTCTTCCCATTACCATTGTTCCTGATGTTCAACCAAATTTACATCCTTGTAATTTAAACCCATTGCTTCTTGTCCTATCTTCTGGTACAACTCAATGAATCTTGCCTATGTTCTACATAACAGCCCTCCAGAAATGTGAAGACAAGCCATCAAACCCCCTTGTAGGTTTTGCTTCTGCAGGCTAAAGGTTCTCAATATCTCTATTCAGTGGTCCCCACCCTTTCTGGCTTGGAGTCCCGGTGGGGGGTCGGGGGAGATGGGATAGTTGCTTGTGAGTGGTAGGCAGGTAAAGGGAGCTTTACTCATGAGTGCAAGCGGCTTCTACTTGCATAGGGCAAGCTTCGTGCAAGCACAAGATGGCTGCTGCTTGTTGCTTCACATGTGTGCACATGCTCACTTCCCACTTACACGGTCTGGTTTTGACAAGGCTGAGGCCTGGTAGTGCCTGGGGGTTGGGGACCCTGGTTCTAATGGACATCTTGAATCACATAAGTCAGCATGGTTTTAAAATGATTTCAGAAACATAACATCAAAAGCATTTTAATGTTATTTTTTCTTCTTCATATATTACAGTATTTGGTACAAAGTCTTATTTAGACTGAAAACAGGTTTTATAATTAGCTCACAGGATGGATACTGGAATTACTGTGGAGCGGCAGCCAAAAATACACATTCTGCAAATATAAAATCTGTTTTATTTACTAACACAGGTTTCTGAAAAGATAAATGTTTGTCTTTTCACTGCATGATAGAATAGGTGATAGCTAAAATCTTCACTTGATTCTTAGTTTCCTATCTGCTCATACCATATTTATATATTGTCTGCCTCTATTTCTGTTAATATCTCATATACAATACCATCTGCAGAATTAGATGTTTGGTGTGGGAGAAAATCTCTATCTGCCTGCTGAGATGGTAAAGTCTCACTTTGTTGTGACCTAGGCTTACTGAGTCATTACAAGACACAATTAGTCCCAAATAAACCTATTTTATTGTAACAGCTGAGAATTACATTAATTCCCAGATGAATCCCAATTAGTTGCAAAACAAGTCCTTCGGAAGAAGTACTTCAGGGATAATCACCAACCTTTATCTTCTTTGACACCCTGGCAAAGGCCTTACTTGGCAAAGCCCCATGAAGTTCAGAAATAAGCCAGACATGCCGACTGGAAAAAGAGTTAGCAAAATTGCTTTCCTGCAAAAGGCTGGAGTGCCTTTGTTTCTCTTTTAAGCCTTATGGGAGGGGCCAATCATCTCCTGGCCTTACTCCTGAGTTGTCCCTTTTGCTTAGCTCAGCGGTTCTCAACCTGGGGGTTGCTACCCCTTTGGGGGTGTAACGGCCATTTCACAGGGGTCGCCAAAGCCCTCTCTCACGCCCCCCCCACGCCTTCACTCACCCTCACCCTCTGCCTCTGTTGGATTGCCGGTCGCTGGTCGCTTACCCCGCCCACTCCCAATCTATTGCTGAGTCCCAGCTGATGGCTAGAGGGAAACAAACTGTTTAAATTCTTGCCGCATAGCTTCAAAGGGCCGCCCTACAGCTGATCAGTGTTAAAAGAAAACAAATGAGAAGACCGGTGCCTGCAAAAATAGAAAAAAACAGCCCCTTTCAGCTTTAGCATAGGTTAATTACCATAAGTTGATTTGATCAGCCTCCAGACTCTCAGCTGATTTGCTCTCAGCTGTTTTGCGGAGGGCTCTGTTGCTAGCTGCAAAGAGAAGAGCAGATTTTTTTCCCCTAGCTATGCTGAAAAACGAAACTGAAAGTAAAGCAGGGTCTTTGCTGCAACATGACAAAATGAGGCAGAGAGAGATTTCTTTTTCTTTTTCTTTTTCCTCACCAAAAAAGGTAGATGCAAAAGGTAAATAAATAAATAAATAAAGATGCAAAACTGCAAACAATGGGAAATTTAGGGCAAAAGAGGAGGATCAAGATTTTAAAACACAAAAGAAAAAAAGCTCTATTTAACTAGGGAATTGTAATAATTGAGATACTATTAATTGTATATTGTGTTGAAAGCAGAAATGGTTAAATTGTGGTTTGGAGGAATATATGGGGGAAATTATTTGGTTTATTATTATTGGTAAATATAATTAATTGATTTGTAAGAAATTGGATTGCATGGAAATAATTGGAATATTCATGTTCATATTGATTGATATACAAAAAAGATAGTTATATAACTAATTGATTTATATTAAAATGTTGAATTTGTATTAAACAACTGTATTACATAATTACATAATTAATCAATGTGAGGATGGATATAAAAATAGATGACAATGGGAAGGGGTATAATATAGAATAGAAGGGAAAAATTGAATTTGATTAAGATTAGAGATGAGGATGAAGGGTAATATTGGTTTTTTTAAAAAAATAGATGAGGAATAAATATGGCAAAAAGGAAATATAGAAATTGTAAATTTAATTGAAATGACTAAACGCTGTTTAAATTTGTGAACCGGCCAAATACTCTGTTCAAAGAAAATACATTGTATGTTTATATGTGTTTCTAATTATTGCTATTTATTCATATTTGTTCTCTTTTCTTCTTTAAAGTTTAACAATTCATTCTTTATATAATATCTTTATATTTGTTTTTCTTCCTTTTCATCTTTTTTATTGTACAGCAATCTTTCTCCTCAAACCTACCACCTCTCTCTTTTCTTTCCTTCTTACTTTCTCTTCCTCCCCCTCTTCTTCTCCTTCCTACTTCCTCTTCCTTTCTCCTTCTCCTTCTCCTCCCTCTCTTACCCTCACTCCTACTCTAATTTCCCTTCCCTTCCTTCATCCCTCTCTATTGCTGTATCCTTTTATGCATATGGACTACTCAGAGGGCTGAAAAAGTTATTTTTGACTGGTCCTCGCACTTTTGACCACTCCTCGAACTTACAACTGTCCTCACATTTTACGTTTTTGCCCTATCTTGTCACCATGAAGAGAAGCAGTTGTGAAATGAGTAACACAGTTGTTAAGAATGCTGCACGGGCATAAATGTGAGGATGGTCATAAGTGTGAGGACCAGTCAAAAGTGCGAGGATCTGTCAGAAATGACTTTTTTCAGCCCTCTGAGTAGTCCCTATACACATAGCCATGGCCACCCGGTCACATGACCAGCTAGCCATGCCCATCCAGTCACATGACCTCCAAGCCATGCCTACAAAATAAGCCACGCCCACAGAAACGATAGTAAAAAATTTTAGAACCCACCCCTGGTTGGGGGTCACCACAACATGAGGAACTGTATTAATGGGTCGCGACATTAGGAAGGTTGAGAACCACTGCTTTAGCTGCTCTTGCCTTTTGGCAGCTCTGTGCATGCGTGCCTCTCTTCTGTCCGACTCTGGAGGCTCCGGAGTCTGAGCATCACTCCCAGATGGCCCTGGCCCCATCTATGCCTCCGATGCAGAGCCCTTGTCCGGGTCTTCCCCAGACTCCAGGACTGGCCCATATTCCTCCCCAGCCTCCTCACTGTCCGACTCCACTGTCAGCTCTGCAGGCTGCTGGTGGACCACAACACACTTGTACAATATGCTGAGGAAGAAAGGAGGCAGATCTGTGAGATTTGAGGAATCTCTAGATTAAATCCCTGTACGGGACTGACCAGTTCGGCTTAGCAGATGTTGTAAAAGCAGATGGCTCAGCATCAGTGCTGACTTGAGTGACAATTGGCTGGACATAATTATTTTATTTTTGTTCCACCACAGTAAAAGGATGGAAGTATGGCATCACTTTGTAACCAAGTGAAAACAATCACAACAAATCCAGCACTAGTGGCCTGACCCTCTTCTTACTACCAGGGCAGTTAAACAGATAAACAGATGACTCAGTCAAGTTCAGTTTCTCATCTTTCCATATTTTTCTTTGAAACATTCTTTTAAAAAGATATATGTATGAGAATTCATATGCATTTTGCATGCATTTCTCCTAGTGTATGCATTTCTTTATACTCTTATATATATATATATATATATATATATATATATATATATATATGTAGGTCTTTGGTTATTCGGGTCTTCTCCCACGTAAAATTGGAAGTGTCTTGGCGACGTTTCGACGAAGTCTCATTCGTCAGCTGCGATCTCACATTGCTCCTGGAAGCACGAAGCCGAGAACACCAGCCTGAAGATGACGAATGAGACTTCGTCGAAACGTCGCCAAGACACTTCCAATTTTACGTGGGAGAAGACCCGAATAACCAAAGACCTACATACAAACACCCGCGAAAACCTGAGAAAACATATATATATATATATATATATATATATATATATATATATATATATATATATATATATGTATATATTTCCATAATCATTTTTGAAGTTATAAGGCAGTGAGCATTGTTTTGCCAATGCATAAAATTTCTGCATACTATTTCCTAGTGTAATTTTATATCCATGTTTAAACTCTAAATCACATTGCCAAATTTGACCAAAGAGCAAATAGCAAAGGATAATTAAATGCCTATGTAGATATTGCTTGGCAAGTGCAAATTAGATGAATCAGCATTAATAAGTAAACAGAATTAATTTCTCTTCTATCTCTAGTCACAACCAAGTCCAAGATGTATGATGGCATCTGAGATGGGCTTCAGCAGGTTCTGACCAGTTCTGGAGAACCGGTAGAGTAAATTTTGAGTAGTTCAGAGAACTGGTAGTAAAAATTCTGACTGGCCCCATCATCTATTCTCTGACTCCCAAGTCCCAGTTGATCGGGAGGAAATGGGATTTTTGCAGTAATCCAAAAAGGATTGGGGAGGGAATGGAGATTTTACAATATCCTTCCCCTGGAGTGGGGTTGGAATGGAGATTTTACAGTATCCTTCCCCTGCCATGCCCACCAAGCCACACCCACCAAGCCATGCCACGCCCACCAAGCCACACCCACAGAACTCGTAGTAAATTTTTTTGAAATCCACCACTGATACTTAGTATATATCTGATAAAGAGGCTGTATAACAGATGATATGCACTGCAAATATCTCTTTGTGTTATTGTGTTAAGTACTTAGCTTACGCACACATTTTAAACTGAGATTTAATATTAATTAATTTTATTAAATTAAATATTTATTATTTTATTAAATGATCACAATATCAACAAAATCAGCATGAGTGAGGGAGAGAAGAGGGGTAAAATTCTGCAAGCCCTGGCCATTTTGTACTTGTGTTGACATCAGATGCATGTCAAAAGAGGCTTTGATTGTGATGTCACACCTGCCATTTTATAAATGTTGATCTACTTCCTTGCATATGATACTCCTTTTTACAGTTGGAGGTCCTACAGTGAAAAGTCTGAACTCCTTAATCATAGAAAACCAGTGAAATTTAAAAGATCTCAAATTAAAAAATAATAAGGAATGCCAAATCATTTAACTATTCACTATGCAAAACTATGCAATACTTTACCATACCCATACAAGATATTCTGCATAAATGAGCAGGGCATATTTCTGATTTTTCTTTTTGTTTTTAGAAGTGTGTGGGAAATAACTTAATACATTGCTTCCACAGTCAGGAAAAGCCACTCTGAACTTTATAATGAAATTGTCTGTTCCTGAAATTTAGGCAAAATGCAGCTGACTTCAGATTCTCTCAGTGGAGCATGTCATCTTCCATCCCATTTTTCAGAACATTAAACTCGTATGAATTTGAAACCTCTTGTACTCCAGCTTTAAATTTATGAGCATGCTGTAAGTTTATCAAAATTGTGCTGAACAGCAGCAGATGCTTAACATAATGTAAATTCATGAGCATTAAAAGACATATAACTGATACTTAATAGCAAATTTCAATTAACAATAAATGCCAAAATGAAGTTGCTTTGCTTAAAAATATTTCACTTAAGTGAAAAAATATTTCACTTGCCATATCAAACAGACAGGAGAAACAGAATAAATTAGTGAAATAGAAATTATTTAAATAATATTAAAAGTAGAAATTTATAACCTACAAAAACTAAATGTCAACTCAAAAGGCATTTAATTATTATTTTAGAAGAAAAATAAGATAAACCAAATGATAGTGGGAAATTTAGCATGATACTAACATTCACACAGAAAAGTCATTCCAAAAAGAAAGGACTACCATCATTCTCAGATTCCAAATCTGGTCATGTGAGCATAGAATAGAAATCAGTCCTATTTTATCAAAGAACAGAGTTTTTTTTTCTAAAGGTCTTGGAGAAGATATCCTTTACTAGAAGTCCATGTTTAAATTAAACATAAAAAGGTACAGGAGAAGTTCAGAATCATGATTAAAATAAAATTCTATAATAAGTCTAAGATAAGCGATGCTCTCTTTCCCCATAAAACTTATCATACTCCAATATACTTTGATTAGGATGATTGATGGTTCTCTTATTGCAAGAAACACTTTAAAAAGTGTTCTTTCTTTCCAACCTGTGAGACTTTTTACTCATACAGTGGTACCTTGGTATTTATCTGCTTTGAAACTCATCAAATTTGGTACTCTGCATTTTGATCAGAAAATTTTGTCCTGCTACTTGTCATTTGTTTGGTATCAACATGTAAGCTAGAACTTGTTGCTGTTGGTTGCCTTATGACTCACTATGCCTTATAGCCAAAACAAAGGATGACACGTTAGTTATGTGGTAGCTTTTGCCCTGTGGACAGCCCCTTGCAGTCTTATTTTAGTTTCTGTGGACATTTTGTGTATTTTTCACTTTTTTCTCATCAAAGTCTTCAATGGGGACATGCATGTTAGAGCCATTCATTCTGCTTCACAGAGTGAACATTTGTCACAGTTTGGTATAAAATGGATGATCACATAAATGTTTTGAATGAATGAATGAATGAATGAATGAATGAATGAATGAATGAATGAATCTACTCCAAATAATCCACATGCACCTTGGAATTAGCTCAAGGTTCTACACTTGTATTTATATAATCTTAATTTAAATATGGATTTTTATTAGACTCCATGAATTTCCCAGATGTCTCAAGTTCTTCATAACAAGAAAACTGTATGCCACATTTATGAAATACAGTACTACTTGAGGAGTGAGCAAATTAGACAGTATTCAGTACATATCAGTTTTTCATACTGGGCTTCATGTCATTAAGAGTCATGTATAATGGCAGAAAGACTTTTTACATATATAGTCAGATGTTATCTTGTGGAATGTCCTTTTTTCATAGAACTATTTGTCACAAAACCCACTATAAATTTTGCAGAAAGAAAATTGGGAGCCCAGCAAAATCTCATTGTGGTTAGCTATTCTCTTTAAAAAAATGACAAACTCTGATTTCAAAACTGTGGACTTTTCAGTAACAGAAGAAAGAACATCTCAGACATTTCACAATGTTGTTTATGTGGATGCTAATTATTGCCCCAGGAATATTCTTTTGTAAATATTTCTTAATATATCCCCCATACAAAGCAGATTGTTTACCAAGAGGAAAATGTTTCCGTAGCTCCTGAAAGCTGCAAGTGAGTTATTTTGTATAAGCTGAGTTTTGGGATTCTATCTCCTTGCTTCAGCAAATCACATGTAATTAGTTTAAGGAAGCCCTACTGTGCAACACTGACATCTCTATTAAGCACGATGCTCTCTATCTGTGATTTAATCTTCAATCCCAGATGTCTGTGGCTCTTGTGGATTGTACCTTGTATTTATTTTTAAAACTTTATCATGTTATTTGTACAGAATGGTCTCTATCCACATGGAACTCAGAAATAGGTTATGTTGAATTCATTAACATTTTATTAGCCAGTGTTGATTAGTTTGGTTCACTTCATCTTCTCTTATTTGCAAAGAAACCAAATTACTTGTTCAAAATTAGAATATTTATCAAGACCTATAAAAGACACTTTGTTCCCTAGATGGCCTTTTGTGGTATTAGAATGGATTAGTGGGAAGGAAGCAGATGAATGGGTGGTTGATCACATGCTTTGAAAACAGAAAGTCCAAAGTTCACTTCCAGGTACTTCCAATTCAGTTTTCAAAAATTCTCCCTCAAAACTCTGGTGATGTCAGTCATGGAAGCCATCTTTTATTTTGGATCTTCAGGGATGCCACATTTACTACTGTGGGAAACTGGGAGGGGGGGTTGTATGGAGTTGGGGAGATATTTAGCCATAATAACATTCTTTTCTCTGAGAGTCAAGGACATCCTGCCCTGCACCTGGACTGGTGTAACTGGGAGGCATCTCCAGTTGGGATGGTGCATTGATTGGACCATGTGATGGACATGTGGATGCTGGGGCAGGGACTTGGACTTTCTTTTTGGGGAGGGTTGGGGAAACCTGGGAGCTTTGAGATTTAGCTAGAAGTTCCCAGATGTGCCAATATGACATCTTTAATAAAATGGAACTTTGAGGAACTTCTAGCCTCAGAGTCTTCTGACAGGTGACAGGTGAGGTATTGCCCAAATATACTACTATTACTTGTCTAGCAGGACCAATAAAATGATTCAATATAATTCAACTTTCAGTGTTGCCATGTAGAGGCAATATGTTCTCAGTCTAAGAGTGTACCAAAGTACAAGTCCATAAAATTTCCTGTGCCACCAGTGTTAATATAGATGGCTTAGACAGCTGAAGTTCAGGATATCTTTGATTAGATTTTTTGAATTCATCTAAAGTGCACCTATTCATCAATGCTCATCAGTTGAGCTTTGAAGTCTATCTAAGGTTAGCAAGCAAGTGGAAAGTCCATTAGATTCAACAATTGTTTTAAGGTTACAATTATTAAGACATACTGTGGCTACATAACAGGGGTGGAATTCAACTGGTTCAGTCCGGATCATGCATACCGGTAGTGGCGATTTGAAGTGGTTCACTGAACTGGTAAAAACCACCCCTGGTTGGCCCCGCCCACACCCGCCCACTCGCCGCTCACCCCTTCCGCTCTGTGTGTATGCCCGAGAAGGAGGAGAAGGCCTGACTGAACTTTTCTTCCTCCCTTCGCAGTGAAGGGAAGGAACCTGCTTGGAAGGGAGCTGCGGTTTATAATAATTACTACTGATTTAAAAAAATTAGAGCTACTCTAAAAATTATATTATAATTAAAAGAAAATGGCTAAGCAGCTTTCCTTGCCCATCTTTATATTCATCCCTCTATTGGGAAAAATGCCTCCACTTAGGAAAATGCATATGATAACATGAAAGAACACATTCTACTGAAGTTGGAAGAGGTTTTTGGGTTTCTCTGTTGGTAGGAAACTACTCTTATGTTCTTAGTATTGTTTCTTCTGGAGAGAATGAATCTAATCGTATTGGTCTGTTATCTCCCAAAGGAGGAAGAAACACAATACGTATTAAATTATTCACGAGTACTTTGTTATGACAGAATACAAGAGATTTTTAAAGTTTGTCTCTTTGTGTGTGCACATGTGCACTATTCAAAGGAAACCAATATATAATTTATTTAAATTTTGCTGAAATACAAATTGTAGTAATACCATCTAAAATGTTGCTATTACGATTTAGAGTTCAATAAAGTTCAGATAATTTTGTCTAAAATTATTCATTATTGAATAATTTGGAATGCAAGAGATGTTAGGATAGGGTTTAGACCTATGTGTTTTCTGTGTTGCACATGATTGTGCATTTGTTATGCTTTGCCTTTGTTACATCTTTTATGATGCATATTTATTATCTCCTTAGTTTTCTTTTAAGGATTATATTCTGAAGTTCTCCAATATTTATTACCTTACTCCCCCTTTTCCTAAGATGAAACTTTTGTCTTTGAGAGAGAGGAGAAAGAGGTACATTGTGTACAGAGTAAGTGAAAGGATAAAAGTGAGTATTATTTCAAATTTGAAAACAAAAGAATTTTTTTTTAAAAAAACCTAAACTTTAATCAATATACTTTCAGATTCTGATTGTCAATGGGTGGGGAGACAGAAATGACTGAAAGCTTCTAGAGAGTCATTCCTGATGCAAACTTCAAAACTTTTTCAAAAGGAAAATGGAGGGTGCCCCATATATAGCTTTCATTTCCAAAACTAGACATGACATGCAGAATTTCAAATTCTGTAGAGAAATCCATCAGGGGAAATTTTAAAATCAATTTGACCCAACATGAAAAGGTTTGCATTGCTTTATAGCTTTTTGTGTTTCTGATCTAGCTAAACGGATGCCTATGTAAAAATAGCATTATATAATGACTTAAAGAAAAATTGTTGATATAATTACATTCACAAAGCATTAAAATCCATCACAAAGTTTTGTTAATGACAGAATGTTATTGGTCTTTTCATAATATAGTTAGCTGATAGATTGCTGCACAATGGCTTAGAAAATGTAGGCCTCTGAGTAATTAGAAGATGAATGCAGTCAAAAACAAAACCTTTACAATTTGTTGCAAATATCTTTAATAACGAAGGACAAAGACTAACAAAATCAAAGGAAAATGTAAATCAGCAAAACATTTTATAATTGGAATGTTTTTTAAAGCTATTCGCTATTTGGCTGCTGCAGTCAACATCTGCTGTCCAAGCATGAATTTAAGGAACATTTAAATTCTTTAAACTTAAGAGAAACTATGTTTCCTATGGAAATCATACTTTAAAATGTTATATTTATTTCTTTAAAAAAAAAATCAACCAATTTAATTTTTTGGCAATGACAAATCAATCAATCTGGCCAAGCCACATAGTTTAAAATAATTATTCAGAGCGGTGAGCATGTGGAAAAGATTTATTGAGTTCCATGCAGTTACCTAGTTTTGATATCTGAATCAGTCCCTGGTGGAAAACTGGTGGACTTATAGCAGTGATGGAGTTATTTTCTTTTATTAAAAAGCCCATCAGAAAAGTAGGTAGCTCAGGGAAAAAATAAACAGTAATTCAAAAGATTTTTTTTTTTTTGCTTTGATTTATATGTTGTCCTTTTCCGGAGACTCAGGGCAGCTTACAATGCGTTAAGCAATAGCCTTCATACTTTTGTATATTTATACAAAGTCAGCTTATTGCCCCCACAATCTGGGTCCTCATTTTACCTACCTTTGAAAGGATGGAAGGCTGAGTCAACCTTGAGCCTGGTGAGATTTGAACTTGCAGTAATTGCAAGCAGCAGATGTTAATAACAGTGCTTTAGTCCACTGTACTATCAGGCATTTGCATATCAGGCAAGTATTATTAGGACTATGAAATTACATGCCATCAAGTCCATATCAACTTTTAGCAACCACATATTTTTTTTTCCCGATATGACCTGGTCTTTCAGATCTTCAATTACTATGCCAGAGATACATTATTCAGGAAAAGCAGAATGCAAGAAAGAGGAATTTATATTTTAAAGCAAGTTGTGTTATGGTGGCCTCTGACTCAAAGGAGTCAGCTGTTAAGTGATCTGGTCTAACAGATTATCAGCTTCGGATTTTATAGAGCAAACAACTACCTGAGGCTGATTCAGGAGCGATCAGCAGGAGCAGGTGATGAAGAGGCAGGTGCCGAGGGTCTTGATCTTTGGTGACTAATAGCCCATTGGATGCACTGGTTGCATTAGGATCTCTGAGTGCTGAGCAGAGGTGCTCTGCTTGGCTCCTTAAGAAGCAAAGCGCAAATGTCCTTAATTGAGTTATGCCTGCAACTAGGCTATTTTACAGAAACCACCAGCACCTGGCCTTTTGACCATGCTGATCTTGGATCTATGTTCCTGTGTTTTTAATTCTTGCTTGCATCATGAACCTTGGCTCTTTAACCTAAACTAGCTAAACTCCTTGTTGAATGGATTTTTGGACTGTTATAAACTATGCTTATATATGTAAAGCCATGCTCTGTTTTGACTCTGGACTGAACTGTTTAACAACCTAGGTCTCAGGCAAACCTAATTCTTCTGTATATATTTCTGAAGCGTCCATGCATAATTAAGGTAAAGTAAAGGTTCCCCTTGCACATACGTGCTAGTTGTTCCAGACTCTAGGGGACGGTGCTCATCTGTTTGTAAACTGAAGTGCCAGTGCTGTCTGATGACAATTCCATGGTCATGTGGCCAGCATGACTAAATGCCGAAGGCGCAAGGAACGCTGTTACCTTCCCACCAAGGTGGTCCTTATTTTTCTACTTGCATTTTTACATGCTTTCGAACTGCTAGGTTGGCAGAAGCTGGGGCAAGTAATGGGAGCTCACTCTGTTATGCAGTGCTAGGGATTCGAACCAACCGAACTGCCGAGCTTCCAGATCGACAAGCTCAGTGTCTTAACCACTGAGCCACTGCATCCCCTGCCATGCGTAATTACTCACCAGTAAACTATTTGCAAATCAAGTTGGTGTATGTATGAAACAGCTTAAAACAGAGCAGTTGTGCCTGCATATATGTGCATTAAATTAAAACAATAAATGTGCATTTATTGTTTTAATTTTGCATGTATAAATGTAATTTAAACTTGTTTCAACATATTTCTATGTACATATATCCATATTTAAGTGTGAATGTGTTTTCCTTCCTTCCTTCCCAAAATAAGGAAAGCAATTGGCTATTTCTTTCCTAGAACAGAAAAGTGGGAGGGCAGCAAAGAAATTGTCCAATGGGACACTATAACCTGCAATCCAGGCTGAACTCTTTGTAATCTATTGGGATAAAGGTTTTATGTGAATTCTAATAATATTTCCTGCATTTTTCATTGAGGGATAAATAAATAATAAATAAATGTCACCTAGGTTGCTTCCATAGATCAGCAGAAAATGCATGGATAGGGGGAAAAAAATAAGCACAGGGGAAGAGCAAAACAACTATTACATCTTGAATATAAAATCTACTCTCTGATGAAGAATGGCAAGCCAATTCTTTGGATATAACCAATTTTCAAGATAAATATAGTAATTTATTTATTTTCTATGCTCAAAAAAGCATGTAAAATGTTGAAGATAAATTTTTAGTCAGTAAGTAAAACATTCTCTAGATGTCTTTTGAACAAAATTATACTCTTCAATCATTTGAAAACTTTAAAAAATGATCATATATAATGTCATGCTTTATATGACAAGAGTCTATAATATTACATATAATTTTGAGCTATACTCAGTCAAGTAGGAAATATTTTTATGGCTGTCAAACAAATTTATTTTGTGCTATAAGATGTGTGTGTGTGTGTGTGTAATTAATTTTAAAACAATAGCAGCCATCAGTTGATAGCTTAATTTAAATTTGTCAAAGTTTGAAAATGACCCATAAACAAACAAACACAAATTAGTTTGGAGCATCTAAGAAGTGATTGCATGCATAACCCAGATTAATAACAACTGTCCAACATTACATTCAGTTGTTGTTAAAGAGACAAAATTCCTTAGTAGAAAGGCTCCTAAATGCAGTTATCTTAATGTATTTTAATGGGCTATTTGCACATCAAACGTCTTTTGTCTGGTTTGCATATGGCTTGAGTTGCAGCCCAGGAAAAGATAGAGCTTTTTTATGTTCCCTATCAGTATGATGTATGTAACACTCTTTAAGCTTCCACCCACTCTCCAAAAATTTTTTGAAACACTTCACAGTGAATTAACTCCAATCAGTTAATTCCACAGTGAATTAACTCCAATCAGTTAATTCATAGAAGGCAAAAAATAACATTTGTACGATCTGTCAGTTTAAGAGAAATGCCCCAATTTCGTGACGGGAGACTTGCTAAACCCAGAAAGCATTGTTTTTGTATTGTGGCACAGAACTCTGGACCAATATCACCACAGAAGCTAGAATGGCTTATTCCTGAAGATGAACTTCTTCCAAAGGACATTTTTTAATGTCCCTTTATGTCCTTTTGATATCCTTTTTTTAATGGTAATTTTACTGTAGGTTTTGTTACAATATATGTATGTCTTGCATTATGGTCTTGATATATGATAGTTAGTTGTTTTTTTTCTTTTCTGATATTTTGCATCTGGTTTTATTTATTGTAGATAGTTTACTGTATTTTATCCTATGTACGGAAGTGAGAGTCTAGACCAGTGACGGCTGACCTTTTCGGCACCAAGTGCTGAAACTGGAGCATGCGCCAGAACGCCAGAACCCAGAAGAGAGCAGCTGGCTGGTGTGCATGCATGTGGCTGCCAGCTGCCATTCCGGGTTCCATTGCATGCATGCATGCATGCGTGCTGGACAGCTGGTCCAGTGTGCATGCACACCAGCAAGCTGCTCACTTCCAGATTCTGGCATGTGTATGTACACTGGACAGCTGGTCCTCAGCTGGCCGGCGCATATGCGTGCAACAGAACCCCAGAAGAGCAGCTGGCGACGGCATGCATACCCACAGAGAAGGCTCTGCGTGCCACCTCTGGCACGCGTGCCATAGGTTCGCCATCACGGGTCGCCATCAAGACTGTTCTCCCAGGTTTTATTTTAGGATAATTGGAGCACCTTGTGAAGATGGAAAATCTGGTCAAACTGACATCATTGTTGACCAGATTTGCCATCTTGTAAAAATGATATACTTTGAGTTGTATATAGTTGTTTTTATAGAGTGAATTGCCCAAAGTCAATAGAAGTTAGGTGGAGTCTGTATTGAAATTAACTCAATATTGTCTGATTTCCAATACTTTAATCTGAGAAAGAAAATGTTCTAAAAATTCTGCCTATTAAGCACACACAGAAATGATTCTTGCACACTAAACATGGCAATATCTGCAGATGTTTCATGAATAAAAATTGCATACTCTTGAAGTAACAGACAATGTGTGTGCCAGAAATATGTACATATACACAACAAAGTAGAAAAGAAAAAATATGGTGGAAAATCCTTGGCAATGTTCCGTGCACATTCCTTCTTTGTAAGTAAAGCCAAATTAAGATCCTGGTACTCATCTGCTATCAATACAATAAGGATGTAATTTCTGATTCCAAGGAAGGAATATGATTATAGTAGCTCATGTTACATTTTTATTAGAGACATTTTTATTATAGAGACTCCTTGTTATGTTGGTATCTAATCTCATCCATTTGGTCTGACTTTTGTGTTGTATATTTTGTAAATGCTGCTGGTCATTGACTGAAGATATATTACTGCTACTCCAAGTCCTTAATTATTGCTACATTTTTTTGCATCCTTTTCTTATCCTGCACTACTGACAGCCATATTATCAGTACAGAATAACAAATTCTGTCCTTTTTCAATTAAAACCACTTGTTTATTCTGAACAAGATGCAATTACAACCAGTCAGTGTACAAATCCTGTTCCTCATATCTGGTGGTTATTTATGAATAGAATAGAATAGAATAGAATAGAATAGAATAGAATAGAATAGAATAGAATAGGAATTCTTTATTGGTCAAGTGTGATAGGACACACAAGGAATTTGTCTTTGGTGCATATGCTCTCAAGTGAACATAAAAGAAAAAAATACATTCATCAAGAATCATAAGATGCAACACTTAGTGATAGTCATAGGTTACTAATAAGCAATCAGATCATACTAGGAAAAAAATAAAACAATATAAATCATAAAGATACAAGCAACATGGTTATAGTCATAAGTGGGAGGAGATAGGTAATAGGAAGGATGAGAAGAATAATAGTAATACAGTCTTAGTAAATAGTTTGACTGTGTTGTGGGAATTAGTTGTTTAGCAGAGTGATGGCATCCTTGTGTCTAGTTGTTCTGGTGTGCAGTGCCCTATAGTGTTGTTTTGAGGGTAGAAGTTGAAACAATTTATGTCCAGGATGTGAGGGGTCTGTAGATATTTTCACAGCCCTCTTTTTGACTTGTGCAGTTTACAGATCCTCAATGGAAGGCAGGTTGGTAGCAATTGTTTTTTCTGCAGTTCTAATTATCCATTGAAGTCTGTGTCTGTCTTGTTTGGTTGCAGATCAAACCAGACAGTTATGGAGGTTCAGATGACAGACTCAGTAATTCCTCTGTAGAACTGAATCAGCAGCTCCTTGGGCAGTTTGAGCTTTCTGAGTTGGCGCAGAAAGAATATTCTTTGTTGTGCCTTTTTGATGACGTTTTTGATGTTAAGTGTCCATTTTAGGTCTTGAGATATGGTAGAACCTAGAAACTTGAAGGGCTCTACTGTTGATACTGTGTTGTCTATTATTGCAAGAGGTGGTAGCATAGGAGGGTTTCTCCTAAAATCTACCACCATTTCTATGGTTTTGAGTATGTTTAGCTCAAGATTGTTCCGGCTGCACCACAAGGCTAGTTATTCAACCTCCCATCTGTATGCAGATTCATCGTTGTCTTGAATAAGACCAATCACTGTTGTATCATCTGCAAACTTCAGTACTTTAACAGAGGGATCTTTTGAGATGCAGTCATTAGTACTGTGTTTCCCCAAAAATAAGACCCTGTCTTATATTTTTTGAACCCTGAAATAAGCACTTGGTCTTATTTTTGGGGAGGGCTTATTATTTTGGGGCATGTGGAGCAAGATGGGCTCCTCTTGCTGTCTTACCTGATTTCCAGTTCTGCGTTTAAATGTTTTTGGGGAGAGCATATTTTTGGGGGAGGCTTATTTTAGTGCATGCGCTCAAAAGCTCGATTGGGCTTATTATCAGGGGATGTCTTATTTTCGGGAAAACAGGGTAAATAGAAGAGAAGTGGAGAGAGCACACAGCCCAGGGTGGCTCCTGTGCTAATTGTACAGGTATATGATGTGATTTCATCCATCTTATTAGCGAGTGAATGTAAATTAGTCAGAAAGAGTGAAGGGAGAGGAGTTTTTATCCCACTTTTCCTTAGTTTGTTCAAAATTCCTGCTCACTTACCCCTTCTTCGCCTCCAGCGTCTCCTCCATTTGTTTTTGTTTATCCATTGTACAGAGGAAGTTGCTTCTTCCTGTGTTACAATATTTTCTGCATTTGTAAAGATGGGGGGATGTGAAGTCACAGAAAGCTGCCCATTAAAGAAACATTGCCTGATGCTTAGTAGTTGGTTTCCTGAGTATGAAATGCATAGGTAATTACAGAGAATGATAAAAAACAGCAAAACTATCAGAAAGCATTTCACCAAGGCTGCTGTCGGTGGCACCATATTGGCAAGAATGTACGTAGATATGTAGGTGTTTTGTTGGCATTGTCATAGAACTTTGTGTCATACATTTTTATTGCCATACTGGAGCCTCAAGCAAGAAGTTGAATATTGCTGTTTGACTATGATCAATCATATTGATCATGATCTTTGAACTGAGTATTACTTTCAGAATGAAGCTTCATGGTCCCACCACCAAACCCCCCCATCCTAACTTGCTTAATATAAAGCTGAGAAAGCCAACAATTTATTGTTTAACAAATGTAATTACCTTTTAGCATCATGACAATAAGCCAATTCCTCACTTTCTCTTTCAATTAACCTTGGGCTCCAGATTAGCCAGGAAGCTGTCTTCAAGCAATTTTTAACTACAGCAAGGGTGAAAAGCAGCATGACTATCCAAAGTACTGTGGCTGGGTGGAGTAGAAAGGCAGTGACTTTTCCTTGTCACTGTCCTCTTAACAATGATAATCAGTGGAATTCCCTGTGCTCTCAGAATTTGGTTGTTTGGTCGCAGATGTTTCATTGCCCAACTAGGTAAAATCATCAGTGTGACAGTGCAAATAACCAAGTGCAGAGAGCAACAAGAACTCCACATTTCAACCCTGAACTATTTTCTATTGGAATGACAATCACATTGCCCTAACTGGCACAATAATTCTTTTGGTAGTTTAATTCCCCCCCACCCCCCAAGAACACTGCACCCAAGCTGTAATTCCTAAGTATGGACTCTAATTGCAGATGGGATCTATCTCAATGGCAAGGGGAAAAACATGGGTGGGGGGAGCTAGAGTACTTTTACTATCTCTGGATATCCAGAGAGAATCCAGTCTTAACCTCAACTTCATTGCATGCAAAAACAAGCTTGAGACTAAATAGGAAATCATATGAGATGTAACCTACCTAATTAAAGATTTATCTCTGTAATGAAATACATAGATGCTTAATTACAGTACATAGTAAGTAAGTACATAGATACTTATATATGAAATTTGTATGAGAGTAAAGGGCTGGAGTTCAATCTGAAGTAAGACTGGAGCATAAAAAAACAATATTTTGAATAACATTAAAATAGTGTTTTCACAGTGTAACTAGAACTTCTCAGTTTAAAAGCAGTGAGATTCGTATTCTCTCTGTACTTGAGGTGGATAAGGTATCCCATCTTATCATATCTAATATGTCTGTTTTTAGTAAGAATAAGGGCAACTGATGAGAAATACAAAGCAGCACAATCAGAAACCAAAATACAGGAATGACAAAATTGCTACTTTTTGTCCATTTTTTATACGGATCCCCATTGTTCATATTCCAATGGAAGTCAGGGCCAAAATTTTAGTGAGTAAGACCAAAGCCTTATTGCTGCCTCCTTATAATATCCTTAACTCAAATTTACACTCCAGCATTTCTGTGCCTATGAGCTCCAGAAAATGTGAAGCCTATTAAAGGAGAAACTACACCAGATCCAAAATTTTGAACTCTAATACTGTACACTTTGTGCTTAGCTCATAAAATATAGACTCCCAATTTATTTAAGTGAACATGACGATTTATTCTCTCCGTTAAATCAGATTCAGTCATGCGCATAATATAAATTGCTTAAACATCAGTGTAAAAGACAAAATGAATGAATGAATGTAGAGCTTCTGTAAAAAATTGAGCAACATATAAAAGTTTTAATTTCAAATAGTAAACTATTTGAAATTAATAGTAAACTATTTGAAATTAAACTATCAAATAGTTTTCATTGCTCAAAAGATTCTAGTTTGTGAGAAAATATGAGGGGCAAAACTGTTAATTAATTTCTTGACGTAATTTTCATGGATCAGTTGCTTTAAATAATACTAATTAAATACAGGACATTTTCTAAATTCCCACCTAAGGAAACCTAAATTAGGGAGAATGAACATATATGAAATTTGCTATAACTATATTTTATTTTTGTCACACTTATGGAAATTTCTTCAAAAATTAATAACTTAATAACTTGATAACTTGATAATGTCCATGTACCACAAAAGTAGCAATAACATTAAAAACAAATCACTTTTGTGTTTTATTGGTTAGATAGATTGCCTGTTGGAATATAAAAAGAAATTCCATCCACTGTGGGATCTCGGAGATCAGTACCAACCTGACCCCCCAAAAAAATTGAAAATAATGTTTATACAAATTTATTACAGCTGAAGTTATTTGGATACATGTTGGTTGAAACCAAGAGCCATAATTAATTAATTAGACTATGCAATGTGCTGGATTCTATTCCCAAAAATATATTGGTTCAGGGATTTTTATATTTTTTATTTCTATGGATTTTAAATGTAATTCTATATGTGATTTTATCCACTTGTTGTCCACCATTCAGAGTTGTCTTCAGTGAAATGGGTGACTATATAAATTTGACTGTTAAATAATCCATCAAATGATCTATCAATCAGTCAATAATCTTTGTTTAATTTACTGATACTGCCTGAATGTTTTATATTTAACCATAAACGTCAATTGCCATGAGGGGGGGAAATGGGATTTCAACCATGCTATATACAGAAAAAATGGTTTATTATAAAAAATTAAAGTGCTGAAATATAAATTTGTTAAATTGTTCTTAAAGGAAGTGCCAAAATCTGCAAATTTTGAATTAATGGGAAAGACTCTAGGCCTCTAATCATTTACAAACAGCTAAACTTCAGAGATTCCTCATTAAAGTTTCCTCATAATATTCCACAATAATAGAAAACGTTGCAATTTGCATATTCATAACACAGTTTTATTATCAAAAGACAATGCCGATAATAATTCAATTCTACACCTGAATGGGTATAACAGTGTTTACTCTACAGGTGACACACACAACCAAAATGATTACTTTTCATGCTGGTGAAACTGCTGCACAACAAAGCTTTGGAAAACATAGCTGCATAGCCAGTGTGGTTGTCATCTGTTACAAGCCCATTAGCAAGTCTTGAATTATAATGATGGCATAGAAAAAAAAAATCTACACTTTATTTCTGGGTAATTCCCTGTCTTTGAGCCAATAGAACAAAGAATTGTATGGCTTTTCCAAGAAATTATTTTCAAGAACATTTTCATTGGAAAGCAAGAAAAGCCCATAGTAGTGAAATGAGGGAGGAGTGTACAATGCATAACAGACCCAGAACTGGCATAAATTTCTGTATTCTCATTTGTTCCTTTTCAATAGACATAAAAGTCCTTTAAAAATATGGCTGAGAAAGACATAAGGAATGACCAATGCTTCTTCCCTGATTTTGCCCTACTAGGAAATGTCTGACTGTGTTTGAGACTCTAGAGTCCCCTGAGCTCTCAGGATCAAAATATATGCCCATATACAGTATTTTTGCTTTAATAAATTTTGTTAAAGAGCTTTTTGGATGATATTTATTTTATTTTATCTGTCTCCTGCCTTTTATAATGTTGAATACCCAAGATGATTTTAAAAATGCAAATAACAGAAGCAAACATTGGAAGCAAAGCCTGAACCGGCCGTGTCAAATAACTCAGTTTTGGACGGCAAAAGGATCTTCAGAGGGCCTCTGCTGCAGGTCTCATCAGTCAGATAGGTTCTTAACGCTATTCTGTGTTAAAATCTGTGTTAGAAGTGCCCAAACAGATGGATAACTAAGTTGTGGTCTTGTCTCACTACATGAAGTGCAGTTTGGATGAGTTCTTACAGTAATTAATCACATCAAGTGTTACTTAAAAAGCAGCACATGTTTTGTCCACCTGTGGTACCTGAATCAGTGTAGGATTTTGGAATATTGACTCCTGCTACAAGTTCTCATAACGCTTTTCAAAAATGGTTACTGCATTTAGTTTTATCACAAGTCTGCTTCATTATGAATATATCACAGAGTAATTTCATGGCCAAACAACAAGAAAGTTTTTTCCTTTGGGTTTTAAAAATTCAGGAAAAGTTAGAGGTTTAAAATAAGCAAACAAATGATTGTACAATAATATATTTTAATCATCCCCTTCTTCACAATAGGAGCAGTTTGATAGTGGAAGCTAAGAAATAGAGAACTTCCCTTACGAGATGCACTACACAGATGCTTTCATTTGGATTCCTGTACTAAGCAGATTGCTCATGATCACATCTCAATGCCACACATAGGATTACATGCGGTTTTTTAAATTCTAAATCATACAGTTCTTTTAGCACTCTGATGATTAAAGTGCAAGAGTCCAAAATAGAATTTTGTCAAAAAACTGAGATGAAAAATATTACCTAAACCTTATTGAGAGTAATAATATGATATCATTTTTCTTAATAATAACAATTCCCTCTTTGAAAAAAAATGGCTGGTGATTCTTTTTAAAGTACACATTTCATGTACATGAAACAAAGGCATATTTTTACTATATATTACTTTCTCAGAGTCCTGAGGAACCTGCATCCCTCCAGTTGCTGTTGAACTACAATTTCCAGTAGTCCCAGCCTATTTAGCCAATAGTCTGAGATATCTATTCAGACTATCTGTTCTATTTCAGCAACATTTGGAGGGCTACATGTTCCAAATCACTGATCTAAAGAAGAAATGGGGTTCCCTATGGCTGCAAATAAATAGTAAGACTCTGTCCTACAGAGTTTTTTGTTCTCTCACATTAAATTTTGTTGTATGGCAAAAGCCTATTTTATCAGGATACTGTTTTATTTGGTGTGTCTGGTTCATCTATAGCCTTTGTTTTTAATTATATTGTTTTTTGTTCTGTCCCATGAGCTCAGTCCATCTAACATAAATTAATAACACTTTGCTTTGGAGATAATATGACAAGATGCCCAAATATGTTTAAAAGCTAAACAAACAGGGGTGGGCTTCAAAAATTTTAGCAAGGGGTTCTCTGCCTAGTTGCTGGGTGGGCGTGGCCATTGTGGGCGTGGCTAGTTGGCCTCCTGCATCACGGGGGGGAGGGGCGTTTTTGCTTTCCTTGAGCCTCCAGGAGAGTGAAAACAGCCTCCCAGGCTCCGGAGGCCCTTTGGAGGGCCCAAACTTCCGGCAGGCCCATTTTTCACCCTCCCCGAGCCTTTGCACATTACCTGCCCTGCACTTACCTGCATCCAAAATTGACCATATGGGGACTCCTGGGAGGGGTGGGCCAGCCAGGAGTGGGATTTGGGGGTTCTCTGAACTGCACAGAATCTTAGCTAGAGGTTCTCTCAAACCCCTGTGAACCCCCAGGAGCCCACCCCTGCAAACAAAGCACCACTTAATAAATAGTAGGTCTAAGATGCCAGCCAAACTATTTTGTTTTAGGCAGCCACCAGGTAAAAGCCCTCAGAGGAAGGATGAGAAAATGGTTCTATATAGGAAACGTTTTGTGCTTGGAATGAGTAGTTTCAGATGGTCCATACCTGAACATGGGTATTTTGATCCATAAAATATTCCAAACTTAGGTGGAGAGCAGAAGTTATATTTCATATATAGTCTTGAAATGGTCCTCCTCTGAATCACTAATTATGAGAAGCCACTCATAGAGATAATGTTATCATTTGGGTTCTCTGCTTGGAGATTGTTTCTCCTACTTCTATTCCTTGAAAGACCTCGAATTGCTTTAGAGGGTCATTTTTAAGCTATGATTTGAATTCATGCCATCTTGTACTTAATATATGCTGTAAACTGCCACCAAAGGCATATGATAACATATGTCATTTGTCATCCATCTGCTGCGCCGCAAAGAAAATCCAATCTGCTACTATGAGTCCTTGATCTATTTTTACCCCTTTGCTGCTCAGTTTGGAATATATTCAATGCACACATCATCATGAACTATTTCTTGCATAGCCTTCAGAAAAAAAATGTATTTTACAGAAATGCAAGGTGTGAAGCGAAATAAATTGCTAGGTTTTGCTGAAAGCAATCACAGATCTAATAAATTATTTGCTTGGTTCACACATAAGTGTTAATATCCCTGTGTATATACAGATGTCAGGATAAAAGTGCAAGTAAAGCCAATAGAAAATTGTTCCCATACAAACAGAATAGCTGCGTTCATATAATCTTCTCATTATTAGGTACATATGCTAGGAATCGGGAGAAACATTATTATCAGTCATGATAGGCCCAAATTGCAAAGTCAGTGATGATAGGCCTGAATTGCAAAATCCCTCAGTATAAAGATATAACTCTTCAGAATAAGACTTGAACTAATTTGCTTTAAAACTGGACTTTATTCCATTTTGGTCCACTACCTACAAGCAAGTTCACATGATTTGTCTTCCATCCCTTCCTTTCTTCCAAATGCTGCTACTGAAGCAGCAGTACCAGAAGTACTTATTTCACCTATGTGTTACATTCAAATCTCAGCCAGTGGTCTTATCTAGCCAGTTACATCTGGTTCTTGCAAATTGGTTTTTAAGTTCTTCCACTTCCTCTGAATAAGAGACAGGGGACCAACTGCAGAAAGCTCACTATCTCCAGCAGCTGGCACAGGCTGTTTGTTTCCACACCCTTCATGTCTGCAGCCTGCACTCTTACAATCTATTCTTTGGTTGCATTCCCTTTATCCTCTATATGGCTGCTTCATCTGCATCCATAGTCCTGTTAGTGCATGCACTGCTGTGGCTCATGAATAAAGCAGCTTCTCCTTATTGGAGAAAATCCACAATAAGAGCCCAGTATACTGGTCAAATCTGTGTGAAACAGGTTACAGCTGTCAAAAGCAATCATTGCCTAATTTAGAAAACGTCCCTAATCCCTACTATAAAGAGATCAGGAAAACAAAATTCTCTAAGGATCCTGATTCTGGAGAATAGCTACAGGAGCCTTAGAAAAATGTGTGTTTTCTTGAAACTGAAGCACTGTCTATGCAACTGGCTTTACCACTACCATTTTTATAGAATAGGGCCACTAAAACACACAATGGCAAGCAAGTAGGTAAGATATTGTATTTTCAAGGAATTGTGCTATGTTAACTAGTTGGAGAACAAGATTTAAGATTGCTTTGAAGACCTTTGTTGCATTAGCTCACAGTACCTCTTAATGTTCTTTGTCTCTGCATTTGTTTTTATGAAGGTCAGTTTTCCATAACAGGCCCTATAATTTGTGGAATCTCCTAATCTGTGCATTACACAGGAGGAGGAGGAGGAGGAGGAGGAGGAGGAGGAGGTTTCCCTTCATTACTTTCCCAGCCTCCCAACAATCTCTGAAAGACATTTTAAGAGTATGATTGACCTCTAATCAGCATCTAATCTCTTATAACTACTGCCATTTAAATCTCTCCTTTCTTTCTTCCTGCCTAATACACTAATACATTTGCCTTGTACTTCTTAGGCTTGAAGCTGGCGACATTTGGTTTGTTAACGTAATTGGCATTACTGTTTTGGTAAATACTAGTTGCTTTCAACTAGTAGACAGCTAAAATGTTTCAACTCATTTTCCTGAATATGAGGATTATAACACATCAATAAAAACTTACAATATCATTCAATTTCTCAGGGAAAGAGAAGAAAGAAAAGCAGCTTAATGCAAGCTTCTCAGCAACAATTCCTCGCTAGAAGGGATGGTGGTTCAAATCTTGATTCAGTCAAAGAAAGTTGCAGAGTGATCCTGGACAAATGACAAATCTCTTTGCCTAACATACAATACCAGAGTGTAATCTTGTGAAGATCAAACAAGTAGAATAAATACAATGCTTTCAGCTCTGTAAAAATATTTAATATAAATAAACGATATACCCAATACATCCCCGAGTTGCACTGGACCTTATAACAGTTGATCTCTCAATCGATGCTCAATACACACACTAAATTATGAAATTCAAACTAAAAAATAACAGACATTTGTTTGTTGTTGTATCCAAGCACCTTCCACAGCTTTGATTAAATAGCAAGTTGTCTCTATTTTCAGACAATGCACAGGACCTGACCATTCCCTGGAGCTATGTAAAGTCATAAAGGCTTTTTTATGGGCAAGTGGGGTTTTAAAATAGTGTGCCATAATTTTCTAATCATTGTTTGTTTTTAAGCTATTTTGGTTTACTTAAATTGAATTTTCTACATGTGGAAGTCTAATTGTATACGCTGATCTCTGGAGAGTAATGTTCTTCCTTTATACTTTCAAGTCTAACCAATTGCACTTGCTTGTTATATGCCAACTATAAATTGAGGAAAGACATCTCATATATGTTGCAAGAAAGACAGGATTTTATTATGAAATAACTCAAGAACCAAGCAGATTCATAAATGACAACTTCACTTTCTTTGACGACAGAACTTCAGCTTAAAGTTACTGGTCCGTTGCAACAAGGAAGAGCTGATGACAGCAGAAAAGCAATTTCACAGTCATTAATTTGTTCTCCTATTTGAGCTAAGGAAGCTTCCAAAATGTGAAAATAGCTTCTCAATTTTCAAGTTCATGAACATGGTGTTATAAGTTGTTTACCTGTCTTTGGCTGTGGTAAGAAGAGCTCTAATGACAAGTGGTTTTCAATTATGGGAAAGTAATTGGGTATTTGGATAGGATAACTTATTCATTAACTGTCATAATTTTGTTCAAGAATCTCTTGTGAGAGAGATGACCAAAGTGATGATTTTATGACAATAATGTGGAAAAATGACATTCTTGATGCAAAGAAGAATGAGGGAAAAAAGTGATTGGAAGAAATATTTCTCTAAAAGTTGGATGAGCCTGCAATTACTGCAGGTTCGAATCTCGCCAGGCTCAAGGTTGACTCAGCCTTCCATTCTTTCTAAGGTAGGTAAATTGAGGACCTAGTTGTGGGGCAATAAGCTGACTTTGTATAAATATACAAAAGGATGAAGGCTATTGCTTAGCACATTGTAAGCCGCCCTGAGTCTCCGGAGAAGGGCGGCATATAAATCAAATTAAAAAAAACAACTGCTACAAACCATTTTCTGGAGCCGCCTCATCTTATCACAGCAGAATGAAGATGAGACACAGGAATGAGAAAGCATGCTGTTTGAATTTATTATCTTTTATGGTTGTGTCCAAGCCTTCTTCAGATTACCTGCTTCTGGAAAGTCAACAGAGGCTGAATACAGGCTCTGCTGTACATATGAATTGCACATAAGAGATGTAGAATACAAAAAGAATCTATATTGTGAGCAAAAGATGATCAATGTAGTCTTTGCTTTAAAGAGAAATTGCCGTAAGTAAATATGAAATGGACTCTGTAAAGAATTGGAGTTGGGATAGGCAGTCTTCATTAATGTTTATATTGCTGTAAGTAAATGAGTATTTTAAGATTTTTATTTAGTTTTTATTCATTCCCTAGTTCAAAATAACAGGAAGCTGCATCACCAGTTTTTGGGGATTATGGTTAGGGGTCACTCTGAGATTTTCTGGATTAAAAATTGACCTATAGCCACAGGTTGCACTACCTGAACTAGAGTTATCCAAATGCTGATGTGATATTCCCTTTTCTGCTTTATGACACACTTACATGGCTGGAAAGAAACAAGCCCATAAAAGCCACATTGCGATGTTAACATTTGATAATTTTTGAGAGCTATTTGTGGTTTGTCCATATGAAATTGAACATTATAAATTAGGAGATATGTTTGACTATTAGTGATAGGATAGGAAGTGATAGGAAGATAAATGTTTGTATTTGGCAATTTTGGAAAGAGCCAGTTTAATTAATGGAGTTCATAGTTATTTGTACTATAGAGACACAAAGAAGGACAAAAAATGTAAAAGAACGTATGATTAGACAAAGTTTGATAAATTGAATTCTGCAAAGGGCATACTAATCTCAACAATTCCACCCTTAGCTTCCCCTTCAAATGCTTTTCATGTTGGAGACAATTACAGCAAGAAAAATGCAATTATACATGCAGATATGGTTCACTCCGACTCTACAAATAGTTTAAAAACACAGCAAGAACTACTCATTGAAGGCTGGAAGATACCAGGGATGAAGTACTTACAAACTGGTAGAAGGAGAAAATCAAATCTCACTAAGAAAGGAGGAATATTTTTAAAAAATGTTATACTCATACAAAACCAATATCACCCATTAGGGTACATGTATGAACGTGATACAGAGCAGAAGAAATAAAAAAAAAAACTTGTCAAAATGAGTCAAAACTTGAAAGAAACTATTACAACACAACAATGGAAAGAAGTATCAACTAAAGCTGCAAAAGTTACATGTAACTTAAAAGAAAATTGGTACAAAACATTCTATAGATGGAACAAGAAACAATAATTGATTCCATTAATAATAACTAAGATAAACAAATCATACAGTAATAAACGCTGCAAATGCTGTGAAAGAAAAGAAATGTTTTATCACATGTGGTGGATCCTGAAAAGATATTCCTAGTACAAGGTAGAACATTTTGAAATTTAAATTTGAAATGAAACCGCAACGTTTCTTTATTTGGTATAATTTTAGAAAGAAATCAAATAGAAAACATTATAGTTAAATGAGATATATGCTTACCGCAGCAAGAATAAATTTTGTTCCACATTGGAAGATACAGTTCAGACAATATTCGATTGGGAGCTTTGGTGAACATATACCCATAAAGAAATACACCACATATATAAGTCCAATCAAATTTAAGCAACCATTGTATGGTTCCCATACAATAATCACATCATGCAACATGATAAATATAATCAGATATTTAAGGGGGCTTAAATATTTACAATATAGCAAATTAAAAGGGAAACTTAGGGCTGCTGGTGATTGGGGGAGGGAGCAAAGGATTGTGAAGACTGGCTGGGAAACTGCCATGGAGCATTGAACATGAAAATCACATCACTGCAGCAGCAACCAATAGCACTGAAGCAGCCAAGCTTTTCCAAATTTTATTTCCTTGGAATAAGTGGATTCTGGATTTTAGAATTAGTCCATTTCAGATACTTTTGTTCAAAAATTGTTTACTATGATCCATGGTTTCACGCAGTTAGAGGTCATGACAACAAGAGTTTTAGTAGTAGATAGATAACAAAAAAATTGAGGTAATCTGAAGCAGTTTTCCCCCCAGAAATTTATACTCTACTTTCATATTTTGTATGAAAAAAGGCAAATAATTTTATACTTGCAATATGAATACTCTAAACTGTAATTCATATTCATAGACTATATATATTCTCTTTCTCTGTTCTTGATATTCCAAATTATCTACACAATAGAATGTTAATAATTTTAATTAATAATAATAATAAAACATCATTGCATTGAAACAATATAATGCATCAAGACTGTAATGTAATAAGTGAGGGGGAAAGAAAAAGAAAAAAATAGAACATAAAAAGCTTTTAAAGGAAGCTTTTATTCAACTCTCATTGTTTTATGTAGCTCATATTTATTCTATTATTCATTATAAATTAATGCTTTAATCACACACCTGCTTTGTTAACACAAGCTTAAATAAACCAAGGGATTTATTTATTTAAAAATCAAAAGCCAATTTAGAAAGACATTTTGAGAGACAGATATATCAGGTTATTGATATCAGTGTTCAGAAATGAAATGATTGGTTATCTATGCCAGCAACAGTCACTGATGTATTCCTATAACTTTAACATTTAAGCATTCTTAACTTGTAAAGAATATACTACTTCATAATTTCTTCTGAGTGACTAGGATATTTTACACCTACTGCTTACAAGTTCTCAATGTTTCACAGTTACTATTCATATTTTATTCAAAGTCTTCAAGTTCAAATTCATTTTTTATCAAGTTTATATTAAATAGCGGTAATAGTTATTTAGTTAGTCTTCTGTTTTGTAAATGTTTGTCATTAGTTTCTTGAATAGCAGTATGTGAAGTGCATGTAAAAATCATAATTGTATTTCACGTGTGTTGTACTTATTTGAAATGTTATATTCCTAAAGGATCCATAGTTTCCCCCCCCATAATAACCAGAATTACTTGCAAATGAAACTAGTACTACAGAGATCATATTTAGCAATCAGACTGATGTTCAATCTAGTCCTGAACATCCATAGAAGATCTTTGTAGTCTCTTTTAATATGTTTTGAGATAGTTTCAGTCAATCTGAAATATTTGAACCTGGAGCTGCATATGTCTTCAGCTTGCACTGCATCATGAAACTATGGGAGCAATTTCAATTGAGAGCAATGGGACTTTATGCCTGCCATTTGCATTGTTAGAGAGAAAGGGGGAAAAAAATGAATGTATTTTAATGAATGGCCATATAAATAGCAAGAATCAGAGAAATGATTTGGACTGAAATTGTGTGTGTGTGTGTGTGTGTGTGTGTGTGTACTTAAATGCTGGTGTTACTTTGTGACATTTTAAAATAAAAATGTCGGATCCTGTGCGTAATAAAGACATTTAAATAAAGAGTGATTTGACCTTGTAACTGTAGACATTTTGCATGTAGACGCAAATGTCTCAGGCGTAATCATAAAAATACTATGTTGGACAGCTGAAACAGACTGAAGGCCATTCGGTTTGAAAAAGAAGCTATACCTGTTACATAAAATTCAATTGGCATGGTTGCTGCTTTTACCATTCCACAGAGAAGAAAAAAAGGTTCATGTGACAAGCATCCTTATGGTTTTGATATTCAGACACAGTGGGATGTTCTGTAGAAAGGCTGTAATCAGTGGTAGGATTCAAATAATTTAACAACCGGTTCTCTGCCCTAATGATAGGCTAGGTGGGTATGGCCAGGGGGCGGTACAGCACTCAGTATCCTGCAGCACTCTGCCAGGCAAAATGGGGATGCGGGGGTTAATTACAAAATGTGGACTTTGCTTTGTGACATCCAGATCCAGCAAGCAAGAGGTGTGAACTGCACAGAAAATACACTTTTGTTTGGATATGAAGAAATATCCCCAAAGTCAGATGTACACTAAATGTAGACATTTAGCTACACACCTCCCTAGCAAACAGCAAATTTTGAAGCTCCAGGTAAAGACGATTCATTTTAGGATGAGTAACCACAGTTTGGATGTTGGAGGCTCCTAAAGGAATGCTGGGAAACATTTGAGGGATGGGTGCAGAATAGCCCTTCTCTGCCTGAGACAGTAGAGACTCGTCACCAATCAAAACACTTTTTGTGAAGCAACCGATCAACACTGACAGAGTAAGTCACTAGTATATGAAAATAAGAGCAAACTCTACTCCCTTCTAGTACTGATGATGTTACCTAGTTTGGTAATGAAACATCTGCAAGAAAACCATCAAACTCAGGGAGCACCAAAGAACCCACAGTTCAACCATAAACTACAAATATTATCTTCTATGGATGAACACTTTTTGGTTAGAGGGACTCAGAACCTCCATTATATGAGATGGCACCCAGTGCATTTCATTCTAAATTTTGATATGATTTCTGTAAATAAGGAATATAGAATTATAATGGCTGAGTATTTGATCCTTCATACATCAAAAAAATACAAAGCTAAGGGATAAACGAATAAAAATAGATTTGAAAGAAGAAAAGGTTCAGGAAAGAAAAAGAATTAAAGTATAAGAAAGAAAGAGAAAAAGAAGGAAAACTGAAAAAGAATGACTTCCAACTTTCTTTGGAACAGATATAAGTAAAAAAATATATCAAACTCTTACTCTAAGATTAACATTTGTCTACATTATTTCCATAACCCCTTATTTAATCATTAAAGCCCAGATCAGCTTTTAATTTCAGTTTCTCACAAAACATCCAGTAATGGTTCATATCACTTTAATCACTATTTGTTAACGAAACCACAATTGATTTATTTAATTGCCCCAAATTCTAAATAAAACAGGAATGGAAAATCCTAAACTCTGGTGTAGACTCTTGCTTCTCAACTTTGGCAACTTTAAGGTGCATGGACTTCAATTCCCAGAATTCCCCAGGTAGCATGAAGTTTGCCCATCTTAAACTTGCCAAGAATGAAAAACACTGATCTACAGATAGGGATTTTTCCATTCCTCTTTTACTGGTTCCTACTTACTTATGAGCAATCATAATGCAAAATCCCCATTTCAAAATCATCCCACAGTAATGATCATGCAAAATCCCCATTTCCAACTCACCCTAGAGGCAGGGGTTTTGGGCCTGGAAGGCCTCCTGTACCACCCTGGAAGTCAAAATGAGCTGCGGGAGGCACGCGATGCCACCCATGCACAGTTTTGGGCCTGGAAGGCCTCCTGCACCACTCTGGAAGCCAAAACAGGCTGCGGGGGACTCCTGGGAGGGGAGGGGTGAAGTGGGCAGGGCCAGCCAGAGGTAGGATTAGCCAGTTCTCCGAAGTTGGCATAAAGTTAACAACCAGTTTGCCTGAACTGGTGCGAACTGCCTGAAGCCCAATTCTGGCTGTAATGCAACTAAAGAGTAACCTAACAGTGAGAACAATTAACCAGTGGAACAGTGTGCCTTCAGAAGAGATTAGAAAGCCATTTGTCTGAAATGATATAGGGTCTCCTGTTTGAGCAGGGGATTGGACTAGAAGACCTCCAAAGTCCCTTCCCAACTCTTCTGTTATTCTATTATTCATTCTGTTGTTCATTCAGTTATTCATGCAGTTATTCTGTTATTTATAGCAAAAAGAATACATAACCTGGGATATTGCTTGGTGTCACTCAAGCAACTTCTCAGAGCAGCATGATTTCTTAAAATGTTTTATCTGGGCTGTGGAACTGCATTATAAATTTCAGCTCATTATACAGGTTCATGAACTTATACAGAGATGAAATTGGCTACTTTTCAGATGGCTGCAGAAAGAAGATTGGCAGGCAAAATGAAAGCCAGGTATGGATTTTATGAATGAGTTTCTGGAAACAGCATATTCCAGCTCTCAAATTAGCGGTGCATTTTAAAGTGTCCACAGCGGAGCAGCTCACTGAAGTGAACCCACAGTTTGCAACTACAAATTGTGTGATATAATTTGCCCCAATTTAGGGGTTATTTACACATTATAGAACCCACACAGAAGCTGTCCAAATAAAAAAAAAAAGCCTCTCCCAAATTTGAATCCTCGGGGTCTAAGATTGCAGTATCTGTTTATGACGCTTGATGGTGAACAGCATTTGGAGGCTGTGGGCAGGGCTGTGGGTATTATGTGAAGAGAAGCCTACCATCCACTTCCTTATTGTTCAGAGATTTTATATTCTGCCAACAGTCTGATTTAATGTAAATATTTCTAATCTTTTTCTAGGAGTAAGATATACAATCGCGCATAGGTTTCAGATTTGCAGGTGTATACAAATACAGTAATGTAATATAGCACAAAATAATTGCATAGTAATGAAGTCTAGCAGAAAATAGCAAACTTGATGCACTCCCGCTATATAAGATTTTTTTTAAAAAAAATCTTATGCGCTGTATATATATATTGCTCCTGGAAGCACGAAGCCGAGAACACCAGCCTGAAGATGACGAATGAGACTTCGTCGAAACGTCGCCAAGACACTTCCAATTTTACGTAGGAGAAGACCCGAATAACCAAAGACATATACATACACACACACACACACACACACACACATATATATATATATATATATATATATATATATATATATATATTTGTATGCATTTGTAATTTGGATCAAAAAACCATTTGTAAATGAGATAAAATGTCATAAACACAGTGAGAAGTGAATGAATATAGAACTTAAGTAAAATCTGAAAGTTTAACTGAAAGATTAACCATGGCAAATTGTCTGAAATAAGAAAGTTTGAACGTTGTAGAAAGAAGCTCATAAAGAAATGATTACATAGGCATTCCCAATCCTTTATAGTAGTTTTCATAATAAAATAGTATTTTGATAAATTACTAATCCTGGGTTAGCAACAATGATATTTTTGTACATTACAATGGTTCATTTAAAAGCTACTTGTAATCCACCTCACAGGCAACCATCTTCCCTGTAACTGTGTCGTCCCCCACCACATCTCTCCCAAATTTAAATCTTACATCACCATAATCATTCTAGGCATCTGATGAAGTGAGGTGCAGCTTAATGACTTATGCTTTTTGGTAAAAATTGTTAGTGGGAAAAGATGCTTCAAAACTTCTGTTTTGTTTTTACTTCCATGAACTGACACAGCATTCTTCTTATAATAAGTTATAGATATCTAATAAGGTCTATGTTGAGTAGACAATGTAGTGGTTCTATAAATTTAGTCTATAAATCTATAAACTTATTTCTATTGGCATCCAATAGATTTGACTAGAACCCAGATGGTGAAGAGCAACAGGGCATAATTAGGAATAAATTTTAATTTACCTAAGGAAAAGTGCAAAAGTTTGAACTTCTTCAGTGCTCTTGCCAGACCTCCTTGAAGATTTATTCATTTCTCCATTTATCAGGAGTTCAACACTGTGTTATCACAGACTTAGTAGTGTGGCAGTATACTGTGAATAAACTGTACCTTTAATTAGTGCACTAAGACTTTCCTAGTCTCTTCTTATTTTCTACACAAACCCATTGAAACACTCTTTGCTTTGTGCCAGGCTAGCGATAAGCATTTTCCTACTGTGATCCTGGTTAGTTTTTTTCTTGCTTTTTTACCTAACTGCCGGATCCCTGCTAGACAGTTAACAGTGTATCTAATTTTCACTAATATGCAATCTTTCTTGGCTGTGGCCTAAACTGCACAGATATTTCCTGATTTATTTTCCCCAAAATAATCTAAATATTTCCTGAAGATAAGGGGTGGTGAGGTTGGAAGAAATTGAAAGATTATAAAAGTTGCCCAGTAAAGGAAGCCCATTATGGGTGGTTTTGCCATGGCTGACTTCTCCTGCAGTTTGCACCCATTGCAGCTGATTGAGAAAGGAATTCTCTTATGTACAAATAGAGACTCAAAAAAAAAAGTTTTACTAATTGGATTTAGTTGCTAATTGGATTCTAGTGCCTCTTATCCATTCCTTCTTCAGAATCCGAACTGCAGCTGCCTCCACCAGCAACAGGCAGTCTCATAAAAAAAAAAGGGGGGGGGAGGGAGATTTTCTATTTTTATCCATGTAAAACTTTATAGTTGGGAATAGACAATAGAGCCAGTGATAATAAATATTTACTCTTCAATTATCAAAGGATCAAGCCTCCAAAACAAAAGGATCCTGGGAACCCAGTTATTACAATACATGTTCAATTTGCGCAGTTAGGTATAGTGAATAAGGTGCTGGCCTAGAACTAGGGGACAGTGAGTTCTAGTCCTAGAACATGAAAGCTGGCTGGGTGACTTGGGCCAGTCTCGTTCTCTCAGCCCAATCAACCTCACAGTTTGTTGTGGCCTGCCAGTAGCCTGCATGGGTTGTGGCTGATCCTGACGACAAGGAGGCTGGTGTGGTGTCTTGCCAGCAGCCTGTGCAGCCGGCGCTTGAGTCGGACAGCGAGGAGGCTGAAGAGGATGTGGTGCCAGAGGCAGAGACTCAGCAGGGCCTTCAGAACCTCCAGAGGCTCCTTCAAGTGAAGAGAGTGAAGTGGAGGAGCCTCTTCTCAATGCTCAAGCATGCAGGGCTGCCAAAAAGCAGGAGTGGCTACTCAGGAGGAGGTCTCCTCGAGAGTAAGGCTTGGGGCTAATTGGCCACTCCCTTAGCCTATTTAAATTCGCTCACAGATAGCACACGCTACTGGAAACAACGTTTAATTACTACACAAAGCATTTTGAGAGTGAGTTTCTTGTTATCTGGGCTGGTTGCCAGCCCTTGTCAGACTTTGTTTATTCTCTGTAATTCATAGCAGGCTGATAAGGACATTTGCACAGAAAGCCTGCATTTTGGAAGGGGTCTGTTTGTATTAAACGGAGTTTTTGGAGCTTTGTGTGTGTCACACTCCTTGGGATCCGGAGCTGGGGCTAGAACACATTGTTGTGGGGAAAATAGAATAAGGAGGAGTACCAAGTATGTTCACTATCTTGAGTTATTTATAAAAATAATAAAGACGTCATTTTAAAAAAGACTTAAAATGATCAGATTATATATATTACATTACTTTGGCAACAGTGTATTCTGACCAATTAACACATATGACTGTTTTTGAGGTGAAACAGTTTATTCCAGTACTATTATAAGAGCTAAATATATAAACAAATGCCCTTGCGGCATAGTTAGCTGACAAATTCTAATGTAAACTCTATAACAAGTATTTAAGGCATATATAATAAGGGATATAGGAATTATTAACCATGTAAGTGAGAATGGCTTAAGTGGTTTCTGATTAACTTATCAGAATTATTTATAAATTTACATTTTTTACTGGTATGCTCAACATTTATGCAGATTAAAGGATAGCAAGGAATATATTTTCCTTTCTCTTTGCATGTTTACTTTGAAATGAACCCCACTTCATTCAGTGGTTGGTGCTGGTGATTGATCAGGGGACTGTCAAGGCAAATAATTCCTGTTCCACCTGGACTGTGATTTGAGCAGGAAAGGCTTATAAAATATACATTGTCTTTTGAGAGCAGTTTTCTTTATTCTTACCCCTTCACTTTAGCTTTTGAGTCCGAGATCCATAGTCTTAACAAGCAAATTAATAAAATAGTTGTCAAGTTGCAAGTTCTCCAAAACATTTCTGAAGGAGGATTAAGTAAAGGAACAAGAGGAAGGAGAAGAAAAAATTAAAGATGATGATAAAGCCCCAACATTTTATTGTATATTAAAACGGATAGAAGCCATGACCGAGATGTCCATATAAAGTAGAGTAGATACATTATGAACCTCCAAAAAGTTCACTGCTGGAACAAACTGGCAGATCAATAAATGGTCCAAAGGTTTGACTACATGGATTTTGCCAGGCCACTGACATGTTGAACCTTTGTTTCTACCTTTGAAGTAGTCAAAATGCTGACATGCTGTATATCTTATGTACAACAATCCACAAAAATATAGGAGGCAAACATCTAAATCTATTGTGCTATTTACTTTAGAATCTCTTTTCTCCCTAGAATTCTCAACGCACAACCAGCCCCTTTCAGACGTCAATGGCAAGAGGTCAGTTTCAGCCACAAAGCAGCATATCGTATGTTTTCATATTTTACTAATAGGCAAGTGCAACTTGATTCCCATCATGACTCCTTTTGATTTGTACTATTTATTCTTTCCTAAATAGCTTTTCGCAAGGGAGAGGGGGCAGAGAGAAAGAAGCAGACGATACTGCCTTTGAAGAAGAATGATTTTGATATAAAACAAAATAAAAAAAAGATTTCTTTATGGAAGGGGGATGCCTTAATGGTGCTGGTGGTTGCTACAGCCCATTGCATGGCAACCAATGAAAAGCTTTTGGGCAGGGAAACCGAAAACAGATGTAATAACAAATATAGCTGTTATCCTCTCTAATGATGCTGGAAGGGAGCTGACAGCATGTTACACTGCCAACTATGGCCCTATTTTCCACAAAGTGCTCTCTCAGTGACTTTCAAATGTGAATCAGAACTCACAAGCAGGGAATGTGTACATACAGACATATGTTCATTATACCATTTAAAAAAGGTTGATTTGTCTCTGGCAGCCAAAGGTTGTACAAACCCTGACTAACATAAAGAGTTATGGACATTCACCCTCTAGGCCATAGTCGCTGCTATTAATAGTTATCTCGCTAATACTCTATCTCAGTTCTTGTATTAGCAGTACTTGAGGGCTAACTCAGTTTGTGCTGAGAATTGCCCCAGTGCCTGTGTTTTCCCACAAACTAAAAATAAAGATCAAGGAGTGACTACAAGATACAGAGGACTCGATTGTTTCTCCTTCCTTTCTCTCTGCTTGAAAAGCTTCTGTAATTTCTTGAACTAAGGTGAAGTACTATTTTCAACTTGATGTGATGTCGAAATGAGAGAAGATCGAGGTCAGAAAATTTGAATGAATGCCAAACCTACCATTTTTATTTGGACAGAAACTGGGCTAATTTGGGATGGGTTTGAGCAGCTTTCTTGCTGAAAGGGGAAGACATATTCTGCCCCAGTGACTTGTCCATACAATGTATTTGCCAAGTTGAAACAGCAAAGAGTTGTATTTCAAAGATTAAATTATCTGTTAGAAATGCAGTGGATCAAAGGACTATATTTTGAAACTGGTTTTGATTTTAGTAAGTATGATCACCACATTTAGATGAACATTTTTCAAATAAAATGGCCAAGCTTTCACAGTAGAAAATTAGATAGTCATCTCATCATATGAAACTTCTAAACAAAATTATCAGAATGGACACTGGATGGATTGATCACTTATTTTTCTGTCCAATTTACCTTAATTCATTGCCCGTTCATTCTTGGCCTTCTTGTTTCATCACACACATTTCTTAAGTCCCCCGTTCCTACTATATTCAACTTATTTTTATATTTGTCCTGCCATACTCATATTTGCATACACAACTGTTTTCAGTTCTTTCAACCAATATTCAATCCTGGCAACATACCACATACCAGCCATTACCTGCCTACTAACATTCACAAATTAAATCTACGTTGGTTGCTTCCATAATATTTTCCTGGCAACATCGTGGAAGGGGCTTGCATTTCTTTTTGCCATTGTATTTTTTTTTAGTTTCTAAGTGAAATCTAAAGCTCTGAAATTCCCTAATACGCTTTCCTGTTAATCAAATCCAATCTTATTAAGTGTTTTTTAAGCTTAGCCAAGGTTCATAATGCCATCTGCTGGGATTGCTATCCAGAAATAGTCCACAGGAATTTTCAGCTTTGTGTTTTAATTATACTGTGGACAATGGTTATAACCCACAGTGGCAGCCCAACGGAAACATACTACAGTTAGTACAATGTGAGCACCATATCAATACATCCCTGCTCACCTATTCATAAACAAATGCAACAAGAACATTCTTAGGCTGATGGTGCAATATAAGTGTAGAAAATAAATATTTTTTTCCCTAAATTAGAACTCTAGAGAGTTAGCACTTGAGAATATGATAAATAGCTATTTTCTTATTTAGCAAGTAATCCTATATGCATCATCTTACAACATAACTTTTACTCTATTTTCACCTCCAATAGGGATTAATTTCAATGACACATAAAAGGCCCACTTTACTATTCTTACTTATTAATAAAATGGTTCTTGGTAATTTTTAACTTGAATTTAATTGATTCTTTGCATTAAAGAATGAATTAAATCACACTTTGACTTAATATGGGTTTTCATTTCTGGTATGCATTATTATGAACTGCTGAAAATACAATGTATAAAGCAGCAAGTGTCAACCTCAGCAAATTTAAGATATGTGAACTTTAATTCCCAGAATTAATCCTATAAACTCATGGGTGGCAATCTGCAGTCCTGAGTTGGGCTTTTGGGGGGGTTCAGAGTTCTCAACTACTACGGCTGGTGGAAGTAGCTCTCATCATACTGAGGAAGGAAACAACAAAAACGACAATGTAAATCCTACAATTGAGTTCATATACAATAGTGTCAACTATAAAATTCCCAAACACCAAGAAGAACTGAGCTTTCTCACTTTGGATCAATCGTTATGGCCACTAAAATGTTATGAGTTGTTCCCCTCATGGCTCTTAAAACATGTCATCCATCTCTTTATTAGGAAGGTTATAAAGATTACATATTGGATTATTTTGTTGGAAGGCAGGGGAATATTTATCCGCATTATAAAATATGCCCAAACAAAGATGTTTTTATATGCTAGAAGATGGTTTTACTTTAAATATCAGTTACAGCTTATTCCCCATTTAGGTGAGTCTTAAATGTATTGAAACTAGACTGTAAATATATTCACTAGGTATAAAGTGAATATTTTGCCTAAGGGTAAATGAATCTGTCACTTTTTGTTTGCTCCGAGTCTCCTTTTCCCCATCTTCATTTTATTTCCATATAAATATGGACTTTTATTAAAATCTACACAATACAAACAGTTTTGTTGTAAGCATTTCTCCTATTGTACACATTTGAATAGAACTTTGTATTGAAATGCATATCTGAAGGTTATTTTCACTGATATATCTCACTAGACAAATCTGGCCCATTGAGTCATCCTTTCAGATATATTTTCTTACCTAAACAGAGAATGATCATAGGTGGATTGTTATTGTTTTGGCTTTAAAATTAAAGAAGAAGCTTCATTTTATTAAAGAAGAAAGATGCGAGACAATTATAGAGGTTTTCATTTAACACTTTTGATCACAACATTTATGGTTGATCTGCCATTCTTTGAGAATTATTTAAGAATATACATGATTCCTAAAGACCACTCAAATATCCAGGTACTGATTTTGCGCTAAGATATACTCTGTAGATCATCCAAAATCAGCTTTCCTGAGTTCCATGCAGAATTCATAAGCCATTGCATGGTTTAATCTTTGGAATTCTCAGAGTCTCATTCCTAAAGACTGACAGCTGGGCTAGCATCCACAAATACCACTGCAAAATTAAACTTTTGTTGAAATAAAATGCTTGTTTGGAAAGGAATGGAGTTCCCCATGCAAAATTAAAATTAATTTGGGTCATTTGCCTGGCAGGTTTTAAAATGCACAGTTCCATACTTGTTAGAATTACCCAAGTGCATTTAAGGAAAGTGAAAATATTGCCTGAACTCCTTGAAATTCTGTAGCTGAAATCTGTGGAAATACCTGCTTACTTCACTTGATCAATCAAAAGCAGCCTTTGAAGATAACTTCAAGGTAGAGTAAGATACAATGTAGTCTGCATATAATTGATAAAAGCTGGTTCCAATTTAGTCAAAAGATGGAAAATATATCTGCACAAATTTAATGCCAGCTCATTTTGTCACTTCATGGGAATATGTAAAGGGGTAGGGATGGGGAAGCAGCTGTCAGCAACCAGGTTGCCAGGGACCTCAGCCAGAGAAGACTTCATTGCAGCTGCTCCAATAAGCCAGGTGTAGATAGTGGGCTTGATGACAACTTAATTAATACACTTTCTTGATTATTATTTAAATATATATTTCTCTTCTGTGGCTTGAATGGTCAGGTTACAGAATAAATATTGCAAACATGCTACAACACTGCATTATTTTGTCCACATGAAAATAGCACGTTAGTCTATTTCTTTAATAGAAGCAATGGGTAGAGACTAATCAAAGAGAGAAGCAATTTAGATCTAAAGAGAAATTTCCTGACAGTTAGAACAATTAATCAGTGGAACAACTTGCCTCCAGAAGTTGTGAATGCTCCAACACTGGAAGTTTTTAAGAAAATGTTGGATAACTATTTGTCTGAAGTGGTATAGGATTTCCTGAGCGGGTTGGACTAGAAGACCTCCAAGGTCCCTTCCAATTCTTCTCTTCTCTTCTCTTCTCTTCTCTTCTCTTCTCTTCTCTTCTCTTCTCTTCTCTTCTCTTCTCTTCTCATTCTCATTCTCATTCTCATTCTCATTCTCATTCTATTCTGCCAAGTGTTGTCCTCTGCTCATGAGAATATCATTACACAAGTGTTTTATAAAATGTGTACCATAGACTGCCCAATAAATTTCCCTAATAATTATTAATTCATGGCTCTCCAAATTCCCAAGGTTACCATGTGTGGTCGAATGTAGTTTGAATTAGAGCATTTCAGAGAAACAAGAGACAGCAAAGTTTGGTTGGGATCAAGAAGGCCAAGGCAGCTCTTCCCTGGAAGTTTTCAGAGTATATCTTTAATGATGCAAGTCTTTTCCTTTAGTTTGGCACGGTTTTTTGATTATACTGTACTGTAGGTGATGAACAATAAAGAAAACCGCTTAGAAAAAACTCTGTGTGTCTTTATTGGTCTTCAGGCCTAAAACTATGCCTTTTTTTTCAGCCTGGACTACCCTATACTATCCTTTTGGAGTGAGCAATATCTTGAAATTGTCTCTGCTAGACTGCAGCAGCTTCTTCCAGAGAGATTTTGCATAATTTTGTATTGTGCACCAGTTGCAGCCTTTCTTGGATCAGGATTCCCTGCACTCAGTCATTTAGCCCCTAATCATCTCACAGACTATTGTAATGTGCTCTACATGGGGCTATCCCTGAAGAACATTTGGAGGACACAGGTGATGCAGTGTGTGGCAGCACGGGGGCTCCAAGAATGGCCCCTATAATATCACTGCTCCATGATCTGCATTGGTTGCCAGTCTGCTTCAGGTGCAGTTCAAGGTGTTGTGATCACCATTAAAGCTCCTCATGGCATGGGTCCAGGTTATTTGAGGGAACATCTCACCCCATTGGGATTGGCTCATCACCCCATTGGGATTGGCTCCTCTGCTGGCGGAGGAGGTATGCTGTGGGTCCTGTCAGCCCAATTATTGGCTGGCAGGGTCCAGGAAGAGGTCCTTGTCCTCTGTGGCTCTGGAACATCTTAACCCGCTCCCCCATGTGAGGTTGGCCCCAATCCTCCTATCCTTTTGTAAGGGCCTAAAGACCTGGCTCTACCAGTTGATTTGGTGCTTCAGTGGGGGAATAGCATAGTGGAAGTAGTTGATCAAATAATAACAGATCCGACCTCCCCACATTTCCTTAGATTTTAAACTTTGGTTTTAATTTATGTTTTATTTAAGTTTTTATTTATTTATTTATTTTATTTATTTATGTTTTAATGTTGATTTTTTTTTATGACTGCAACCCCCCCCTGAGTGACCTTAACCCAATAAATTTTATAAATAAATAAATGTCTTCTTTTCCTTTGGTCAGTTTGTCATACATCCATACCTATATACATACATTTAATTTTCAGGCCCCTTGCTGGCTAGGGAATCCAATTCTTCAAATAGTAAGAAGGAACATGTATTTCCAAGAGGAAGAACAGAGAGAGATATCTAGAAAGATGCTGATTTTGTTTCATTTAAACCAAAACCTGGGAGTAGTATATATCATAATATATAGCAGGCAACATAAAGCATGCAAAGATTCTATGAATATCCTTTTGTCCCATACTATTTAGATAAATAGAATAGGAAAAAAAATAAGAATACCATCTCATTGACTAGCCATTCCATATAGAAGTTCTCTAATTCTGAATGTATTTCATGGGCAGGACATTGTTAATGAACTATTCACCTTTCCATTTTACATAGCCTTTATTTCTGAGCTAGTTGGGAGGCTCTTAGGTATATTATTGAAGTGCACTAGTTTACTTTTCCTGAGGAATTCCAGATTTTGAGATTGTCATACCAAGTGTGGCTCAGGACTTCAATGTCTTCTTAAGATGAGTATAGATCTGTTCCAAATAGTATCTAACAGCAAAACATTTGAGATACTGGAGATGGTGGGAACTTTTGTGATTCCATTGTTACTGACAAATCTTGGTCAGTTTTAGATTGATGGCCAATATAAATATCATTCACTGCATAAGTAAATGACTATCAAAATGGTCCAATCCAGACAAGTGATGGCTTTCTGAACAACTTTGGAAAATTTTCCAGTAGCATTGGTTGGTGGCACCCTAACTGATCTGTGGAATATAAAGAGTAAGGACCCCTAAAGTCTTTCTCTCTCTCTCTCATAGAGCTATATTAGTTCTGTATTTTAATAGGGAGATGCAAATAAATAAGTGGATGGAACATGGAGAAGAACTCCTAGAGCAGATTATATTGTGTATGGAATGAGGTTGCTCATTTTGATTAAAGTAAGCTTATTTTTATTTTATTTTAGGTGATTACAATAATTTGATGATTAACAACGTATGAAGGATATTTTCAGGAATCGGATATGGCCAGTCTAAAGAAAAGAAGGACTAGGGATGATATGATAGCAGTATTCCAGTATTTGAGGGGCTGCCATAAACAACTTATTTTCCAAAGCACCAGAGGGCAAGAAAAGAAACAATGGATGGAGAGGCAATCAAGGAGAGAGGCAATCTGAAATTAAGGAGAAACTTCTTAACAGTGAGGGCAATTAACCAGTGGAACAGCTTGTCTTTAGAAATCGTGGGCGCTTCATCACTGGAGGTTTTTAAGAAAAGACTGGATAGCCACCTATCTGAAATGGTATAGGGTCTCCTTCTTGAGCAGGGGGTTGGACTAGAAGACCTCCAAAATCTCTTCTAGATCTATTCTGATTGACTGTGTTTGCAGATCTGAGACTTCAAGCTGCAAATTGTAGTTTAACGGTTTACCTTCTTCACTTATCTTTTAAGGAACCAAAGAAGCAATTTAATTGACTGACCAGGTGAAAGCAAGATCAAGGCTTCAGCTAGCTGGGTTAATAATTCAGAGCATATATGTTTAGTTAAATGTTTGACAAGTTGCTACCTGCTTGCTTAATCACCAAACAACCTGCATCTCAATCTAGCTTCTTAGGACCTACAATAGATAGAAGGGACCTTTTGCTATTCAGCTGATCTCTAGGATTAAAACATTCCTTGGATTTGAAAGTGACATTGGCACAATTGTTCTGATTTTCTAAGTGGTTAGATGAGATGACAGATGGAAAGAACAGAAACTGAAATAACTAAAAAGGAGAGATTAGGTGCAATTGAATGGAAGAGAGGACATTAGGAGAAAATATAATGGCAAAACCTCAACTGTGTTAAACTGTCACACTCACATTGATTTCAACATCCAGCCTTTTTTGGCTTCAGGGGTAAAATGCGCCATTTGCCCAGTCTCAGATATTTCTGATTATGTGAAGAAAAATGGCATGAAGAATGAAAATGGAAAAAGGAGGGAGGTCTAGAAAGTAGGATTTGATTTGATAGAAAGCAGTGAGAAAACTGAGAGGCATTGTTGCGTTGCGCTTTCCTTTGAAAATAAACAAATTACTATATTATTCTTCTGATTATCTAGAACCGTGATGGCAAACCAATGGCATGCATGATGGAAGTGGCACGCAGAGTCATCTCTCCGGGCACACGAGCCTTTGCTCTTCCAGGTTCCTGCACGCTGGACAGCTGGTCTTCACGTGTGCAGGAGCGCAGAAACTGAAAGAGCAGTTGCCCGGTGCACATGTGCATGCTGGAAAGATGATCTTCCAGTTTCCAGTGCGTGCTTGCACACCGGCCACTTGGTCTTCTGGTTTCTGGTGCGCATGCATGCATGAAGACCTTCCTTCACCACCCAAGTGGGCTTCTTGCGCGGCCCCAGCCCTCCAGCCAGTGGCACCGATGCATGTCCACGGTCCAGAGCACCTGGTCAGCTTGGGTGCAAGGGGAAACATGGCAGCATTTGCTGGCTGGGCAGCCTCCTGCCCACTACTCCTGCCACAGCGAGGGGCAAGGGGGCAGCAGTTCTCATGCTGCCGCTTCCAGCTGGGACACTGGAGCAGCCAGGAGGAAAAGGAGGAGCCACTGTCAGGGAGGCGAGCTGCCCCAGGAGGGCCAGAGGAGAGTGCAGCTTCTCACGCATGGAGATGCTGCTGAGGGATAATAGGTGCACCAGCCAGGAACGGGGGGCTACATCGGCTTGTTTTTGTTGGTGGGCTTGGGGGGGTGCTTCATCCCATCCAGGGTGGGACAAATCTCTCCCGCCTTCTGGCTGCTCAACCCGAGCCCCAGGAATGCTGATACCTCTTACCTTCAAGGCCGGGAAGGGGCTCCGGCTTTCCAGGAGGCAGTATTCCCCGCCCAACTTTCTCTCCCTGTCTGAGGCTGAGGAACCAGGTCATCAGTGGAGATGTCTCTCCACCCCGATGGGGACCAGGGTGGCAGGCAGGAAGGTGCAAGGACCTCTGAAAGGCCAGGCAGAGCTGGTACATGCATGCCAGACAGCTAGTCTTCATGCATGCCAGACAGCTAGTCTTCATCTACAGGACCGCCTTCTGCCACCAACAGCCTCCCACCGACCAGTTCGCTCCCACAGAGAGGGACTCCTCAGGGTGCCGTCGGCCAAGTTATTCCGGCCGGCGACACCCAGGAGGAGAGCCTTCTCTGTCGGAGCCCCTGCCCTTTGGAATGAATTGTCCCCGGATATTCGTAACATCTCTGATCTCCGGGTCTTTCGCTGTGCCCTCAAGACCCTACTGGTCCGACAGGCGGGGCTGTCTAATTGAATGATTTTAAATTGGGTTTTAACTTTGGGTTTTAAAATTCGACCAAAACTATTTTATTTATTTATTTATTTTATTTTATTTCTATACCGCCCTTCTCCTGCGGGACTCAGGGCGGTGTACAGCCAAGATAAAACATTGCATATAAAATTTAAAAACAATTTAAAAACAATTAAATTTCGGCCCAAGATATTAAAAACCACCCAATTAAAACCGAATTCAATTAAAACTAAGAGGATGGGATCAAGCCAGCCCGGCTAGATGGAATAGGTGTGTTTTCAGGGCCCAACAAAAAGTCCGGAGGTCTGATATCATGCGTATCTCAGGGGGTAGGTCATTCCAGAGGGCGGGTGCTGCAACAGAGAAGGCTCTCCCCCTGGGGGTTGCCAGCCGACACTGTCTGGCCGACGGCACCCTGAAGAGGCCCTCTCTGTGCGAGCGAACCGGTTATTGGTGGCAGAAGGCGGTCTCGCAGATACCCCGGCCCTAAGCCATGGAGTGCTTTAAAGGTGGTTACCAACACCTTGAAGTGCAGCCAGAAGACCACAGGAAGCCAGTGCAGCTCGCGCAGGAGAGGTGTCATATGTGAGCGCCCCGTCGCTCCCATAATCCCCCACGCGGCCGCATTCTGGACTAACTGTAGCCTCCGGGTGCACCCCAAGGGGAGCCCCATGTAGAGAGCATTGCAGTAACTGGAAGACCAGGTGGCCAGAGCACATGCACATGCCAGAAACCAGAAGATTATCTGCTCTTCTGGTTTCCAGTACGCATGCGTCCTCCCTTTTTTGGCACTCGGTGCCGAAAAGGTTCACCAACATGGTCTAGAACATATGGAATCAGTAGGTAATTGCTTAAGAGTATGAACAGATTTTCTGGCTCTGTGCTGCTTTTGATTTTGAACTGATTCTTAGACCTATTGTATCTCTTATCCAAAGGAACATCACTACACCGTTTAGACTACAAGTAGTTAATCAAAGTTACTAAAACTTGGATATCAAAACCTTGGCAGTGTTTTCTTCTTTTGGATATCAGAAACTCTGCAGTCAAAATGAATGTCATATTCCTAACAGACTTTGCAGACTTCAGCAGTTCTACTAAGGGAATGAAAAAGAGAAACAAAGGAAAGCAAAACAAAATAACTCAGCTTGCTGATTTGCTTTCTAGAGACAAAGGCTCAGCTAAAATGGGCAAAACCAAAGAAAACAAGCACACTAAGAGTCCTAATACATATAGATAAGACTTCGCTGAAGATAAATACCAACCACTTTAAATTGCAGAACAAAAATGGAACATAGAAGATCCACATATACAGTGGTTTTATTTCATGTAAAGTTTAGTATTGTATTAATAGCCAAAAGAACAGTTGCAGCTATTCATTGACAATTTTTATTTTCAGTCAAGAATATTTTGATTTATTTTCATTGATTGCTATAGAATTCCTACTTAAACCCTACATTTTTTCTTCTGCAAACTTTACCTTACAACAATATCTAATATTAACTTGTAGAGTGAATGAATAATGTTAAATTACTACTTACAGGTGTTCCATTCCATACAAGTATCACTTAATAAATAAATGGAAGCTTGACATGGAGGAGGTAGCCCATAGTGATTTCAATGCATTCATACTATTAGAATAGAAGGCAGGGTATCAGCAAGCAAAAAGGGAGTCCAGAAAGAAATTATCCCTTTCTAGAGTTGCCCCTTTCCCAGCTTGGCTTGGGGTTGAATGGAGACATTTTTCATCTTTGGCTGAGGACTGAGACCAAAACTTACAATTCTTCAACACAATAAGGTTTTTTGAAAGGGATTGTTTTTGATTTGAAAAGTTTTCAAAACATCTAATTTGCATTTGCTAAACACAATAGCTGAGCAATCACAGAGTGATGATTTCCTAGCCAAAGAATGGTATGTTTCGATGAAATAAATAGAATGATTTTGAAGTCTGTGTTCTTGGAACACTCACACAATAAGACCAAGCCAGCTTGTGATATATTTGCCAAGGGAAAAAAAAAAGAAAAAAAATAACCACAGAAGGGCCTTTAATAACAAAGAATCAAAATTCAGTTCTTCTACAAAACCAATGATGGTTAAAAAGCATAAAAACATTTATGTAAATAGCCTTGTTCATTTTTATTTGTATAGAAACATTTCTTCATTTCTCAGTAAGGAAGCAAAGCAACATGTTGAAATGTATTCCAACTAGCACTCTTATTCATTAACACTATTAATCAAGGAAAGACTTTCTCTTCCATAATTGATCATAATGTTCCCATAGTAACTAGAGCTTCAGTTCAACTGCCACAATATTTACATAATTATTTTAATGAACTTCCCCACCCACAAAAAAGAAAACTAATTTGCAATCCTGTATACGCTTCCTTGGAAGAACTGACTTCAGTGGAAACTACATCTAAAAAAACCCCATGCATGACACTGTTCTGAGCATCACAAACTGTCAATTGACTTCAAAGAGACAGCAAGGACTAATCTAAAACTGCATTTGTGGAGTCTTTGGTACTCTCTAAGCTTGGTTGCTTGCTTGCAGATGTTTCATTACCATGCTAGGTTACATAATCGGTGAACTGGCCATGCAGATCAGAGAGTGCCAAGGACTCCACAGTTCAACCGTAGCCTAATCCTTGAGCTACATATCTTGTCTTTTATGGAAGCCTATATTTAAAAGTTGTCTGGTTCCCACTATATGTTTATAAGTATCTGCTTTTATATTTATAAGATTAATAAACTGTCTCACTCCAGAGCCTCTAGATGGCATACAAAGTCTTCCTTCCTTCCTTCCTTCCTTCCTTCCTTCCTTCCTTCCTTCCTTCCTTCCTTCCTTCCTTCCTTCCTTCCTTCCTCCCTTCCCTTCCCTCCCTCCCTCCCTCCCTCCCTCCCATCCACTATTTGTACAGGACAAAATGAAGAAATGTAAACATCAACAATTAATCATCAGGTAGGGAAGGTGGCCACATAAACTTTTGCCTAAAAATGCTTGGTGTACCAGTTATAGCCCTTTTTGAAGTAGGATGCTTTGAGGACAATGACACATGCCTTTATCATCTTGAGATTAGACTATTGTTACATGCTCCAAGAGGGTCTCCTTTAAAACCAAATATAGAAAGTAGCCGCCCACTGGCTGGTGGGGGAGAGCTATTTTAGCAGCATGACAGTCATTATCTGTATGTTGCATTGACGAAACACTAGGTTTCAGGGTAAAATTCAAACTATTGCTATTAATCTAAAAACTCTACCCGGCCAGATGCTCTTCTACATAGCCTAACTGTCTTCTCCAAAAAGAATCTAGTTGTGCTGTGTGACCAAGAGATATTTTGAATCCCAGAGGGAAAAGGCTGCAAATAGGCCATTTCTATATTTGCCCCATCCTTATAAAAAGGCTTGCCCTGAAGGTCTGGGCAGGCTACATCTCCTTTAGATGATGAAGAAGAAACACTTATTCTGCCAGGCATTTCGGACCCAAGTGGTTTGTTAAGGAGCCTGTCACAGAAACACTAAATGCTGGGGCAGAATTGAAAAGAAGCCTGTTTACAGGTTAATATCAGCATTATGCCTCCAGAGAAAAACTTTCTCTCGACTTTTGAAAGAAACAGGTGCTGAATGAATTGGGCTGCCCTTCACCATACAGACCTCACCTGTAACATATTTCCCATCCACTCAATGTTTTGCTATTTCACTTTTAAACGGTTTGGTGAACCAGATTCAACTCACCATTACTTTTACTATGATTCTACGTGTGGTCCGACTTTTAAAAGCAATGTGAGGATTTATATTTGTTTTAGTGACTTAGTGCAGTTGGAATTGTAGTGAGCATATGGTGTTGAGGAAAAAAAAATCACTCTACACATGCTCAAAGATACTACATCTTTAGAAAGATTTTGTATGTTGTGTTAAAATAGGAATGCTGGTACAGTTTTCTCTCCTTCCTTTACAGTTGAGGGACACCAAGCTATCATATTCATTCACCCTCTGAAAATCCCAATAGGTCTTTCTCAGGCCACTGAAGCTGAGAAAGTGTTTGAAGGATAAACTGAAGACCTGAATGTAGGAAGTCCCTGTTTTTCTTAATCGAGGGGTAACAGGGGTATACAATAGGAATTAATGGGTGAGAAGGAGGAATTCAAAGTTCTCCAGGACTTTATATGGGGATTAATGGAAGGTATATCAGGCGGGGGGGGGGTTCTACTTACCTTTACTACTGGTTTGCAATGGGGCCACGCGCATGCGCTCGCTTCACATGCATGCACAGAAGCATTTTGATGACATTGGGGTCAGTGGGTGGAGCCTCCTGCCGGATTTACTACCAGTTCTATAGAACCAGTGCGAACTGGGGGCAACCCACTACTGATATCAGGGCTCAAGATTGCTATAATCCAGGTATCTCTTGAAAATCTATTTATATGAAACTTTCCAGACATTAAGTTTTATTTGTAATTAACTTTTTTTAACAATTGTTTATATTATTATTATATATTATATTCATGTTTTATTTTATAGATAATTATATAATTTATTATTCCATATCGATGCCCGTATCCCTGTTTGTCTGTCTGTCTGTGTGCATGCATATATTGATATAGACAAATATTAATATAAAATAAACGGAAGGGCTATTGTTTACTTTTCATGAGCAAGAGACAAGAAAGAGAGCAAAAAGGACAGTCTGAGGCATCAAGCAATAGAAGGGGAAGAGGATAAAAACCTTAAAAAGAACAGAATGAGAAGGATAGAGAATTGAGGAGGGAAAAAGGGAAAGGAAAGATACAAGCAGCTCAAAATATAAGCCTCAAGTCTTGGAGTAGATGTCTAAGTAGCAGCAGAGAAAGGTCCTTCCTCAGCAAATATGGTTTTGTATCTTTTATAAATTTAGCTGGACCTCAGAATTCTCTAATAAAAGTAAAGTACTTTGAAGTTCTCTCTCAGGAGCATTTCGAACCGCAGCATTCCATCAGCATTATCTATTATAAAAGCACTTTAGGGGAAAAAAGGAAAAACTATCAGCAGGGGGAAAAATTGTTTATAAATAAGTTGTAAAGAAAGATAAAGAAGCTAACCATATAAGCCAGCCCTTCAGAGACGGTCTCTAAATTACCTAAGGATGTTGGTGTGGGGGAAACTCTCCCCTTTTCACAATTCTGAGGATAAGAAAAGGCTGGGTCATCCTTTGATTGAATCTAAAAATAAAATATGTCACCAAAACTTGGGATGTCATTAGAATATTGGGAAGTGGATAGAAAGATAATGGCATGCTGGGGCTACTTTCTATATTTGGAGCTGAGCAGTGACTCAAAGTGAAGTGCTGTGATAGAAATAGTGCAGTATTTGATTTTATATTTCACAACTCACAGAAATCTCGGTTTTTAGGTGTTATGAGTACCCAGTGCTACATTCAACACTGGCTCTGTGATTTAACCAAATTTAGGATAAATCAATGATAGGGCTGAATGCAGGAGTGAAATGGTCCTGGTTCGGACCGGATCTCCTGATCCGGTAGCGGTGGCAGCGGGTAGCAAAAATCCCCCCCCCCATGCCCGGCTGAGCTGCGTGATCATCAGAGGCAGTTTTTTTTACTTTTTTACTTTTAAAAACATTTTTTCTACAACCTCTTCAGCCGAAAAAATGCTTTTAAGTTAAAAAAAAAAAGCCTCTGATGATCGCACGGCTCAGCTGGGATCGTCAGAGGCTTTTAAAAGGTTGTAGAAAAAATGCTTTTAAAAGTAAAAAAAAAAAAGTTGGCCATGCCCACCCAATCACATTACCCCCCCCCCACCAAGCCATGCCCACAAAACCGGTAGTAACAAATTTTAGGTTTCACCCCTGGCTGAATGTCCACAGTCTAGTTTTCTTTTGGCTTGACATTTCTCCAGCAGCTCTGGCTGGCATCTCTAATTAGTCCAGTTTGAAGAAACCCCAAGAGAACTGGTTCCTTGTCAACTGGACATCTACTTAAATAAGGAACCCATCAGAAACTAGCTTCCTGAACTCCCATGATATGGACCAATCAGAAACCAGCTTGTTAAGTTCAAATAGAAGAGCCCAGCCAGCAGAGTTGAAGTGTCTTTGAGGTACAACACAGGGTATACCACAAAGCACTTTGTCTCTGAAGATGGTGATGAAACAGGACTAAACACCATGGTTAATCAACTCAAAAGCTCATCATTGGTTGATTGATTACAGCTATGGAAATTTACATTAATACAAATACTAAGGATAAGTGGAAGTTTCTATACTGGAGGTAAGAGCAAATATCGATGTCACTCTATTAGGAACCTTTGGTTTAAGTCCTTAGGAGTAAAAATAAGTAATATGGAAACATGTTTCTATAGGATAATGTAGAAACCAAATGATCTAATTAGTGAAATAATCTGTAACCTCTGCTAATGGTTCTTCTCATCCATCCAATTCTATGACATATGAAAGTGGAGATAAGGTTGTAGACCTTCTTCCTTCTTTCAAACTTTGCCCACCGGTCACCTTTCATTCCTCTGCTGAGATGGAAGAAAAGAATCTTTCATCTTTGCTAGTACTATTTAGTATTCTGTCCAAAGGCATTTTTAGAAACAAAATGGTAAAAAGTAACACATATAAGAATATAAATAAAAAGAAAGAAGATGCAATCAAGTTATTTTTCTGGCAAAATCAAATCATCATGAACAGGTTAATCTTAGATTTTCTCATCAGGCTATTTGCTGTAAGAACTTAAAAAGAAGTCAGGGAAGGAATCAATGCAGAAAATGCTGTTTATATTGAGTGTTTACTTTCGATTTAGATTGATCATGCCTACTAGAACTATTGCCCTTAAAAACTAGCAATTACATCTGTTTATATTACAAGCGGATTCTTCTGTACCCATAAGTTTATTTTCATTTAGGAACTGTAAGGAAAATGTATCCCTGCATTTCAATTTTCTTTGCGCTCTTACTGAATTTTTGTTTGACTTTGACAAAGTTTATTTGATAACAATCTTCAGAATGATAATTCAGAAGTGAGTTCCATTGCATTCAATTGGACATTTTCCTGTAAATATTTGCTCTACAATAGTATTCCAGTCATATCTGAATATGTCATTTCAGTTTTCTTACCAAAGGAGATTTGACAGAAAGAAAACAGACTCTTCAACAAACTCCCAAATCAAAGAAAACAATTTTGAGATAGAAACAACTAAGACATTTGTCACCTTTACCTCTTAAGACTGACAGCCAATTGTTTATGCAACCAGACACTTTGGGTTGTGAAACTGCATTTTAAAAAAATACTTAAAATAACTACAAACATCAGAAGTGAAGCTTTTAGATGTTTAGGCACTTATTTACAGAGGATTCTCAGAAGAATATAGAAACAAGTTTTTTCCTGCTTGTTAACTTGAATTATTTCCAAATGAGATTTGCAAACTTTAAAAACTTGATAGTGACGTTCCAAAACAAGAAATTCCTGTCAAAATTCTAAGCTAAGAGGCTCTGCTTTCAGACTGCTAAAAAGACAAATGTACTTATTTAGACATTTATTCACATTATTTTCCTTCATTTTAGGTTATAGTATACCATACCATCAGTGGTGGAATTCATTTTTTTTTACTACCGGTTCTGTGGCTGTGGCTTGGTGGGCGTGGCATGGCTTGGTGGGAGTGGCTACTGCAAAATCCTCATTTCCTCCTGATCAGCTGGGACTTGGGAGGCAGAGAATAGATGGGCCAGTCAGAGGTGATATTTACCCGTTCTCTGAACTACTCAAAATTTCTGCTACCGGTTCTGCAGAACTGGTCAGAACCTGCTGAATGCCACCTCTACATACCATTACATCAACATACAAAGAAGATTCTTTATGTAACTGCTAAAGTACATGCCTGCCCACAGTGTTGCTGGAAGTCAGGTGGCATATACATTTCAATTATAAGCTTCGTCATTCTTGGTTCATATACAGGCCAGTGATGTATTTAAACAAACTAAATTTACAGTATTTATATTCCTGGTATAAATGATGTTAGACTTTCTATATATTAAACTGGAAGGCAGAACAACTCAATAAAATAACAGAATGGACAGTGTCTCATATATTATGTTTCTAATATTTTTATTCATCAATAAATACTCACAAATATTCACACGCTTAACACTGAAGAAAATGTAAGTCTTTTTGATTTTAGGATATCTTCTTCCAATTTTAGAACAGTATATGGCAATGTCATTTCACTTGAAATAAACATTCATGTGCTGATTGAAAATGCTGCTTTCAAGTAGGATGTAGGAAAGTCTAAGTGATGATTTTAACAGAAGACAACATGTATCATGGTTCAGTACATGCAGAAAGCTTCTCAATCTACCTCAGCATAGTGGACCATTCATAATGGAGTCACATTAATAAAATTCACACAAGCAAAAGCTGGCCCCAGAACAGACTCTTCCATTGTTCCCTTTCCTCAGACAATCCCAAATGCCCCTCAGTGTTCTCATAAAAGGTTCCTGCAAAGGAAACATATCCAGTGATAAACTACTGGAGCCCCTATAACAGTGATGGCGAACCTTTTCGGCACCAAGTGCCCAAACCAGAATGTGCATGCACATGCATGTGCATGTGCCAGAGTGCTGGAAACCTGAAGAACAGCTGGCCGGTGCACATGTATGTGCCAGCCAGTTGGTCTTTGAGTTTTCGGCACACTGATGCATGCCGGCCAGCTAGTCTTTGCGTGCACCGGAGCACCAAAAACCCAAAGACCAGCTGGCTGGCGTGCACATGTCTATTTTTTGGGCAGTTTTGGCTGGGTTTGGGGCCATTTTCAGGTTGTTTTTCAGGCTGTTTTCAGACCATAAACTGCCAGAAAATGGCCTGAAAAGCAGCCTGAAAAATGGCCTGGAAAGCAGCCCAAAAGGGCCCGAAACCAGCCTGTTTTTTGTGCATTTTTAGGCCATTTTCAGGCACTCCAGTACCTGAAGACCAGCTGGCTGGCGGGCATGTGCGCACTGGAAACCAGAAGAGCAGCTAGCAACAGTGCGCGTGCATACAGAGAGGGCTTTACGTGTCACCTCTGGCACGTGTGCCATAGGTTCGCCATCACAGCCCTATAATGAAAAATCTAACCAGCCAGTAGGATTTTAGTTGTCCCTCTATGAGGGAGGTGAGCAGCTAAGAAGATGATAGATAGATAGACAGACAGACAGATAGACAGACAGATGTTGTTGACAAGCTGCATTAGATACATGCCAGTAAGTAAAATGTTTATGGATATTCTCAGTCATCCAGGTCAGGTTGTCCCAAAGGTGCTTTTTCAAGAGGCCTCTTTTTCAAGTTTCCTCTTCAAAAAGCCCCTTTGGGATCCCAGTAAGTGTGTGTGTGTGTGTGTGTGTGTGTGTGTGTGTGTGTGTGTGTGTCCGCGTGTGTGAGGGGTGAAATTTACTTAACTTCCCTACCAGTTCACCAATGTGAACCAGTTCGCTCCACTCACGTGCATCATCATCTGCACATGCACAGAGGCTTAAAATGTTGTGAAAAAGCGACATCATGACGCCCACGTGGGTGGGCGGAGCCTCCCGCAACCACCGTTACCAGTTCACCCGAGCTGGATAGAACCGGCTGGATTTCACCCCTGGTGTGTGTGTGTGTGTGTGTGTGTGTGTGCGTGTGTGTTGCGGAAACGCAGCACACATATATAAAAACAAAGCACATTATTATTGAACATGACAATTTTATAGTGTATACAATAGTTCATGATAGAGTATGAAGTAGAATGTGGAAATGGTAATTTTCCATAGAAAAACCCTTTGTGATTTCTTTTCTGGTAAAATAAGGGGAAATATATGATCTCAGCTAATGAGTAAAGTACCTAAAGTATAAACTATAATTATGTATTAAGGTAAGCCATCATTTTGAAGCCTCACCTGGAAGCCATCAGCTTGAATGGATGATTGATTCCCCTAAATTAGTGTTAATGGATTTGTATGTCTGCTTTCACAGAAAACAGAGCAGAGAGAGAAAGAGGTGCTAATAATCTTTTCTGTTTTCCCACTGAAGATGTGTGAAAAGTACACACACACACACACACACACACACACACACACACACACACACCAGTGGTGGGTTTTTACCTGGTTTGGGCGAGCTGGTAGCGGCGATGGTGACCTGAGAGCGAACCGGTTCGTCTGACCATCATCTGAGCCGTCCTGCCCTCCCCTGCGCTATATCTACCTATATTCGTTCGTTTTTAGGCCAGTTGATAGGCGTTGCAGAGAGGATTGCCGCGCCTCAACTGTTCTGAAATACAATGCACTTGCGCGGAGCACGCGCAAAGCATGTGCGTGAAAAGAACCAGTTGTAACACTAGTTGAAACCCACTGAAACACACACACACGTGTGTGTGTGTGTGTGTATAAACTACCCAATCAGCTGTCTATTCTTAAGGGTATACTATCATCAGTGAATATCACTGAGAATTGCATCCTGTCTGTGTGAATTGACTGCTACTATTGGCTCTTCAGTTTTACCACTCTTTAATCACAGATGACTCAAGGTTTTCTTCTCGGAGAGATCCTGTATGAGAAGGTCATAATCGTCATCCTTTCCAAAATCCAGAGCTTTGAATTGAAATTCTGCACACTTTTAACTGTCCTCTAGCAAAGGTATTTGTCAGAAGCCAAGCTTCTAATAGGTGAAACTCATGAAGTATTTATTAATGCCATATGTCAAGCATCAGCGTGTCAGATTATTTTTCTGTACATCAGAAAAGAAGCCTTCAGAAAGATCATCTTAAACATGAGGGCTTAATGTACCTCTGAGTAAATACGACTTTAATGCAACATGCAGACAGGCAGAGGAAGGGCAGCCCTTGAATTTTACCAGCTGATGAGGCAGATCTCCTGTTGGGAACTGATTTTAAACAGTATCCATCTGATTCCCAGACATCTCTAGCAATGTTTCCTCTGAATGTACATTAACTCAGGCTCCCCCCTCCCACCCAATAAAGTAAAATAAATCAAACATCTATAAAGTTGGGGATTAAGTGGACTCAGACAGGAGATAGACAGTTTGTTTCTAAGACACTAATTTAATCAGCAGCTCTGAGGCTTTCAGTATTCCCCAGCATTTAAAATTTAAATTTGCTCCTCAGATTTCCACTTTGCATGCTCCTTGAAAATTAGCATTTGTGCTGAATAGCTTTTAATCAGCTCATCTATCTTTAAAATATATATTTTAAGGCTTTCCCACTTTATGCCCACTTAGTTCCAAGATTCAAGCTAGGTTTTCAGTTTTCTTTTGTTTAGTTTCCTTTCTCTTCAATCACAGACTAATCACAGTAGTCTATTCATTTTAATACTGTTGTTATTCTCGGGTTTTTTTTAAAAACAAGCTTAGCATGTTCCTTTGGGTTTGATTAATCTATTAAATTGTCCTGTTGCATCCATTTCATAGCTCAAAATACTGTTGCAGAGACCTACCTTGCAATGCTTTCATATACAAGAAAAGAATGGCTTGGTTGATTATTACGTTATTTTATTTTTAAGCTCTGTTACTCTTTTTTTTTTTTTTTTTTTTGCACACTGACCAAATCATCACATTGTTTGTGGTTTTGAAAGAGGAATTGGTATTTTGTACACCATTAATTGAATTTATTTTTTTTCAAAAGAAATAATTTATATTACAGACTTTGATTACAATAGTAAAAGCAAATACAAACTAAACTCAGAGAGAGAGAGAGAGAGAGAGAGAGAGAGAGAGAGAGAGAGAGAGAGAGAGAGAGAGAGAATAAAAACTTGCAAGAAAATAAAAAGGGAAAGATTAAAAAAACATTTAAAGAAGTGACTTCCAATCTTCATCACAGGTATAAAAAACACTACTCTTCACCCTTTACAAAAAATATCTCTTCTTCCCATAACCCATCCATAAATCATCACTATTTCAGCTCTGATATCAGCAAAAAGTCTGTAAAGGATTACCAGAACTTTATGGAAACATGTTGTATTTTAACCTTGGATAAACAAACCCACATAAAATTTCTTTCTTTTACTTCTAACAATCTTAATCTTTACTTCATTCATATATTGTTGTAGGATTTAATGAAGAAACAAAAGGTTTTGAGATTATTGTGCAGTTTAAACCAAGGAGCAGATGCAACAGACAAAGTCTTAGTTGATAATGCTAATTAGAGAGCTACATAGCCTTTTAGGATATAATAGCTTGTTTATTAGGACTGCCTATTTGCTTTTTAAGCACTTGCCATTATCACAGATTTTAGTCTCTCTTCTTCTTCTTCCTCTTCTTCTTATATTTTTTTCAATTCTTGACCATACTTCTTTTTCTGAAAATTAAATAACTGTTTTCTCTCTCCTACCTTGGTTTATTTTTCCTGACTACTAAATTATTCAAAACCTCAAAATATTTAGCTGGGAGTAGACAATTATTTTAAAGTACCACTTCTACAACAAGACTCCCTGTTGGTAACAGCATATATTATTTATGACACACATCATGACACATGTAACAATCATGATTTCGGCACCAACATTAAAAGAGTAAGTTCAGAAGAAAACAGATGCTTGTTTAATTAGCAGGAACATGCCGCACTTGGTACAAAGCCACGTGGTGATCAGATTATTCATAGCTCCCTTCTACATAATTAAAAGTTTATCAGCTTCCAATTTCCTAATCTCTTTAGAACCCAAATTTACAAAAATCTTGCTCGACATGAGTTTAGACAATCTGTGCATATGTGCCCCCTTTGAATTTATATTCCCAGCATGATAAATTAAGTTTTGATAAACGGTAGCCTGACTAGGTGAGTAAATGGCTAAGACACTGAGCTTGTCAATCAGAAAGGTTGGCAGTTTGGCGGTTCGAATCCCTAGTACAGGTCTCCTGTGTGAGCAGGGGGTTGAACTAAATGACCTCCAAGGTCCCTTCCAACTCTGTTACTGTTATTCATATAGGAGACAATTTCAGGCTTAGACTTTTCTGGATGCCCTAATCCCATCATGAATATCAGGGTGCTGTACAGGTAGTCCTCGGTAGCCAAAAAGTTTGGTTTGGGTTTGCTGGAATGAAATAAGATATTCTTTGATTTCTGACCACAATTGGACCCAGAATTTGACTGCAAGTCATTCAGTGATCACAATCCCAGTCTTTCCAATTGTAGTTCATAGGTGAACAGAGGAAGAAAGCTGTCTGCTGAAAGAGGGCAGGCAGCTCTCCTCTGTGCACAGAAAGCAATTCTTGTCCTGGGCTGGAGAAAGGCAGGGAAAGGAAAGGAAGTTTGGCTCTCCACTCAGCATGGCGGTTCCTCTCTCCTCCATTTGTGAAAGGGAAGTTCCACACTGGGCCAGAGAAAGGAAGTTCAGATCCCAAATATCCGAGCTTCCTTTCTCCAGCCCAGCATGCCAGTTTTCATCCCTTCTGTACACTAATCTATAGAATCATAGCATTTGCTAACTTTCTAGGCAGGAAGTTTAGCAAATGCAGCAGTAGAAAGCAGCTTTTTTTTTTTTAGCTTTCAAAACTACTGTGAGACAAAGCAACAGAGTGGTCAATGCCTGGAATGCACTACCTGACTCTGTGGTTTCATCCCCAAATTCCCATAACTTTAACCTTAGAATATCTACTGTTGACCTCACACCATTCCTAAGAGGTCTGTAAGGGGTGTGCATAAGCGCACCAACATGCCTACCGTCCCTGTCCTACTGTCCCCATTTATTCGTATCCATTTCTTGTATTCATAATCATATTTATACTTTTATCTGTTATCTTATACATGCTTGATAAATAAATAAAATAAATAAATAAGAAGACTAGCTCTTGCATTGTTTTTCAATGTGGGTGGTAGGGAGACCCTTTCTGTTGCTTAGAAATATCATGTTAGGTTTCTGGCTGGGAAGCTAGCAAACAAGATGTCTCTCAATGGTAGAAAGGCTGGAAAGAACATCAGATCTTCTGGATGCAAGCGCCTTTTCTCCAGTCCAGTTCTGGCATTCCCTTCTATGTGAAGAAAGGGACAACTCCAATGCTGGGCTGAAAAAATAAAGAAGCTTGCATCCAGAAGCGCCCATCACCACAGGAATCTTTTCCCATGCATGCAGGGGCCAGGAAATTCTTCCACAGGTGAGAGCTGCCTGCTGGCTTCCCCAATGACTTTCTGGAGAAGTCAGCAGAGAAGACTGCAAATGGCAATCACATGATCGCAGCAGGGGTGGGTTCTACTTACCTTTACTACTGGTTCACAACAGGGCCGCGCGCACGTGCTCGCTTCGCTCGTGCAGAAGCTTTTGTGCATGCACAGAAGCATTTTCATGACATCAGGGGCAATGGGCAGGGCCTCCCACCGATTTTACTACTGGTTCTATAGAACCGGTGCAAACTGGGGGCAACTAACCACTGGATCGCAGGACGCTTGACAAGTGGTTGTAAATTCAAGCAGGTTGCCAAGTGCCCTAAATGTGATCACGTGACCATGGGGCAAGTGAGGCAGTTATAACTTGAAGGCTGAGTCATAAGTAATTTCCCCCCGAGTCTCTTGTAAATTCAAATGGTCATTAAGTGATTAGTTGTAAACAGAGGATTACCTGCAGTGCAGTTGTTAAGCATTGTGTCATGTGACTGCATTACGTAGCTATGGCAATCCCAGAAATTCCAGTTGCCATTGCAAAGCCAAGATCAGAAGGTTGTTAAGTGGGAATTGGTGGGTGTCCCAGGTAAGGAGTCTGGAGGTGCCAAGGTGGTGGGGAAGGATGGGGGTCCCTCAGAGAGCCAATGCAGACCACGGGTGGCTGGAGGAGGGTTTGGGAGACTCAGAGCAGGTCGTATGTGAGTGGGGGAGAATGAGAAGGGACAGAAGAGGCTAAAGGAGGGTGGATGGGCAAGACCTGCAGGAAGGAGCAACTTATTGGAGTGACTTGCAACCTTCCCTACTTGCTTCCCTATTAACTTTGCTTGTGGGAAACTGGCAGAGAAGATCGTAAATGGCTTCTTGAGATGTCATAATCATGATTTGAGCACCCAAGTGTCAGAATTTGAACACATGAGTGCAGGGTTGCTTGATGGCTGGAAATTTGGGGACTGGTTGTACAGCTATTTTTTTCAGTGCTGCAGTAACTTTGAACAGTCACTGAAGAAATAGACATAAGCCAAGGACTATCTGTAGTCCCTTGATGACTGGACCATTTTCTTTTATGAATAAGCTCTTGTGCAGACATATTATAAACCATACAAAAAGAGACCAGATATTTTCAGAGAAAATACTTCTCACAGCACTCTATACTGGCCACAAATTGTAGTTCTGAGTCCACTTTAGTGGTGTGAATAAAAGCCCGTTTAGTTTGAACAGTACATCCCTCCTTAGCCCCCATCTGATTCTGCTCTGAATTAAAATTTTGTTCTGGGGTGCTTTGTGAGTAGCTTCTAATTTTTTTGCTTGCTTGTTTGACAAATCTGGCATCTTATTTTCAGACATGGCAGTCACTTACGGAGGGAGGAAAACTCCTAAATTACAGATAAATACATGAAGGTGTTTGTGTAAGTAAGCATTAAACTGTAAGGTAATTTTCAAATAACTTTCTCACTCCAGTGAAAAATATCACACACATACCTCCCGCTATGCCTGAAGAGGAAAGTTTTCAATCAGTGTGTGCTACCTGCTCTAACATATGCCAGTGAAACATAGACAGTAACCTCACAATTGAAACAAAAGCTACAAGTGACGCAAAGAGCCATGGAAAGATACACTCGGCATTACAAGATGCTCGGCATTACAAGACAAGATAGAAAGACCTGCGCATGGATTAGAGAACAAACAAAAGTATAGGATATCATCAAGAGAGTAAAAGAATTGAAATGGAAATGGGCTAGTCATATGGCAAGAAGAACTGATGGCAGGTGGACCAAGGTAGTCATAGAATGGATCCCTCTTAATAAGAAGCATCCACCAAAGAGACCTAAAACAACGGTTTTAGGATCGATGACGTCAATAAGTATTGAAGGCTCAATTGGCAAAAAAAAAAAGCTCAGGACTATATTGGTTGGAAACATGCAGAAGAGGCCTTCATACTGCAGTGGATAGACAATGGCTAAAATGATGATGATGATGATGATGATGATGATGATGATGATGATGATGATAACTGATATAAAATCCTTTTTACTTCCAATTCCAATAGGAGAATGACTAAATTAGTGTTTTCCAGAACATATGCCGAACATTTACGCTATTTTTATTCCTGAAACTTCTGCTTCTGCCAAGGTCAGGACTTGAATTTGGATAAGTGTGGACAAGATGTGATTTCAGGACTGCGATGCACAAATAGAAAACTGATCAATTTTTTTAAAGCTTCCTCTCTTAAGCAGAACAATCAATACCACATTGAAGCAATGCTACTTTAGAAGGAAAAAAATGGTGCTTAGCAGAAACCTCAATGTGTTTTGTAGTTTCTAAAGAGGAAAATATATTTAAAATCTTGATAGTAGCCACCCTGGGTAAAGCCAAATATATTGCTTCTTTTTTTGTGATGAATCTGTTCATTTATATAGAACATGATAACGGCATTGCTATTTTTAGTGCCTGGACCTGCCTTTGTGAGAAGATGAGGATATCAAAAGTTCTGTACCAGATAATTTGGAGGTAATTGAACTCTGATGTGCTTCCTGACCTTTTCCAACTGTCTGCAATTGTAGTACTGGAGTCATTCATCATTTTTCTCCCTTCAAAATGTTCTTTGCCATTGCTATTGAGGGAAAGAATGCCCAATAATCAGGACACCTCATAGAAAAAGTTCTGTTCATCCAAAGATACAATGCAACTTGGTATTTGCTAAAAGCCCTCACTGATCAGATAACTCTTTCCACATTTCTCCAAACAGAATGCCCATTTCATGCTGTACTCTAAATGCATTTTTTAAAAAAATAAAGTGAGCAAAATAACTAACGATTGACTACTTCAACCCACTTGCTAGAAGTCTTCAAAAAGCTGTAACTAAACTGTGAGCACCATGTGCCAGTGTTCATAAATTGTGAATAATTTCTAATGTCTAAATTTCATATTGGCAACGCAACCATCTAAACACTAATACAGTCACTCCTCCTTGAGCAACTACCTCCGTTAGTGACCCAATATGATGGTAATAAATGATAAAAATCATTTTCTAACTAAAGCATTCATTTACAACCAAATTTTGTGTACCTGACAACACACACCAGAGTGGGTGTAATTCTGACACAGCTGTATGCTGATAATTTGTGTATTGACACTTAATTTAAGATTTGCAAAATACTGGCTGTTTGCCTAATGGTGGCTGCAGTGGCAAGCCTTTTAGGAGCCCCCACATCCCAAAAATTCCCCAGCCTTCAATTAAAACTGATTAAGGTCTGGCCAGTTTCAGGCAGCAGATTCTAATCAATTAATTAAGGTCATAGAACTGAGCTTCTTAACTTGCAATTAGCATTTGTAGAGAAGCATTATGCTGTGGAGGAAAAACAGAGCAGGAAGATATAGTTTTAAGCAAGGTCTTTGCCCTGTGAGGAGGCAAAAGGGAGAGGAGGATCAGTCACAGGACATTGTACAAGAGAACTTTATCTGAATGAGATGACAGCAGCAACCACTGTTCTTTGCAGTCTCTCTCACACACACATAGGCTACTGAACATTACATAATGGCAGTGGGATCATCTTCCTGATAGTCAACTTGTCTTGAGAAATTATATTGCACAGTAGCCTCTTGCACTATGTTAATGGGACCTTCTCTTTGGGAGCAAATTATAGTGTTTCTGCTTGTGTGGTCTGTATATATTGCAGTAGGATGCATGACAGAGTGTAGTTTAAGTTCTTCATTTCATGATATTAAATAAATAAACCTTAGGATGAATTAGAGTAAGAAGACAGAAGGGAAATAATGCTATTTCAATTTATATATTACAGAAAATATCCAAATGAAAAAAATAATGAAACCAGGGGTGTCAAACTGAAGGCCTGCAGACTGAATCCAGATCGCGGGGTGCTTAAATCTGGCCCGCGGGGACACCCTGGAAACAGCAAAGGTCCAGCCTGCAGTGCCTCTGCTAGTGAAAATAGAGCTCGGGAGGGCCGTACGTGGCCTTCCTGAGCTCTGTTTTTGGCAGCGATGGCCTCCTGCAGCCCTCCGCCAGCAAAAACAAAGCTCAGGGGTCTCTGTTTTTGCTGGCAGAGGGCTGCAGAAGGCTGTTGTGACTGAAAATGGAGTTCAGGAGCTCATTTTCTCTGGCAGAGTGTTCAGGCCACAGGCGCCCCCAACATGAATCACGTCAAGCTGGCCACACCCACCCTGGCCAAGCCCACCCAGCCCCCTGAGATCAAACAAACCCTGATGTGGCCCTCACTGAAATCAAGTTTGACAGCCCTGATCTAACTGGTTCTTCCATCCTCTTTTCCCCCATATAATTTGAATCCAAGGCTTTCAGTTTGTGGTACACAATAAATGTTTAAATGTTTATGTTGACAATGCATTCTTCTGACACATTCTAAATATTAATGTTCAGTTATTGATGACATCTGTACCACTGTAAATGTACTTGTTTGCTGGTTTCCAAACAGATGCCCACAAGATCCCAAAGTGATCTTTCTTCATGACATTGTCTTAAGTATTTAAAGTTTTTTGAGGAATTTTCCGGCAATTACAGTTATGGGTCCTACTGATCAGTCTTATCAGTTCTGTTTGTTATCCCTTGATTCTTTACACTGAAACAATTTCTGTCAACTGACATAAAAATATTTGCATGCCTAACCTATGCAAGTTTTTTTGGTTGGATTTGGTTCAGCTGAGCCATTCATTAAGCAAGGCCAATTTCACAACTAATTAAAGCTAAATACAGTGACAGTGAACTAATAAGCACTTAGCCATATCAAGGCCTACTTATAAACCATGTTTTTATCATGGCATATAAAAACAGACTACAAAATTTAAATAGGAGGAACCACTAAGCATTTGTTACCTTTTTCAGTTCAGTATTAGCACTAAGGGTCTCCTTCACTGTGTTATAGAGCTCCTATTTCCATCCAGTCTTTGACCTGAGATGTTTTTAATCTAACTTTCCAAAAGGTTTAAACTCAAGAATCTTGAACTCATACCTCCTATCAAAGAATGGATAGCAGCTGCAGCTACTGGGACCTTCACTCACCTCCATCTGATACACCAGTTGTGCTCTTTCTTGGATTTGGAAGCCTTTCAGAGAGTCTCTCATGCCTTTGTCATCTGAAATATTGATTACTCTTCTACTGTTGATGCCTATTCTGAAGCTTCAGCTAATCTAGAATAGAGTGGCACTGGGAAAGGATGGGTATGACTCAGTATGCCAATGTGACACCTCTGCTTTGAGCTGCATTGGTTGCCAGTTTGTTCCAAGTGCGATTCAAGATGCTGCTATAAAGCTCTTCACGGCACCAGGGCTTAGCTTTTGTGAAAATGTCTGTCTTCCATGTTTTCTACCATTTCAGTACAGGGTGGCATGGTGGGTATGGTATGGTCTCCTCAATTAAGCAGTGTTATCTTTTCAAACTGAGGAAAACTATCATCCAAATGGAAGACCTGCCCTCTGGAATGAAGTTTCCCCTGACATTTGTACAATTCCTACCCTGAGGACATTCCCCCCCCCCAAAAAAACTTTTTTGTTGTTGTTGTTCTGCCAGCTTGGGGTGAAAGAAATAATGTTTTTATTTTCTATTTATATGTTGTTTATAAATGCTATCTTGCTTTGGTTGGTATTGTTTTTTACATTACTTTGGTCCACTTCCCAGTTGGAGTCAGGCAGTGTCTAAACTGAATAAAATATAATAAAATAATAAATAGCCTTTATTTTTGGTCTCTTGAATAACATTGGCTCCTGCTGCTCAGATATTCATTTCTCCTATCTAATAGCTTTTCTATCCATTATTGTACATTCATCAGTTCTAATAAAAGTGCCCACCTTTTGTCAGACCTAGGAAAATACAGTACTTCCAACCAACAATTAAAAGCTAAATTCCCCTAGAAATGATATCAGCAGAAAATGTTCCCTTTGACTTGCTTACTCTTTGTAATGAATTGTTCTGTGACTAACTAGGACCATTAAGGTGGTCTTATAACCCATCGTCTATATGGCCAAATATTCACCAGCCTCATCTGTCTAATGCAACCACTGATAGCTCCTTCCAGTACTGTCTTTGATTCATCCAGTCATGCAATCTTAGTCTTCTCCTGTTATAGTTCTCGTCAGTCTTGCCAATTCTAATCATTTTCTTTCATTGGTAAGAACCCCCCCCCCACTACCAAATGTGAAGAAATTGCTGTAGCAACAGCAGAAATAAGCAAGTTGTCAGTGCCAAAAATTTGCTGGCCTTGAAATGATTTCAATCAGGACTTTCCTCTCTTTGTTAAAGAACAACTTCCTTGTTTGTAAAAACTAAATTCAAATGGTTACTCATGCCCTGATTACTCACAACTGGATTACTATAATATGCTCTACATAGGTCTGCTCTTGAAGACCATCTGGAAGCTACATCTGGTTCAAAATGCAGCAACATGAACAATAATGGTTGCTTGACAGCGTGCTCATGTGTCACCGTTGCTATGTGAGCTATATTGGTTGCCATTTGATTTCTGTGGGCAACTCAAGATGCTAGCTACTACCTCCAAAATCCTATATGGCATAAGGTCTGGGTAACTGAGGGACCACTCATTTCTAATTGTTTCTGTCCAGTTAAAATGTTCTGGCAGATTGGATATGTTCCAGGTCCTCTCTATTAAATATTATTTCGTGAGAGCAGGAAGCATGTTTGCTTGTCCATCAGGCCCCCTCCCCTCTGGAGGAACATCACCCCAAGGATAAGAACTGTGCCCTTTCTCCTGAGGTTCCAGAAAACTCTTAAAACCTGGCTTTAGGCCTAGCCTTGGAGTCAATATATTGTTTGTACTCTGGAGGGCAGGGGGACATGTTCTGTTTTGTTTAATCTGTATCATTTTGGATTGTTTAGTTTGGGCTGATTTTATCTGTTTTTGTGGATTGTTTTGTCTAGCACCCTGAGTCCATTGAAGGTGGACAGACATCTATAATAAATTTAAATAAATATGTTTCATTCTATTCTCCTTTTTTGCTCTGTTGTACATTTCTTTTTTCACTTGAAGAAACTCTGCAACTGGGTAACTATATAGTGAATACAGAATAAAAAAAATATTCAGAGAAAGACAGAATATGGGACAGAGATAATCTCTTGTATTGATCTCTGGGCAAAATAATAATTGTATTAATACAGGTGGTTCTTGTAACTTTGAGTTAACATACTGGCTGTTCTGGTACAAAACTGACTTAAATAATGGAATTTGCATTCATATTCATCGTTCAAAAATTGCCCTTTCACATTTCCATCCAAATATATTTAATGAAGTGCACAAAGGATGATGATGCATTTTTCTGAGTAGTATAGAATTTAATAAACATCAGCTTTTGTGGACCTTGATATGATTACTTTAGGATTTTTTTTAAAAAAAAGTGTTTGTGAACAAAAACTACCACCAATTGCATTACTCCTAATCTAATGAGGAGCGACAACAATCTTCCTGGTTTTGAAAGCCTGTTACACTGGATATTGCACATTTGTCATAACCAATATATTCCACATGAGATGATCAGGGAGACTGAGTAGCTTTTCAGTATTGGTAACAAATAATCTGAAATTCACATGACACACCACTATCACAAAGGAATAATTTTATATTTCAGAATGGAGTTAAAGAAGTTTTCCATCTTTTCCATCATTTTTGGTTCCAATTTGATACATTTGCTCAGATGGGTAATAGCACTGATTGTTGAAAACATTAGTCTTTAAAAATAAATAAAATGAATACAGGAAGTCTTCAGGTTACAATGGGAATTGGAACTGGAATTTCTGTCACTAAACAATGTGATTGTAAAGTGTGACATCATAGGACCATGTTGCTTAATGATGGCAAGTTCCCATTGTCATCGTTAAAAGATGATAATGGATCAGTAATTTATGTGACCACAGCTTCCACCTTTCTACTGTTTCCAACAAGCAAAGTTAATGGGGAAGCTTGTAGGAAGTCAAAATGGGTGAATACTATGGAGTGCAGCCAAACAGGTGGGACAGCTGGATAGTATGGCACCATACAAGTATGACTAGGTGGGGGAAGAGCTGCTGTAGCCCAGAGCAAATGCAGCCAGTCAGGTATGTGTATGTTGCAGAGTGTAGGTGGGGGAGAATTCTGGAGGCAGACATGTGCTATATAGAGCATAGCATGCGTCTCAGAGAGACAAAGCAGTGGGAGTGATTCACAGAAGAGACCTACAACCTCTGCTGCCAATTTTCACATTGAGTTTACTTGGGGAAATCTAGCAGGGAAAATCACGGATGGTAATAGCATGACCACAGAACTTTGCAACCATCATAAGTGTGAAATAGTTGTCAAGCACCCAAATCATGATCACATGACTATGGGGATGCTGCATAGGAACTTTGAGGATTGGTTGCAAGTACCACTTGTTCAGCATTGTCACAACCTTGACTGAATGAATGGTCATTAACCAAGTACCACTTGTAGGGTACAACTATCAAAATGAAAGCAAAAAACTCAGCAACAATGCATTTTGGATTGATTTCTGAATTGATAAGCAATAATGGAAGTTAATTAAGTCTCAGTTTATCTTTAGCTCAAACTATCAAATTAGGCTGATATAAGGCTTTTGCATTTGGATGGGAGTGGGATAAAATACAGGTCATCTTATTTTTTTTTTAAACAGTATCAGAGAAACAAAAATGTCTTTCATTTTACATCTTCATTCTAAGATTGCATTTTTCAGCTGCCATGGAAGAGAGATTTTTAAGGGTGAATGAAAATTTGGGTCAATCAGAATTTTCATATCATCTTCCAATGCTGGACTCACTGCCACTGTATACAGAAGGATCTGAAAGATCCATGTATATAAAACTCTACACATCTTAGAATTCTTGTACTGCATTTTATAACTAAAAAAGGGTACATTTGAAAAAATATATACAAGAAACCCTCATCCTCTTTGGAAAATATTGTTCTAAAATTATATTCAAACAAGAATATATATTGGTAAAGGTAGTCCTTGACTTACAACAGTTCATTTAGGGACAATTCCAAGATACAACAGCACTGAAAAAAATGACTTATCACCGTTTTTCACACTCATGACTGTGGCAGCATCCCATATTCACATGATTGAAATTCAGATGCTTGGCAACTGGCTCATGTTTATGATAGTTACAGTGACCTGGGGTCATGCAATCACCTTTTATGACCTTCTGACAAGCAAAGTCAATAGGGAAGCCAGATTCACTTAACAACGATGTTAGTAACTTAAGAACTGCAGTGTCTCAAACCTGCTTTTTCACTAAGCAACTGGATTTTCTTGGTTTTTCTTTGAAGACATTTTGCTTCTCATCCAAGAAGCTTCTTCAGATCAAAAGAATGACCCTCTAAAAGTATGCAAATGACCAGCTGTCTGCAAGGAATATAAATCCTTCCATTCCTCACTATCCTGTCTGAGCTGAAGAAGCTTCTTGGATGAGAAGTGAAACATCTTCAAAGAAAGAAAGTCCAGTTGCCTTGTGAAAAAGCACCTTTGGGACAACCATGACTTGGATGACTGAGAATCTCTACTTTTAACAACTGCAGTGATTCACTTACTCATTGTGGTCTTAAATGGGGCAAAACTAACTTAACAAATGTTTCACTTAGCAACAGAAATTTTGGGCTCAGTTGTGGTTGTCAGTTGAAGTTCATACATATATTTTCCAATGAATTCATATACATAAATTTCAATTTTTTTTACTACCGGTTCTGTGGGTGTGGCTTGGTGGGTGTGGCTTGGTGGGCATGGCTTGGTGGGCGTGGCTTGGCGGGCATGGCTTGGCGGGCCTGGCAGGGAAAGAATACTGTAAAATCTCCATTCCCACCCCACTCCAGAGAAAGGTTACTGCAAAATCCCCATTTCCTCCCGATCAGCTGGGACTTGGGAGGCAGAGAATAGATGGGGGTGGGGCCAGTCAGAATTTTTACTACTAATTTTTACTACAGAATTTCTCCGAACTACTCAAAATTTCCGCTACCGGTTCTCCAGAACTGGTCACAACCTGCTGAAACCCACCTCTGGGCTGAAAGAATATTTCAATCTATAAGAAGAAATTTGGCAAATAAAAATATCCTAAGCATATTTTAATTTTCAAATAGGAAACCAATGAACCTTTTCAAAATGACCAATTTATCATCATTCAAAGCAACAATGAAAATATATAATGTATGCATGTATGCATGTATATGTATGTGTGTGTTTGTGTGTATATATACACATACATGTATAAACATGTGTGATAACTACCTTCAAAAATCATCTTCAGCTTTGAATTCAGTAATGGTATGACTTGTCAAATAAACAGACCTGAGTATCTTTTTTCCTGATCCATTTTTAAGCTTTCAGGGTAGGCCCAATATGATACCCTGTTTCCCCCAAAATAAGACATCCCCTGACAATAAGCCCAATTGGGCTTTTGAGCGCATGTTAATAAGGCCAAGCACTTATTTCAGGGTTCAAAAAAAATATAAGACAGGGTCTTATTTTTGGGAAAACATGGTAGTTCAATTGGTTTTTAAGATTTCAACCAGACTTAAAGAAGTCTATACTGCTGTTCACTCAGGCCTTACATTACTTATTTTGTTTGAACTGCTATGGCATAATCACAAAACTCTTTCACATTATTCGATCTGTAATGGTTCATGCATATACCCACACAGCTACAAGTAACAATACATTTTTAAATCTGTCCAATGACAAATAGAGGAAACCAAAATATATTTACTTAGCAATAAGTCCAGCCTTAATAAAAGTTATTCATATGAATATATGTCTAAGTCACAGGGAGATACTTATAGGTATAAATTTCTATAGTTAGAGTAGGTTAATTATAACATGTTGCTATACCAATAGTGTTAATTCCCATATTTAACATTGCAGGAAGAACAGAAATAAAATTGTTTCATGAATGTTTAACCTCTTCAGTACATGAGACAAAACTGCTAAACTACCAGCAATGCTTGATTCTATAAAGTACCAAAATGCATGCAAAATTTTTTATTCTCAGCTTCCTATGGAAGTGAAGATAGATGGATAAGATTTTTTAGAGGGTTCAGCCTATCAACCAAATTATTTTAACTTATTTCTTGAAATGATTCGCAGTCTTTATTGATAAAATGAATTATTAGACCATAAAAGCAACAAATAGTTAATGCATAAGTAAGCTGAGGAACAAGTTCTCAACTAAGGAAGCAATATAAGAAAGAAATATATAAAGCTCAATATGCCAAAATACTTATTTTAGTCTTCATTTAATAACTTGATTTGTAGTCTGTTGTAACATCTTTTTAAAGTTAACAAAAGAGTTAGCTTGCCCATCTCTCTCTCTGATCTTTCAGAAACCAGACAACAGGACCTCACTTGTTCAGCTTAAAGTTTGGTGGGCTATTATAGTGACTGACTATAGCCATCTATCAAGCTATCTGAAGGGGAGGCCTTTCAGACAGCTTTATCCCAAGCTGTTTATATGTTAAAGCCTAATGCCAGCAGTGTATCTTAAACTGGACTTGGAAACAAATGTGATATTAGTACAAATGATGCAAAATAGATTTAATAGATTTAAGCCCTATAATACAGGGGTCCCCAACCCCCAGTCCATGGACCAGCTCCACAGCATGCCAGAAACCAGGCAGTGCAAACAAGCAAATCTCCTTCTGTAAGATGCAGGCAGTATACAAAGTCATGCCCCCTCTGGGTCGTGGAATAATCTTTGTCCATGGATCTGGTCCCTGGTGCCCAAAAGGTTGGGGCCATTGCTATCATGTTTCAGGGGCTGCAGTCTGCATCAATTGTCATTTCTGCTTTGTTTTCAATAGCAGGCCCATATAAATCACATTATAGGAACAAAGTGATTGAAAGATTTTAGTAGTATTCTGATAAGTAATTAAATGTGCCAGGCTTTGGTTTAATGTCTAGTATACTGTCAGAATGTTATCCTTCCTTGTAAATTACAAGTCTTGCATTTCATGAGGGTGCTGAATAATATGACAAATATTCTCAAAGAAACATCAGTTAGTGCCCTACTCGACTAACATTTTCTGCTTTGATTTTCCCACTTTCCCTGTAGTAAGTTTCATCTCTCATTGCAAGTGTTAATGCAATACACAAAGAAAACATTCATTATCACCTATCAATGTTTATTTTAGTGGCTTCAAGTCTTTCAAAAATGTCTGAGTGTGCATGAGCATTAAGAATTAACACCATTCATCCTGAACAACAATTTAGTTAATCCGGTATAATGCAGGATTATAGAGATGTGGATAAACTAATCCTTTCTGATTTCCCTTTCTAGTTTTGACTTCCTTTTCAAATGGAAATCAATTATTTCAGTAACAATGCAAACAAATACATGAGAAGAAACCAATGCATTGATTTCTCCCTTTTAGTTCATGGCTCCAGTGTTTTCAGTATCAACAAAATAAGTCCCATCAGTAGCATTCAAAATGCTTTGGATTCATCCTATCTTGAATTTTGAGTTTGGCAAAATTGTTTTGGAAATGTTTCAAAGCTTGGAACAGCTTGTCTCAAATACAAAACATTTCCAAAATGGCACAGGGAATTATGAAACAACTGTTTGGAACTCAAAAAAGGGTAATTTAAAATGGTGCGAATTCAAGATGTTTTGCATACCCCTGGTCCTAGATACAAGTAGTAGGTCCTAGATACAACCATTTGTTTTGCGACTGTTCAAAGTTACAATGATATTGAAAAAAAAAAGTGACTTACAACCAGCCCTTACATTTATGACTGTATTAGTATCCCCATGGTCAGATGACCAAAATTCCAACTCCATTTGAACAAGTTGAAGGTTTATTTCATCAAGTTAGTATCCTAAATCCTTCAACAACCAATCATATTTAACTGCATTCTAATAATTAAAACAGTACACTTTTCTGATTAAAGGATGCACTTTTCAATTTCAATCTCATGCAAGGCAAAATACAGTCTAAGAAAGGATTATGACTGAATTAGTCACTTATTGCTGTGAGGTCTTACATTTACTTGTACATTATGGATCAAAAGTCTGAAAATTATGTGTTATTACTTGAAATGTATGTATATATTTCAGTCCACAATAATATAGTTTGTATATTATCTACTCTTTAGATTCAATGTTTTACTGTAATAAAACGTTATAAAAATGAACTACTCATTTTGGGAGATACGAGGCCCACATTTGGTTTTATTATCAGTCAAACTTTCTTCCCTGATTTGCAAATCTGAGATCTTGACTGCAGGTGAGAAGAGTCAGAAGATAGGAGGTTTCGAGGTGAAAGGTAAATAGGGATGAAGCCTGAGCTGCTCAGGAATTAGCAAGAGGATACCTGGAGGGTAAAGCACTTGCACTGCAATTATATAGAAAGGGTGTGTGAAATCCATATGCAAGTATGGTAGTTTAGGGGAACAGAAGATTTCAGATTGGTGGTAATCTCAACTTCCAACCTAAGCCGCGGTGAGGTAGTGGTTAGAGTGCAGTACTGCAGGCTATTTCTGCTGACTGCCAGCTGCCTGCAATTTGGCAGTTAGAATCTCACCAGGCTCAAGGTTGACTCAGCCTTCCATCCTTCTGAGGTGGGTAAAATGAGGACCTAAATTGTTGTCCAATCTCCAGTGATGGAGCACTAACTTTTGAAGGCAATTAATCAGTTAATCCACTGATTAACTGTATAATTTTTTACAATTATATAAATCAAGTAAAGCATATAAATCAAATAAAGCATATAAATCAAATAAAAAAATTATATAGTTGTAAAAAGTAGAATCATTAAGAGTTGAACATTACTTCCTGTAGAACAGCTGCACTGGCTTCCAATTCTTTTTTGGTAGATTTAAAACACAAATGATGGCTCTTAAACCTTGGAATAGTTTGGGACAGGGATATTTGAACAATCATTTTTTCTGGAAAAAATGTACCCATCTGAAGATGTTCTTCTATAACCCTCAAGCCATTTCATTGAATCTTGAGATAAGACCTTTATTCTTAAACTTTTTTTTTTCAGAAGAAAACCATTTCCCATTCTCAATAGCTATTTCTTTGAAATTGGGGAAAGACTTTGGTGTGGAATGTTTACATGCTATTTAAATGGACAGTTGTTTCTCAATTTTAAGATATTTTCTTATTGTTGTGACAAGGAGTTTTTTTCTTCTACTAGTACTTTACATTTTTTCCTTCTGGAACAATAAATGTTATATTTTAATAAATATTTATTATGAGTTCTCTCAAAGTTGATGATGGGCAGGTAGGATATAATTACTTGACATAAACCAACATGCTACAAGATTAACTCTTAAGTCATTCTTATCTCAGTCTTTTCCATTTCCAATAGCTCTTTCAGGAATACTCTGCAATTAAAGGCATTTTAAATAGACCCATAGATATGCAAAATAGGGAAGGTGTAAGAAGTGAAATTAATAGACTTTCAGAATTAGATTTCTTAGACATTTGACAACTATAATTTTATATACAAATATAGCTTGTACAATTATTAGTCTTGCAAATGCATATTTATGACAAACTGCTTAAGAGTAGGAGGCACCATATGATTCCATTCCCCAGATTAAAATTCAATTACTTTCAACTGCCCTACACTGTTGTAAATTCCTTTGGCTCTGACTGCACTTATTCTGATATATTCTTACTGACTAATGGTTACTTGGCTCTAACAAGAAAATGAATTGATGCACAAACTGCTGACCATTATGGATCCACAGAATATGTCTGAAGGTTAACAAGGAAATGCAGTTCTAACCTTAATTTTGGGCACTTTTAATAATTTAAATAAATTGGTTGTATTTAAAAGTTAGGCTACAATAAGTAGCTGGACATTTTTAAAGAATAATATTCATTCATATATCTTATTATAAGAAGGTAAATCTCAATGAGTTTTGCATTGATTATACATTTATGGAAATAGGTTTAGTAGAATTAATTGAAATTACCACTAAAGTACAACTTGAATCTCCAGTACTCCCATGTCACCTCAATTCAACACACAGAGAAATGTGTGCCTATATTGAATTACTAAAATAATTATAATTACATTACAAACCTATAATTACAAATCCATTCTTTTAGTTGATGGAAGGCACTCTTGTAACACTCAACAAAAACATTTAAAGATTAGAAGACAGGTTCAAAATGAAACAATTTCCTCTGATACACATAAACAAATTAAATCTTGTTTACATATCATTCAATTTATCAAAGATACAAAAATGCATGTCTGTCTATCATCTGTCTGTCTGTCTATCTTATCATCTATCTCTCTCCCCCCCTCCCCCTCCCTCCATCCCCTCTCTCTTCTTTCTGAAGTATTTCCTTCAAGGATTTTGGTAATTATTATTTCAATCTGAGTTGTTTTCTTTTGTGTTATTATTTTTCAGCAGTCCCAAATCAACAAATGCTACATTCAATTAGATCTTGCAGACACAGGCTATAGTATTTGAAATAAATATTTGCAATGCCAGCCATTGTATGTTAATGAATCCAACAGTAAGGATATCAGAGATATTGGACTCTAAAACTTTTAGTCAATTTGAGAAGCCCTTTCCTTTTCTGTAAATTCCTCATGGTTGAGCTGGATCCATTTTTCCCTCTATCCATACAATATTTCTTATGCCACTGGTTGCCACACTATCCCAAAGCACAGTAGAGCTATCCCTGATTTAGTAATACTTTCTTTAAATGTGTCACCCTTTTTTTCCATAGAAATGTATTCGATGTGTTATCGCTGGACAGCTCAGTTTTGTTTCATCAGCTCCAAATACTTTGTTCCAAAACTTTTCAGGATTATCAAAATACTGATTTTATCAAGTTGTGTGTTTGTGTGTATGTGTGTGTGTGTGCATGTGTCTGTGTGTGTGCATTGGGGGAGGGAGGTTGTTGGTTTGGTTTTTGACATATGTTAGATAGTGACTCATAACAGTGGACAAAAGCATTCCTTGTGGTGACTCTCCCATTCAGCCATTATTGTATAAGCAACATTGTACTGTAAACTACTACTACACCAGTGTCTGCTAAAGGCCTGAGTAGGTAATTTGTAGTGATCATTTTGCAGATCTGACCTTTCAGACAGTTCTAGCAAAGGTTTTTCATGGTTTTCCAGAACTTCCTTTGACTTCAACAGTTCCATCTAACTTCAATTTTTTAATACTTTTTCACACAGCTGAAATTGCCAGCTGGATACATTTAGAGATTATATATAGACTTCCTCTGCTTTGTAAGAGTGAATTCTTTTTATTTTCAAATGCTCAGACAGCAGTTTAGAAAAGCCCATGATGGCTGAAAAACTATAACAACATTTACAACATAAGCAGGTAGAAACGTTAGAGGATTGTCTTCCCTTGCTTAATTGTAGATCTAATGAGTCAATTATTTGGGGGTCTTATTAATAAGTTTGCAGCAAGGGAAAAATAGCAGAAAGTCAAGTGGAAGGCTTTCTAAATTTCTCTAATTGCCATATTCATTGTTTTCATATTTCAGCTTTCTAAACAACTGCATGTTAATTGTAACTATGCATCCAAATTGCATCCAAAGTGAAAGCAACACAGCCTTATTTCCCAGAGAGACTTGCTATCCTTCTGGATTCCTCCAAAGCAACAAATTGCTTATGAACTTGGGAATTGTCAATATTTCAGAGGGAACTACTTTTCACTCACACATACACATGTGTGCCTACACACACACACACACACACACAGAGAGAATAGCTTCAACTACCCCAGTTTGACCCAGAATTCAGCCAAATTAAACTCATAATCCTATAAAATAGGGGAAAACTTGCTTTTGTGCAGCTTCCCTTATAAATACATTCTTAGACTAAGTATAGAAAAATGTAATCAATTTGTTCTGACCATCATAATTGGAGACAAGAAAGAAATGTAGAGTTCTAAAAGTTGATATGATTATAGGAAAAATAAGAATACCTTCATGGTTTTTCTTTTAGCCAGGTTTTTCCTACGTAACCAAGATTTTTCTACAGCCCTAGCTCAGTGGAGTCACATACACTTGATTCTGGGCTTTTTTCTTCTGGCAGCCAGCAGGCCTTATGCTGCCCTATGCTGCTTAGTGAGAGACTTATATAGATCTATTTCTGGCTCGTTAGCCATCATCAGTAAGCCACACCCACATCTCATGTATCTACCCTGTAAAGGTACAATATCTATTTTCTTACTTTTTCGTAGGTTTTATGTGTGTTTTTCTTTTAGCCAGGTTTTTCCTACATAACCAAGATTTTTCTACAGCCCTAGCTGTCTATATATATATATATATAGGTCTTTGGTTATTCGGGTCTTCTCCCACGTAAAATTGGAAGTGTCTTGGCGACGTTTCGACGAAGTCTCATTCCTCATCTTCAGGCTGGTGTTCTCGGCTTCGTGCTTCCAGGAGCAATGTGAGATGAAACATCGAAACGTCGCCAAGACACTTCCAATTTTACGTGGGAGAAGACCCGAATAACCAAAGACCTACATACAAACACCCACGAAAACCTGAGAAAACATATATATATATATACACACACACACATACACACACACATACATATGTATGTATATTTATGTATATATATAAAATTTATATGTTATATAAATATATATATATAAATGTATATGTATAAGAATTGATTACACTGCTTCTCTTCTGCTTTTCTTCAGTACTTTATAGAAAAATAATTTAAAAAATACTGCTGGTTATTAATATTATTACTACACAATATATGCAAGTTAATTAACTACTAATTCTAACACTTTCTAATACTTATGGATTAATATCTTTCTTTTCAGCCTTTGGGCTTAATGGAATCATGCACCGTATGCCACAGAAAAATGGCAGAAATTTTCTAAACAGAAAAGCACCTTACCTTTGAAGAAACAGTCTTTGTTGTGAATAATATAAATTTTCTTCTTTTGCAAGCATGATGCTCGATGCAGTTCACAATGATTTTCATAGAATTTGCCATCTGATCCACACACTGGCATGTAACTGGGCTTGCAATCATCTATGCATCTACATTCAGGTTGATTAGTCTCCTTGTTCACAAGACATTGACTTCCCCGCCCACAATACTTTTTTTCACATGACGCATGGAGCCCATCTTGCCCATAAAGCACTGAAAAAGAAGGGAAAAAATTCCCAGCATGAATAATCGAGCAGAATCACTGGAGGAAACTTTTCTTTTACGGTAACTGAGCTTTACAATATATCCAACAGGCATCAATGAATTTATGTCAACGAAGATATATTGAATTAAGACATGTTTCACAGTGTGGCATCCATGAATACGGTATATATTAATATATAAGGTACAGGTCTCCCATTGAAGGTATAAAAGACCTTTAATGGGAGAACTGAACAGTGAAATAACAGAAGAGGCTTTTTGAAAAGATTCCACATCATCAGATTTTAGATAATAATACCCCTCCTGCGCGAGCTGTACTGGCTCCCAGTGGTCTTCCGGGTGCGATTCAAGGCGATTCAAGGTGTTGGTTACCACCTTTAAAGCGCTCCATGGCATTGGACCTGGATATCTTTGAGACCGTCTTCTGCCACCAGTAGCCTCCCACCGGCCAGTCCGCTCCCACAGAGAGGGTCTCCTCAGGGTGCCATCAGCCAAATCATGTCGGCTGGGGACACCCAGGGGGAGGGCCTTCTCTGTGGGAGCCCCTGCCCTTTGGAATGAACTGCCCAAAGAAATTCATAAGATCTCTGATCTCCGTGTATTTCGCTGTGCCCTCAAAACCTTGTTGTTCTGCCAGGCCAGGCTATCAATGTAAAGATTTTAATTGGTTTTTAAATATGGGATTTTAAATTTGGGGGTTTTATAATTAAGCCTATTATTTAATAATTTTAATTATTTTTAAATTTTGTCTGTCTTTGTGCTTTTAATCAGGCTGTACACCTCCCTGAGTCCTTCGGGAGAAGGGCGGTATAGAAATAAAATAAAATAAATAAATAAATAAATAAATAAATAAACAAACAAATAAATAAATAAATAAATATAGTATTTTTTAAGCATGTTATGCAACCTACCATGTTATTTAATCTGTTATTTTATGTTATTCTTATTAATAATGGCAGGCCATTAGCCTGGTATTTTTGTATCCCTTTTCCAACATAAGTTACTATTTTTTTCATTGTCATCAATAATGAATTAGCAAAACACAAACCCATAAGCTTATGGATATTTAAAGTTGCAACACTAGCTTACATAGTAAAGATTATCTTTTGTGCATTCAGTTTAGAAGTGGGACTTTTTTTTTCAAAAGATGAATCCATAATAGCACATTGCAAGTCTTTTTAAGGAGCAAACAATTTACAGCAGTTATTTCAGAAAATGTTAAGCAAATGGCTAAATAATGCTATCTTGCAACAATACTTGCTATAATCAAGCCCTGAGAAGGCATTCAAATATCTATCATGGAAGGAACATGGAAGGACCGCCTGACACAATCAGAAGTCGATTTCAGCAACTTTTTCTGTCAAACTAAAAGGTCTGGAAGCAGATTGTAACTGTTTAGCCAAATTTGGTTGAAATTCATTTTCAGCCATTCCAGATCAACGTCGGAAACGCTGACTGGTAAAGAGGGTATTCGGCTTGTAAGATTAGAACTTTGAATGCCAGAATATGCTGTATTATAGCAATTATGTATTTTTGTAGCATATTATGAGCAGTGGATGTACAGAGTTCATAAATAATGCTCATGCAGATGGAATGAATTGAGGTAAAACACTCCCCAAATCAATATTTTAAAATAAGAATCTGACAAAGCTGTTGGGTTGTTCTTGAACAGCCTTATTTTTAAATATACAACTGAGTTGACTGACATTGTCAGTCTCCAATCATTAGCATAATTTCTGACAATTAGAAGATTATTGTATACTGCTAATTATAATAAGCATTAGTTAGAGCATCACAAAGGATGATGTAAAAAACAATAAAAACAATGGTTGATTTTCAGTATATTGTTTGCTTTAACTCTCTTGCAGCTTCTTGTTGTCATTGTTTCAAAAAGCTTCAGTATAGAAGACAGAGATTCCAATCTAACTGAAACCCATATTGATTTGATATATCAAATGACATAAATCAATAGCTTCATATGTTTAAAAATGAATGAATATATATATGACAAGTGTAGTTAAACCTTTATTTTCACCACTGCGGACTGAAAGGAAAGGTACCTGGTATTGGAAGCTTAACTGTTTCACTCAATAACTCATTAAAATTCCACAGGGCTTGGAGAAGCTGAGGAGTATTGACATTTTTCCTGAATCATAATAAACTAGAAGGTCAAAGTGTCCAAGTGGCATGAAAATTACAGTCCCTAAGTGGCATATCTGAATATCCTTTATTCACTTTACTAATTGTTCAATGTGCCCCTGAAACAATATTCATGGAAATGCTAATAGTAACCTATATACAATCTGACTTGCCAAGGTCGCTTCCAATTACAGGATATACAATGCCTAAACGCATTGTTCAGTGCTGAATACAGAAGCCCTTCAGAAGAAAATGAGCACAGCATTAATCATCAAATTCATTATTACATTTTTAAAAAATTGAAAATTTATTCTGAAGATTTTTTTAAAAAACATAAAGAATCAGCACATGCATTCAAGCTGATTTCTGGACTAATATAGACTTTGCAAAGCTCTAAACTATTTTCCTGGAGAGGGAAGGATGAGACAAAGCTGCTCGCCAAATCTCTCCATAAGCCTCCCAAAAATATGTGTGCAGGAGGAATTGTATGATTCATCAAAATATTTTGGTCATTGCTTAATGACAAGCAATGAATGTCATTGCATAACGAAAGAAATGAATATTTAAAAGAAGCAACAGATTAGGGAGCTAACCTTTAGGGTGTAACTTTTAAAAGAAGCTACAACTTAACAGCAAAGGTCTACCTAAAATCTATAGGTAGCCCTCAATTTACAGATACAATTGAGCCCAAAATATATGTTGCTAAGCAAGACAGTTGTTAAGTGAATTTCGACCCATTTAACTACCTTTCTTGCCACAGTTGTTAAATGAATCACTTCAGTTGTTAATTTAGTAACATGGTTATTAAGTGAACCCACCTTCCCCATTGACTTTGCTTGTCAGAAGGTTGCAAAAAGTGATAACATGATCCCTGGACACTGCAACCATCATAAATACATGCCAATTCCCAAGCTTCCAAATTCTGATCATATGACCACAGGGTGCAACAAGTTGTGTGAAAAACAGTCATAAGTCACTTTTTTCAGTGACATTCTAACTTCAAACAGTCACTAAATAAATGGTTGTGAATCAGGGACTGCCTATACTTTATTTATTTATTTGAATCCCACCTTTATTATTTTTACAAATAACTCAAGGCAGCAAACCTATCCAACACATCTTCCTCCTACTATTTTCCCCACAACAATCTTGAGAGGTGAATTGGGCTGAGAGTGTGTGACTGGCTCAAAATCACCCAGCTGATTTTCATGGCTTTAAAGAGGGACTTGAACTCACCAACCTGGCTAGTTGGAAAACAAATGTAGCATTGCTAATCTAATCCCAATTCCATATTAATATGTATCAACATGCTGAAAATTAATGATAGAAAAGAAGACCAAAAAAAAGATGCCAGTCCATATTGCAAAATATCTGAACTATAATATAATCCTCCAGTAAACAAATACTTTGGTAGGAACTTTAGTCCATCTCATCCTTTCCATTCTTTTCAAAGAGGCCTTGCTTGCCCAGAAACCTTGAAAATGCAGGTGAAAATATCCACATCTGAACATTTTGCATAAACTTTCTGCATTTTTCCCATGTCAAAAAATGTCAAGCTCACCTACGACATTCAAAAACAGCACCTGCAGGTGATGAGAGTTAAAGAAAGATAAGAAGCTGGAGTGTTGGAAGATTTCCAAATCTTTTCTAATCCCCAGAATTAAGTGTTTGTTATGGGACTGTCCAGAAATAACTTTTTATTACTGTGGAGAAATCTGCATAGTTACATCATGTTCATCATTTAAACCACAATGAAGAAATAATGGTATCCTTTACATTTCTCTAGTCAGGGACTAAAAATATCCATTAAAGTATTAATTAGATGAAGTAGACTATGGGCAAAAAATGTTTGGCAGTAAACTAACTTCAATAAAGCACTAATCTGTTTATTGCACCAAGGTGCTTTTTCCAAAAGGCATCTGGACTTCTGGGTTTTTTACTTTGAAATTGTTTCATTTCTCATCCAAGAAGCTTCAGCTCAGTTCTAACATCAGTTCTCAAACTAGCATTCTGGGGAATTCTGGGAGCTGAATGCCACACAGTTGCTAAGGTTGAAAAACACTATTTTAAACTATTACAAGACGACAGCCAAAAGTTTCCCTAAACCTTTCCTGCCACCCAACCCTAATCCAGAGTGTTCTTGTTCTGAGCATCATTGCAGTAATTCCACAAGGGGCTGATGGATATTTATTTATTTATTTATTTATTTATTAAATTTATATACCGCCCTATTCCTAAGGGACTCAGGGCGGTGAACAGCGAACGATAAAAATACATGTAATACAAACGTTAATAATAAAAAACCAATTAAAATATACTAAACATTCTGGTCCAAGATAATTCAAGATATCCCAGTTTAAAATAAAATCAAAAAGCAATATAAAGGGAAAGTTAGGCCAGGCCGGCCTGCTGAAACAGGAATGTTTTGAGGGCACGGCGGAAAGTGCGCAGATCCGGAATCTTCTGTATCTCTGGGGGGAGCTCGTTCCAGATGGTGGGTGCCCCCACAGAAAAGGCTCTCCCCCTGGGGGCCGCCAGTCGACATTGTTTGGCTGACGGCACCCTGAGAAGCCCCTCTCTATGGGAGCGTACTGGGCGGTGAGAGGCTATTGGTGGCAGAAGGCGGTCTCGTAAGTACCCCGGTCCTAAGCCATGGAGTGCTCTAAAGGTGGTAACTAAGACCTTGAAGCGCACCCGGAAGACCACAGGGAGCCAGTGCAGCTCACGCAGGAGGGGAGCCACATGGGAGCGCCATGCTGCTCCCATAACTACCCGCGCGGCCGCATTCTGGACCAGCTGGAGCCTCCGGGTGCTCTTCAAGGGGAGCCCCATGTAGAGAGCATTACAGTAGTCCAGGCGTGAAGTGACGAGGGCATGAGTGACCGTTTTTAACGAGTCCCGATCCAGAAAGGGACGCAACTGGCGAATCAGGCGAACCTGATAAAAAGACCTCCCAGCCACAGCTGTCAAGTGTTCTTCTAAAGACAGCTGTGAGTCCAAGAGGACGCCTAAGTTGCGAACCCTCTCCGTGGGGGGCAATGACTCATCCCCAATAGTCAGTGATGGCACCAATTGACTATATCGGGACGTCGGAAACCACAGCCACTCAGTCTTGGATGGGTTGAGCCTGAGTCTGTTCCTCCCCATCCAGATCCGTACAGCCTCCAGGCACTGGGACATCACTTTAAGGGCATCATTGGGGTGGTCCGGGGTGGAGATGTATAGCTGAGTATCATCAGCATGGATATGATGTCTCTACAGAAATCCATACTTCTGGAACTTTGTTAGCACACAGGCAGCAAGCCTAACTTAATCATTTGTGATCCACATATTTTGCTGTTAGGAATAAACTCAAAGTAACATATTTTAGAGCAGCGGTCACCAACTGGTGATCCATGGACCACTGGTGATCTGCGAGAAAATGTTGGTGGTCCACAGAAAAATTATTTGCATTTTTTATATTGCACTAAATCAGTGGTCCTCAAACTACCAGATATGTGCAATGAATGCTTGAGTTGCTGCAGAGAGTCTCCCCCTTTGGGACCTTTTTGTGGGGGTCGGAGGGGGACAGAAATTCCGACTTGGGGTCTGCTTCAGCCTCCTGGTGTGGGGCTTTGGCTGAAGGCTGGAGGGAAGTGCTCTGGTGGCAAAGAGCCAGAGGGCCTTGTTCTAGTGGGACTGCATCATGGTCTGGAACTGGCTGATCATCTTAACCCGCTGAGCCTCCAGGCGCCGGTACGTGGCCTTGCACTCCTGCAGATCTTCCCTTTGCTTGGAAAGCCTATGCTCATAGTCCTCAGTGAGGTGCTTCTGCTGAGCCTCCTTCTCGGTCAGATCCAATTTGAACTGAGCCAGCTGTTTTGACAACCCTTTCTCATGATGGCTGCTTAGCTTCAACAACTGCTTCCTGTTGGGACCCTAAGGCGCCCGGGTGAGCAAGAGAGGAGTGGGTGGGAGGGGCGAGTAGAAGCTAGTGAGGTGCCCCTTGATGTGAGTGACATTGAGTTAGCCACACCCACCCAGTCACATGACCACCTAGCCACGCCCACCCAGCTGGTCATTAGGCAGATCATATTAGTGGTCCACGGAATTTAAAATTATGAATTTAGTGGTCCCTGACCACTGTTCTAGAGGAAACATTTGCTATCCTCATGCAAGTGGTACCAAGCATAGTTCTATTTGTAGTTAAGTACTTTTACTTTCAGCTGCTACCTGGGACCAATGATTTAGAGAGATTTTGGAAAGTCAGTTTGGTGTATTCATTTAGAAACCAGGAGACTGAGTTCTGGTTCTCGCTTAGGCATGAAAACCAACTGAGTGACTTTGGCCCAGTTACTCTCTCTTAGCCCACCTACCACATTCTTGTTGTGTGGAAAATCAGCAGGAATATCAGATATGTATGATGCCTTGAGCTGACCAAAAATAAAGGTGAGACAAAATCTAATAAATGATAAAATGAGAATTTGGAGACTTCAAATAATATATTGTTTGTTTTTTCCAAGCTATCTTAGAATTTACTTCTCTTATCTGATGTCAACCTCCATCAGTGTTTAGCTAACTGCTTTCTACTTGCTTCTCTTAGGTTTATTACAATTCTAGCTATCCCTCAACCACTTCTGTATTCATACTGACAAGGAGTGGAAATGAGTTGGGTACTTATGGTGTTTCTTCAACAGATCAGCATAAAACAGAACATAAATTTAGTATAAATATGTATTACTGATGCCCATTTAGTAGTTACTAGAGTGTTGAGATTTTAAGCAGGAAAATAAATCCCAGAGAAGGAAAGGATGATGGGAGGAAATCACCTGGGTGTCTCTTTGGGCCACCATTTTGGCCTTAGATATAAGCATGTTCAAGTCATGGGATCTTCTAGTTTTTCTTCTTTCTTCTGAAACAAGACTAGGACTGAACAGCTATTCAGACACAGAACAAATTCAGAGATATGTATCTCGTGGTATATCTATATATAAAAAAATAGCTTTGGATTTGAGATGTTATTCGGGCAATAAGAATTATTTTAGCTGTGTCTCACAACAGGGAGGTCTTGTTAGAAGAAGCTTCAGAAGAGGATTTTCAAAAGCATTCTTAATTAATGAAGTGGTGAGCAATAGCTCTCAACTAACTTTTGACCTCAGTCTTCTATTCTATTAGGTAAAGTGTCTCAGAAGCCCTGCTGTCCCAGGTGATGCCTGTTTATAGCAGAATGCATCCCTTTAAAGCCACAGTGCCTCCTGAAGTACACTTGAATACTTAAAAAGAGATGAGTAGGCTTATCAGCCAAAGCACAAAAATGATCTGTCTATCAGTTCACTTCTCAGCTTCTGAGACAATGAAAAAAATCCAGGATGTCGTTCACTAATTAAACAAGCCTCTCATCAATTTTTCTCTCTTGTTATTAAAACCGAATGAATTTCCCACTCCTGCAAGGATTATAAAAAACAGTAATGGAAAAGGTAATCAAGTGGAACTAGTAGCTAACTGCTTGGAGGATTTATGAGCCCATCACAGTGTATGAAAAAGATATAATTTGTTTAATTTATTAGTCATAAGGAAAGCAATTTTCTAGGGTTAAAAATGGATCATCTTACAAAACAAGCCACTTTTTAACACTAATTAAATTTAGGAAGTATGGCCCAAGATAGGAGCTTCTCTGTCATATTATAGGAAGGAACTTTTGCGTCCCTCATCAAGTACAATTAAATATTGTTAAGTATATCTAGATTTCAGTAACAAGTAAGTTTTGCATAAATTCAATTGTCATGAGCCAACCCAAATGAAAGCCATAATTTGTTCTAATTGCTTTCTATAGGAACATAAAGAATATGCTTAGTTTCTGATGATTCATTTCCCTAATAGCACAACTTCATATATCTAAGATGCCTACATTAGCAAAACTCCATTTGTTAAATCTAGAAATAACAGATTTCTTTGGTGAGATGGGCAGCATATAAATTAAATAAATAAATTTATATGCTCCAGTGACTAATTTTTTTTTTAAAAAACCTGAACAATTGGTTAGAAGGCTGCTTTGCAGGCACTGCTTCAGAAATGTACTTCATTTGATTATCCAAGAGATAGATAAGATTTACACATCTATACTGAGTAAAAACTAACACAGAAGCCTCTTGATAGCCATCATGAAAAGGAATTAAAAAGACAGCACCAACATCAGTTAGGAAAAGCATCCCCCAAAGTTTTATTCAAATATTAACTAAGTGGCTAATCTAACATAAAGAATGGTGAGAGTCTTGCCAATAAAACTGGAGGGAGGCCACATTGTTCTTAGAAATGAAGAGTGGAAAGCTCCCATTTGAAAATATATTTTCAGTAAGAACAGGCTGATGTATCCTTCCTGAAAAGGTGAAGAGAAGGCAACTGGGAACACCAATCTTCTCTAAACCAGTGTGCATTACATCATTAATTGCAGGAAAGCTTCTCATGCATGCATTACATATTAATTACTTGTAAAGAGTAATTACTGATAAAGTAAATTTAAATATCTTGCATGTCTCCATTGTATTCAGCATGTATAATTTACTTTGCTTATAAGGATAACAAACCAGTGATTCTAACAAGGGAGCTTTCTTCTCCCATTTCCTTTGCAATGCATATTTACAATTGATCCTCAGGTAAAATGATGCTTCGGAGCACTATAAATTTAGTCATATGCAAATTTAACTTGCTTCTTTTCAAGGAGCAAACCAAAGTATGCCTTTTTGTCACTGCCATAGGAAAAGAAAGACATAATTTCTGAGAAGTGCCTCAGGTCTAACATTAGAGGCAAATCATGCTAATACATCATAATTATGATACAAATGGAACAAAAAAAAAATCCAGGATGATTCTTCTTTGCAACAATAACATACCAATTTAGAAGGAGAATACATCCATCCCAAATGCAGTTCTTGCTTTATACTATGCAAATTTACAAAGTATTAGCCACCATTCCATATTCAATGATATTGCACTTCTATATACCTCAACAGGATTTTAGTTTAACAACTACAGCCTAGTCTTTCAGGTGGTGAGAAAATCTGGAAGTCACATGCATTTTTCAGGCATATTACCTACATCGGATACAGAAAAGGATAACATGTCCCTCCATAAGTGAGATGGGCACTCTCTAAATTTGATATATAAATTAAATAAAATTATACAGGAAAGTGATAATAGGAATCTCAGAGGGGAACAATAGAATGTTATCTGCTTTGTTTACAATTTAAGAATAGTCTGGGAATTGAAATAGGAGAACAGATATTTAGAACCAGGGTACATTACATGACAAGGTATATGAGGAACTAAGAACCTTTCAGCTATAATTTATAGGATTATGCTCACAAATCTGAGGACGATACACACAAATGCTTAGAGAGATATACGGACTGCCTAGATCACCAATTTTCAATGAAAGACTGAGGCCAACATTTTCAAGATATATTTAATGAAAAACATATCTAGTTTTCCACTGTTCTGAAAAGTGAATGCAGTTTAAAGATACCATCATGCAGCCTGCAAACAACTATACTTGGACTGAAAACTCAGATGCCCCAAAGCTGATTTAATGAAAGCCAGAAGAACATTCAGCAATTCGCTGGGCCAAGAGCAAGTCCTATACAGACTGGCAAAATGATCCATACTGTCTTAAAGAACAAGTTTAATACCTGCAGTCTAAAGTACAGGCAGAATTGCAAGTAATACAAGACAAATGACATCAGAGAATGTTGAGCAGATAAAGCACTATGCTGTCATGTATGCTATCAAAGACTTCTTTGGTGCCATAAAGATAGATTAAGGTCCTTCTAAATTAGGATGGTCTCTCCCTTGCTGTCACCTGATGGGGCAAATCTCATCAAATACCAGGAAAGACTGAAAAACTTCTGGGCTGAACACTTTTCCAACCTATAGGACATGCAGAGTTGACCTTGGTGTCATAGAGCATATTACTCAGCTGTAAGTTTTGGATATCCTAGACTTGCCTCCCTCTACTGATGAGATCAAGAAAGCAATATTGCAGATGAGCTCAAAGCAACAGGGCAGGATGGCATTCTTGCTGATATTTATAAAGCACTAGACCCAATGCTTTGATTCAGGCATTCCAAAGCATCTTAGAAGACATGTGGGTCACAGAGGAGATGCTTGGTGACTTCTTTAATGGTTCTCCCCACCATGGCTCTCTATAAAAATAAGGGAAACAAATCAGAGTGTGGAAACTATAGGGATATTTCACTGCTGTCCATTGTAGGCAAGATTTTTGCCTGCGTTCTTCTGAACAGACTTGTCATTGTCTCAGAAAGGAACTTCCCAGAGGAGCAGTGTGACTTTCATCCAGAGTGGAGTACAGCAGACGTGGTATCTGCCATGGGACAAATCAAGGAAAAGTACATAAAGCAGGACAAACCTCTTTACTCTATCTTCCATGACCTGACAAATGGGTTTGACATTGTACACCGGGAGGCTCTCTGGACCATCCTGTGACATTATGAATGCCCCAGGAAATTTGTGAAGATGATTCACCTACTGCACAATGGAATGACAGGACAGGACCTTTACAATGGTGATACATCAAAGCTGCATTTGCCATTTCCAGTGGGGTGGAGCAGTCCCGTTCAATCTGTTTTTTGCTTACATCTTGTCATATGCTGTTCAGGGTCTGAAGAAGGGAACGTACATCAGATACTGATTGGACTTCTCTTTGTTTGACCTTTGCTACTTGAATGCACAGATAAAGTGCCTCCATATAGACATTCAAGAAACCTTCTTTCCTGATCACTGTGCATCCTGACACACAAAGATAATGATCTACAGTTGATGCTTAACAAATTCTCAGATGCTGCTATGCTCTTTGGCCTGACTATTAGCCTGAACAAGACTGAAGTACTTTACCAACCCATGCCAAATACCATCCTTGTAGAACCAAACTTCATTATTGATGACACCCAGCTGACAAATATAAACAGTTTCAAATACTTGTGATGTATCCTCTTGAGCAATGGGATTTTGGACCAAGAAACAGAGTTCAGGATCAGAAGGCCAGACAGATTCTAGGGTAAATGCAAACAACATCTGTATCTACACAAAACTGAAAACCTACAGAGCTGTGGTTAACCCTCCCACCGACCAGTTCGTTCTCACAGGGAGGGACTACTCAGGGTACCGTCAGTCAAATTATGTCGACTGGCGACTCCCAGGGGGAAGGCCTTCTCTGTGGGGGCTCCAACCCTTTAGAATGAACTGCCCCCGGAGATACGGAATATCCCTGATCTCCGTGCTTTCCGCCGTGCCCTCAAGACCCTGATGTTCCAACATGCAGGGCTAAACATACGAACATGTGAATGATTTTTTAAACGTTATCTAATTCTGGGTTTTATTTAATTGACCAAACTAAGTAATAATTTTAATTAGCAATTTTATGATGTTTGTGTGTCTATATTTTTCTTGACTGTACACCGCCTTGAGTCCTACGGGAGAAAGGCGGTATAGAAATATAATAAATAAATAAATAAATAAATAAATAAATAAATAAATAAATAAATAAATAAATAAATAAATAAAATAAATAAACCCTTCTCTCCTACATGGGACTCTGTACTGATGACACATCAAACAACTGGAGAAATGTCACATGTGCCCTCTCTGTTCCATCCTTGGCATTTTGTTGGCAGGACCATGTCTCCAACATGGATGTCCTGGATTGCATGAAATCTATCAGCATTGAGTCCCTGAATGTCAGAGCCCAGATGCAGTAGGTGGCCACTTTATGCCTTGCCAGTTACTTCCAGATATACTGGAGACTGGGAAGAGAACTTGAGATTGTCCATGTAAACACTAAAAAAGACACTGTGAAGGAAATCCTATGCCACTGTGAAATCCAGAAAAGGATAGTAGAAGCTGTGATTGCTGACAGAACCCCCTGGCAAACTGTGTACTTCAAAGTATCCACTGGATTTGAAGACAGGCACTGACAAAAACTGACAAAAAAAACCATGAGTGGCATCATAGAAGGATACCCATAGTTATCAGAACAATTACTTCTAGTTCCTCCACTGTGCTAGCCTTTTTGCTTCCAGACTAAAACTGTCCACAGATGAGCTGCACAACAGTGTATCGTCTTTGAACTCAAAGGACTATCTATCTATCTATCTATCTATCTATCTATCTATCTATCTATGCTCAGAAATTTGTGGATTATACACAAAAATGCATATGTGTTTCTCTGCACTGCCTAGATCAAGAATTTCCAAAGTTTTTGAACCAATGGGTACATCTACAATGTTAAAAGAAAATTATCATTTATAATGTAGCCATCATAACTGATACTGACATAAACCATACATTTCACACTTACACACATACACACATGCTAAAACATGCTAAAAAAAATTCTTAAGAACTAAAATAAAAAATAAAATAAATAAAGGTAATATCTGAATTCCTAAACTGCAGAAGCATTGTTCTCTGGTAGATTCCATAGTTTGTTTATTCACAGAACCTATATGGATGCCTATCTCACATGATGATCCAGATGGGCTCACAACAACCAAACAGAATAAAAAGAGAAAAGCCCTAATTCTCAGCAGGCAAATGGTTGAGCCTCAAAGACAAATAACTCAGCCAAGAAACTGAATACAAGGTAAGGTTAAAGTGTGAGAACCAAATATAAATCATATACGGACCTTCTCAGAGGACACAATATCTTTTTATAGAGGGCAAACAGGTGAACCTCAGAAAAATCTACCCTGACTTCAAAATTGCAGCATAGGCATAAGTAAAATATCAAAAGTATTTCAGGTAATATCAAGGGTTCAATACACATACACACTCTCTACTTTCATCTCATCCACTAGCATTCTGCCAGACTTCCAATATGTGGTCTACTTTTTTCTCTTTTCTGAACACAGCTTCAAAATAAAGTGCCACCTGCCATTTTTATTTTCTAAATATATCTGGAAGACAACCTCTTGAGATATCTCTGAGATCCTCATAAGCAGAAAACCGTGACATATTCTCTCATACGTGGAGAAAACTGAACTGATATTTGGAGGTATACTGTCCTCAACCCATGGTAACAGTGAATTGTCCAGCCCACATCAAGCCTATCCTCTTTAACAGATTTAATAGGACTAGAATTTATTTAATACCCCTTTTAAAGCCATCTAGGTCAGTGGCCATCATCATACTGTATCTTGTGGCAATGAATGTTAGTATAAATTAATTATGTACTGTCTGACATTTGTCTATTAAAACTACGCTTTCGGTCAGGTTCACTGCTTATGCCTGGTCCTAATACTGTCAACTTTCTTCATGTCATGTATGATTTTACAACCTCAGTAAAATCTTTGCACATATGGAGGATGTTAGTGTGTCCTGGTCTTTTTGGTTGTTGTCTTCTGTATTTTCACAGCTCTGATAAAATTCTTTTTCAAATACGGGGACCAGAGCTAGTACTTCAGTTATAGATAAACCATAATGGCATTATATGATGGCATCTTAATTTTTAATCCCTTTCTGATTTATTTATTTTTTTTTGAACATTTTATGCAGCCTCCTATCTTTAAAGCAATTCTGGGTGGCACCCAGTTTAAAAAAAAACATATAAGATCATTTAAAAACTCTATAAAGCTCAACTGAATAAAACATTAAAAACAACAAACCCTGGCATCCATCAGTTCTAATGTGTGTTCATACAATCTTCTCCCAACACTTGGAGGAAAAAACCCAAATCTTATTGAAGGCTTAAAGGATGGAAGCCTGCCGAACTTCAGGGGGCAAGGTGTTCCATAGGGCAGGGGCTACCATGGAAAAGGCTGGCTTCCTAGCTCTCATCAGATAATATTTAAGAGAAGGAGGATTAGAAGCATGTCCAATTCTATGACCTGGTAGGATAGATAGAAGTCCTTAGGAAAAGATGTTCCTACAGACACCTTGACCCATATAGGGTTTTAAAGGGATGACCAGCATCTTGAATTGCACTTGCAAACTGGAAACCAATGCATCTCATGCAACAGAAATGTTATATGGGCAAAGCTAGGGCCCTCCCCTTACTGTGCATGTTCCTGCATTCTGAACCAGTTGAAGTTTCCAGGTGGTCTCCAAGAGCAGCCCCATGTAGAATGCATTGCAATAATCCAGATGGGAGATGACATCATGAGTGACCATGTGTAAGTTCTCTGGTCCAGGAAAGGGTGCAATTGGCATACAGTATGAGACAAATCTGTGCAATGCCTCCAACCCCCAAGCATATCTGCCACCTACTTCCTGAGCAGGAACCATGAGTCTAGGAGCATTGGAACTCATAGCCCCAACAGCCTATCCACTTGCTCAAAAACAGCTAGCTTGAGCTCCTCCCAGATAACTAGGCTCAGATGTTTCTCTGTCACCTCCAATAGATTTGACCAGCCAGGCTCCAACTCTGAGGAAAGTTGAGTGACTTTATCTGATAGATGTCAAAAATATTCCTCACAGCAACCCTACAAATATTCCCCAGTTGCTTCTTACCCAGGAGACTCCTAGTTACACAAAACAGGACTGCAAGTTGGCTACCTACAATAAGGGCGTAATTATGCTTTGCTGCTCTTATTGCCACAAGGTTGAGGTCAATGTAGGCTCTTACCTGTGTTCACTCAGCTTCACTCTTTGTATTCCTCCAGTGGCTCTCCAAGCATCTTTTACATCGCTTCATCTTTCTGAGCCCCTTGGTGAACCATGAAGCTCTATGAGATCCATGCACACAGGATCTGCATAGGCACAAACTGCAACAAGTTTGCCAAACTATGTAGTAGAGTTTTAGAAAACTCCAAGCACCTTCTGAAACCACACTGGGTCCATCAGGTGCCTTAGCAGGCTGATTGAATTGGCTTCATCTCCTTGCAGTTCCCCTCACAGAAATGTGCCTGCTTGTTTCCTAAATTTACAGAAATTGTAAAACAGTTTCTTTCATAGCATTAATTTCAAATTCTGCAAACAAGAACTTCATTTGCTTAACAGGAAAATATTTTGCAAGCAATTTTCATTAATTTCAAGTCATATCTTTTGTAGATATCCAGGTGAAGATTTATTATTGCTAGTGCCAGCATTATTAATAGGTATATTAAAATTTTAAAAAATCAGAACCAGTAAATTAAGTCACTTCAACATTGTGAGATGGAATTTGCAAGTGGAATAATTTATGTCCAGCATCCCAGAATTATAGTAGGAGTAACTGCAAATCTTTTAACTTGGCTAAGAATCTCTCCAATACAGTAAACATAGCTAAGGAAATTCTTGATTACAGATTCAGTATTTATTGAGGTGTCACTCAAAAGTATTGCTTTCTGCTGCCTGGAAAGCAACCTTAGTGAAATCCAAAGCAGCTAATAGGGAACTGTTGTATTTAGTATTAGCTCACAAAACCCTGTAGAAGAAAATGATTTTTTAAAAACAAATATCTCTTGAATTTGTGAGATATCTTTAATCAATTGTTTAATTTGTATATGATTTTCTTCCAGAGTCTCCTCTCAGTGTCAAGACTGAACTGCTTGGCTCCTTTTGAATCTTTTTTTTTAAAAAAAATTATTATAAACTAAAAACAAAAGACAGAAAGAAGACAATAACAAAACAAAATTACGTACATACATTTGAGGTTGATTCAACCCCCATATATATACAGTTCCTAAGTAACATTACATATCATCATACTATAGCTTCAATTAAATTTATCATACTTCATCTTGCACTTATTAGTCTTCTTGTATCTAATATCACCTTATATATATTTAGCTTACTATTTACAAATCTGTGCTATATGCTTTCCTAACATCTACCTCATATCATTTTTACTTCTATCCATTTATACCATTTATCCCAGCTTTGATTAAATATTGATTCATGTCTATCTTTAAGAATATATGTTAGTCTATCACATTCTGCAGACCACAAAATTTTGTTAATAATATCTGGCCCGATGGTACTTCTTTCTCTTTCCAAAATTGTGCATATGCAATTCTAGCTGCAGTGGTGCTCCTTTTGAATCTTAATGCTATTCAACTTGCCATTGAACTGGGGGGGAAGGAAGGGTGAAATGGAATGCTGAGGTTTTGTGCACAAACCATGAGAGCCTGGAAACCATCAAGGTCATGACTGCAGGTGCCTGAGAAGGAGGTGGATTTTTCCCATAACAAAAGGATGTCTCATAATTGGCCAATGCGAACACCCAGGGGTGGGGAGAAAGGGAAGCTATTGTTTAACTAAGCAAACCTTTGCGCGGGAAAAGCAGAGCTGGTTTTAATTCTTCAGTGTCAAAATGGTGTATCTAATAAAGTTTTATTTTGGGGAATTCAAAGTTACTGAGAGTGTTTACTTCTTTTATGTCCGCTAGTCAGACAGTTGACACTTGGAGTATTAATGCAAAAATTTAAGAAAGCATGGAAAATGAAGAATAATTGTTTCCTTTTAATAGTTTGGGTTGGTCAAATTAGAATCATTCCTATTAAAATGAGAACTAGGGTGTTATTATTTATTTTACTGATAAAAAAGAATATTTGCTAGCCTTGATGATGCTACCTAGTTTGGTAATGAAATATCTGCAAGAAAACATCCAAGCCCAGAGAGCACAAGGGCCCCACAAAATATTTTTTGCCTATCCTTAATGCCCAGGGAATAATTTTAAATGCTCAAACCAACTGAGTCCAAAAGAGTTCCTAATATACTTCATGTATTATTTTGTTATTTTCATTGGGTATTAGCTACAGCTGTTCCACTTATTAGAACTTACAAAACAAATACAATAGAGCAAACACAGGGAAGGAAAATAATCATTTCTCTTCTGTTATGTGGAATTGGATATCAACTGTAATACATACAGGAATGCAATCTACCAGAGCATATTGTACCTATATATGGCTGCTCAGTATTATGGGCTAAGTATGTACAGAGTTGCATTATAAAGTTAATTTCTACAGTCCTTGGGCAGAATAATTCTCCTCTAAAGCCCAAGGGAAGAACTCAGATTGACTCGCAAAATGAGCCATGTAGTTTCTGTGATTTTCAATGCAAATAGAACAGAAAGAAGCAATTGGGATTAATTACACAATGAAGGTAAATGTAATAACTTAATAAGGTTTACTGATAGGAGGCAGGTCAACAACTAAGCTGCTCACTAAAAATCCTACAAGAGGAACCCCATTTCTGACTTCAGTCCCTAAAGAGGAATTAAGTTAAATCCAAAAAGAAGAACTCTATTATTATTGATTTACTTGGCAGGATTGAGAAATTACAACTGACTGACTTTTCTGATAAAGTCTTTTCAGAACTTAACTGACTACCAAATATATAAATTTAAAGCTTAGTCAGCCACTCAGTGAGTCAATTAAGTTAGCATATTATTTAATATATGCAATTTATTTTTCTTCTTATCACAAAAATGGAGATTACCCATATATAAAAATCTGGCTGTGCAGCAGGATATATAGATCATAGTAAAATCGGGAATTAAACTGTTAGAGCTAAATGTTTCTAAAAGCATGATATGATATCTCTGCAGCTGATTGTTCAAAGCTTGACTTGTTCTATTTTATATCTTTCATTACCTCTTTCCATAGCCCCTGGCTTTCATTCTTAACCCCAAGACATCCTTTCTTTTCTCTTATTTTTCAGGTATATTTTACCCTTTGACAATTTCAGTGGGTACTTATACACTAAGGGCTACTCTAAAAATGTGTGAGATCAATAGTTCATTTGCTTCACTGTTAGCGTCCTGAGCAGATTGCACAACATTGGTGGTGTGATAATAAAGTTTGTTAACAAAATCATTTAATTTGGATGCTGGTAGAAATGATCAGACATAGTTTTATTAGCTCAGTCAACAAGACCTACCTTTAATTAATTACCACCTATATTGTATCAATTTAACTTCATTGCTCACATAGATTTCCTTCCTTGAACACAAATTCAATATTTTGAGGGCTCATTGATTCTTACATATAACACATATATTCTAGAAGAAATCTGATCATCCTTTACCATTATTCTGAGCTGGAATAATAACATGAATTAGTAAGGAGAGAAAAGAAAAAAAATCCCACTTCAGACCACTTTACACACAGGTTTATATTCATCTTTGTAAAATCATTTCCCCTAAATTCTGCTTGCTTTCTGAAGTGTAGTTCTTATAATAGTGCCCTATTTTGCAGGGCTGGAGTTTGTTTTGGGTTTGTGTAATGTTATGTATTATTCTGAATAAAGACAAAGTGTGATGATGATGATAAAAATGTATTTTACTAAATAATGGTAAAAAGTAATTCGAAATTATCACCAGAATATTATTTCTGTATATAGTTAAATACTGCACATCTGATGTTAATTGAAAATGTTAATATATTTATGTTTTTTTTCTTTTTTAAAAAACTCAATAAAGTTTTCCAAAAAAAAAATGTATTTTACTAAAACTAATCACTGCTGGTTCTAATGAAATCATATAATGCTGTGATTTATTGGTTATTACATGAATTTTAGCAGCTTCTAGTATTCATGTTAAAGATCTGTGCCTTCACTAGTTTTAGATTTTAGATTCTCTCACTTTTGGCTAATACAGGACCAGGAAAGTAGAAGTCACAGCTGCTTTCTCCTCCCCATCTTTTTCCTAGATGTTAAACTGCAGAGCGCACTGAGAAATGTTGTGTAGTTTTTCCTTTAAAATTCTGACTTATCCCATAATTTTATGAATCACACGTGTCTTGTAAGATCTCTCCTTTTCGTTTCCTTTTTCAGCATGTGCTCAATTTCCTCCTATTGAATTTGATCAACTGTTCACAAGTGACAATGACTATTAAAGGTGATAAAATCGTGCAGTTCTGGTGCTAAAGAGGAACAGCCAACTTGGTGTAGAGTTAAAGGCACTAGACTAGAAAATGAGTCACTATGAGTTCTAGTCCCATCTCAACACTAGAAAGGATGCAAAAGCAAACCACTTCCAAAAACATTCTCAAGGAAAGTGTGTGGGCTTGTCCAGACAGTTCAGAGGTGGTATTCAGCAGGTTCTGATCAGTTCTGGAGAACCGGTAGCAGAAATTTTGAGTAGTTCAGAGAACCAGTAAATACCACCTCTCACTGGCCCCACACCCATCTATTCTCTGCCTCCCGAGTCCCAGATGATCAGGAGGAAATGGAGATTTTGCAGTAACCTTCCCCTGCCATGCCCACCAAGCCATGCCCACCAAGCCAAGCCATGCCCACAGAACCGGTAGTAAAAAAAAATTGAATCCCACCACTGAGACAGTTCCCATGAATCAAAATTGAGTAGAAGACACTGCCCACTCTAATCCCCTGCTAAAAATGATAAGGCTCATGGGAATTCATGAAGAGAGAAAATTTATGCAACGATCAATGGGACTTCTTTACCTATTTTCCTTTTGACACTATTAAAAAAGAAGCAAAAGAGCCTTTTTTATTTCATTTGTGTTAATGAAACAGAACATTTGTTGTCCTCACTTTTCATTCATTCCTTTATACATTCATCTGGCTCTGGCAGCTGATCGAGTGCTAAACTCAAGAGAATAGAGATCAGCTCTCCTGATGGAGAAGCTCTGCTTCAATCATTTGTTTCAGGTCTTGCTGGGCTGATTCACATACTGTTTTCTAATCACAGGAGTTTGTTTTCCTGTTCCTAGGATTTAATATGCCAAGTATCTGATAAGATGTACACGTGCCTCTTATGCTTCCCAATAATAAGAGTTGAGCTCTCTTTCAATGACACTGGCTTAACTGTTTTGTAGCCGTATCTTTTAAACACTGGATTTTTTCCCCACAGCTCTTGATTGTGCCAGAATCTTTCTAAGCATTATATTTTCAGATCAGTTTTCCTTCTTTTATTATGTTTGAGATAGCAAATCATTTTCTTAAATGGGGCAGAAAGGTAGTATATAAAAATAGTATGGAGACACCTATATAATAAATTCTAATTTTTTTTGTAATTTTTCTAAGGGAAATTTTCATAATGTTTACTGTTCCAACAGCAGAGTTTCTTCCCAAACTTCGTATTTTTTAATCCAAAAACTAAAGCATATTTTATTCAGGGACATAAATTGCATCTTATGTGATTCCCGCCCCCCCTCCCCCTGTGTCTAAGTTATCTAGAGGAATCCATCCTTCACATATATAAAGCTATATGATACTGCATTTTACATAATAGGATCTATTGGACAGTGCAGAAAGTGTCATGTGCCCACATATTTTTTTATTATTAGCATGTGAGGATAGTCCACAGTTAGATTCCCAGATTAAGATGCATGGAAATTCAATAATTCAAGTCCTAACCAAACACCTAAGAATATTAAGTTAGACTAAGAATACAGACTGCTCCAGGCGAGGTGGTTTATTATTTTTATAGTTCATGCACAGCCAGCCAGATGTTTAGACTTGATTTAGCCTTTTTATTTACCTATTGAATTTTTCCCAAGAATTTTGGATAGGGAGATGTTCTTTGATGTTGTTAAAGGTATTGTTCCAAATAAAGCTGCCTTCTGCAATTGACTGATGGTAATTTTGTCAATGACAGTGGTGTTCAAATATTGCTCCTGATGTTTATTATATTTACAATAATAAAAATCACAGCTGCCAGTTCTTTAGCAGGTATTCATGTGAATCAAGTTCTTCCCAACCTAGGAAGTTGCAATGTGTTGGTATAATATACAGCATGTGCATGACCAAACAGTTTGGCCTTTTGCAACTGACAGATGGAAATTGCCATTCAAGAAGTTTTGATAGGGCACTCAGTGTCTCAATAATCACTGGAACTACCATGGCCACTTTATATCATAATCTTACAACTTCAATTTTGATACCTTGTGACCTCCAATTTTTTTGTCTACTATTCCATAATATTGCTATATTAATTATCTATAATTTCTCTTTTTCAACCACAATTAAAGCTTTTTCCTTTCTATGTGCAATTATTGCTATCTCAGCTTCTTCTACTATTCTACTATTATTTTGGGGTTTTTCATTTTTTACAATTTTTCTGAATCTCTTCCAATTTTGCATCCCTGAATAATTTATTTCTGACAATAAAACTCCTTTGATCTGCTAATCATTGTTCAGCGATATTTGGAGGGAGTTTAAATCTAATTTGTCACCTATTTATTTTATTTATTTATTTTATAAAATTTGTATGCTCCCCTATCTCCAAGGACTCAGGGCGGCTCACAATGACAGTTGACCAAGCGACTGTTAAAAACAATGAATATACATAAAAAATCAAGAAAGTTTATTTTTAAAAAATTTAATTTTTTAAAAAAATTATACTTATACGCCATTTACTTCTCTCTCCCCCTCTCTCCCTCTCTCTCTCCATACATATATGCATACATACATACATAATCATGGGTTATTGCCTATGATAGAACCAAAGGAGGACGCCTACTAAAAGAAGTCTGGTTCTTCAATAACAATTCCATCTACAGGCATATTGAACTGCCACCGCCTACCGGGCTTTGAGACACCAGGAAAGACCTTGCAGGAGGAGCAGAAATGGCTTTCCCTCAGTGAGCAGAGACCAAAGGCACCCACCCCCCACCTCTGGGCATGCAGACTCAGCCTGTGAAGGCACAGTTAGTCCTGACCAAACACAGAGCAACCCGGCAGGGCTGTCTCAAACTGTAACAGATAGGATTAATGAGAAACAAACCTGGCTGACCACGAGGTCACAGACAAGGCAGCAAATTGCAATGGCTGACAGGCTAACATCACCCCCCACTGATAAGCAAGCTATGAGGGAGGAAACAGTAGGAATCAAACCTCCATCATCCAGCATGATGACAGCAAAAACAACACAGCTGATTACAAATGGGAGACAGCTGGAAAGGCCTATTACATGTGCAAGGGCCAAATTGATTAATGGCAGATTAAAGGCAGAGATCTCTGTAATGGTGGTTTAATACTCTGACGATGTCAGTAGATGGCTGACGAGATCTCTTCATTGTATCCTAGACAGGTTGTCAGAAATAATATAAAGTTTCCAACCCAATGTGCATGGTGCATGGTGTAAACTGGTGCTAAGTGAGAAACAATTCAGTTGCTGGAATTGTCATTATCCCATTTTGTTTAATAAATCTTTCTAATCAGAATGCATGGAAAGAGTCTTTTGTTGGCTTGGGGTATCTGTTAAAAAGCCATTGAACAAAGCACAGGTTTTAGCTAGCTACAGTATCTTTTCCTACAGGAGTGTCTACAGGACCAATAAGGGCCTAGGAGCATTCTTATAAATAAATATCATGCTACTGAGTGGTGCATTGTAGCATTTAATTTAATAGAAAATATTTAAATTCAAGTAAAGTGAGGTGGCAAACTTGGCAAGCACCAAAGGAAATAACCAGGGATACAACGGTTCCTACTTCTGCTTATGTAGTTGATTAGTTCTGCTTCTGCAATTCATAAATTTATTATGGCCCTTTTTACATGAGCTGACCTGGGAGGAAGGAAAGGGGGTTAGTGTGCCATATGAATATTAATGTGTCTTAACGGATAAACAGAGGGTTAAACTACAGTATGCCGCCAAATTTAATTTCTAGACAGACACTTTTTTTCTGCAGCAAGAAAAATATGGCAGGGAGTTGGAAGGAAATTGACAATTTCTTTTGCCAGGACTGAAAAGACTCTATGATACCAGGTGACAGTCTGAAACATTTCCAAATGTGAGCTGCTAGTGCTCAGAGATAAGGTGAGGAACCAATGCAAGGCAACTCTCAGTTAAGTAATGTCAATGCAGCCTACATCTATGGAGAAAGAATATAATGGCTTGATTGTTGATATTTTTAAATGCTATACTGTAAATTGTCATTTGAACTGAATAATATAAATAAATAAGAGAGCCACTAGTGTGGTATAGTGAAAAAGTTCTAGGGAAATCTATACTCAGGTCTACCTACAGCCATGAAAAAATATTGCTTGACTTTGGGCCAGTCATTCTTTCTCGGCCCAATCTAGCTCCCAGGGATGTTAGAGAGGTAAAAGAAAGGAAATCTCCACATAAGGTCCTGAATAAAAACTGGAGTGTCACTACATATATGCATCCTGCTATCATGGGTCTTAATACCATGATATATATTTCATCACCTGCCTTGCTTATGCTCTGGGAAGAATGGGTTACCTGCTCCCTCCTTTGTCTCCCTTCTGCTAGTCTTCCCCAGTCTTAGGGTAGCAGGAGCAGTAGTGGGTTTCAAATCCCGTTGCTAGCGGTTCGCTCGTGGGTGCACATGTGCTTGTGTGTGCACGTGATGCTTCTGCGCATGCACAGAGACATCTGGGCAGGTGGGCAGAGCCTCCCGCCACTGACGCTACTGGTTCGCCCGATCCAGGGCGAACCGGTAGCAACCCACCATTGAGCAGGAGAGAAAGAGGGAATGGCAGTAGATGCAGTTTGGCTATAGGAATGTAAGCAGAGAAACCCATTGAAAAAGACCCCACTGAAAAGCATAGAGAAATTCTAAATCCACAGCTAAGTAAGCAAGCAAGTAAGTAAGTAAGTAAGTAAGTAAGTAAGTAAGTAAGTAAGTAAGTAGCAGACATTAACTCCAGTTGGTGCTCAATCTACTAAGGCCATGTGAGAAACCATAGGAGTGTCTGTCTGTCTGTCTCTCTCTCTCTCTCTCTCTCTCTCTCTGTGTGTGTGTGTGTGTATGTGGTGTGTGTGTGTGAAGAATTCTGAAGAAGTTAAAAAGCTTTCAATATTCAGTATGTTGATAAATATTAGTGTACTTGGAATACACAGCTATAATAAACAGATAGACAATAAATGGAAAATAGAGTAGAACTGGACGGAGAGTAGAACTGAACAACACAGAGTAAAAATAAGAATAATTCCTGGGAATAAAAAAAGAAAGAATGAAGCCAACTGTATATTATAATTTATTACGAAGTATATTTTTTAAATAAAAAACTTTTTGAAAGGACTTTGAAAGGAGTTAGATGAATTCACACTCAGTGAATTCATGCCAATAGAAAAGAGGGATAGAGAAGGATTCCTGATCTACGTTTGTGTCTCTAAACAACTCAATTTTCCTATAATGTTTGCAGAATCTATTAATGTTAACAATGTCCCCAAAATGATAATATTAAAATACAAATAAATTATTTAAAGTTTTTTAAAATATATAATTCATATCCATTGGCATGCACAATGTAGATACTTTCCCCTTCAAATATCATGTGTATTTCCTAATACAAATGCTAAATCTAGGATGAAAGAATCACATTTCTTACTCTCCTTTTCATAGCCTGAGCAATATATGCACAGCAGAGGAACAGTGGGGCAAGACAAGATCTTCAAAAGTAGAGCCATCTGTACTTCTCATTTGTGGAACATGTCACAAGAAATTATGGAAAATAGGACAGAAAGATCATAGACCAGCCTAGAAATCACCTCATTCTCCCTCCTTCATTTGACATTTAAAACTAACCATTTTGGAAGGCAGTTAAAATTCCTCTGTGTCTAAAATAGCTATTCCTATATTCGGAGGAGTAATTCTGGAAGCAATAATGATTACAGCTGAAAAAAGAAACCTGGTATGGCAAATTATCAATCATGATTATATCTCATATTTCCCATTTATAGCTTATATACAATAGGCAAGTCAGATCATCCATACAGGTCTTCCTGTTATGAAAAAAAAATCACTTATGGCACACTAATTCATGTGCAAAATTCTATACTGCACAGAATCAATATCTCAGGCATATGTATTATTTACATCAGAAAGCAAGACAAATATTTGTTTAACAGAACATCATTCTTAAATTTAGCATATGCTTTAGGAGTGGAAAAACTCTAGGCTCGTGATGGTGAACCTATGGCACACGTGCCACGTGTGGCACACGGAGCCATATATGTGGGCACATGAGCGTTGCCCTAGCTCAGCTCCAGTGTGCATACTCATGCTGGCCACCTGATTTTCAGGCCTTCTGGGCCCACCTGAAGTTGGAAAACAGGCCTCCAGAGGGCCTCCAGGGGGTTGGGGAAGGCCGTTTTCACCCTCCCCAGGCTCTTAGAAAGCCTCTGGAGCCTGGGGAGGGCAAAAAAACGGGCCTACTGGGCCCACCATGCCATCACATGCCAAAGCGGGGGGAGCGCGGGGGGTCATGCATGTATGCGCAGGGGGTGGAGCGCATTGAATTATGGGTGTGGGCACACATGCATGCACTTCCCCCACTTTTGGCACACAAGAGCAAAACGGTTAGCCATCACTGCTCTAGGCAAAAATCACACATTCCATACTCAAACCACAAGTTGATTTTTGAGAAGAAATCAAAGGATTTCTTCCACTCTTGGTCATTTAGAGGAGTCTAAAATAGCAAATCATTCAATACTCTTCCTTCTCAGGTAGGTCTGCCAAGAGTCACTGAACAAATAGACTGGCTCTTAAAGTTACAGTTTCATTTGGTAGATACTAGCTAATGAAAACGTGAATGAACAGAAGACTGATGGCCAGTGAAAAAGACTGTTGTGAGGGGACAATTGTCTTTACCACTGCTATAACTTTTGCAAAATTCAATCTTATCCCCAGCTTGCTGGTAATTGACTTTAGTTGTACAGTTGTTCAGCTGTACTTGTTTTGGTTAAATATGTAACCTATTTTAGAAAATTGAATTATAATTTCACTACAACATTTTGCCCAAATCAGCTATCCTTCTAACGGCTAGGAATTCTGGAGAAATATCAGGCTAGGGAAGGCTGGAATATTATATCAAAGCATGGAGAGATGTGCCACTCTTGGCTACAAATCATTTATGCAGTTCTCAAATACTTTAAGAATGGGAGATAAGATCTGAATACAAATTTAGTGTAGGGAAAACAAACAGATTTTCTGGGCAATGAACATATGCACAAGCCACTTCCACTAAATGTACAGAATCACGCAGAATCTTAAATAAGACCAAAGATTTGGAACTGATTTCTGTTAATTAACAAATCAATGGTAAATCATTGTCAACATGGTCAGTACACAAAGTTTTGTTTTAGTTTGGCATCTTCCCAACCTGCTGGGATAATTTTACTGAGCCTGGATTAGATTGAAGCTGTAAAACATAATTATTAATAATAAAAGAAAAAAGCTCAAGAAATCTCCGGGCTTCTTCATATTCTGGTAAATGCCAGTTGATGCTCATTGTATCAAAATGTTGTGCTGATTCACCAAAAGGCTTCAAATTGCTAAAAACCTGGGAACCTGGGGAGCACTTGTTTCACTGACAGAGACTTAGAGTAATGCTCTAGAATGCTGCATTACGCTATAATCAGAGGTGGGTTTCAGATATTGTTACCACCAGTTCGCCGCGTGTACGCATGCTCACTGTGCGTGCACACCTTCTGTGAATGCGTCTGCCTTCTGCGCATGCACTTTGCTTGCACATGCACCTTCTGTGCATGCGCCCAGCCTCAAACACATGGCTAAATAGGACGGTATAGCACTGAATGGGTGGGCAGGCCCACCCGCGATCTCGGCTACTGGTTCAGCCGAACTGATCCGAACTGGCTAAATACCACCTCTGGCTATACCTGTTACCACTTCAAAAGATTATCTGACTTCTGCAGTATTTATAATGTACAAATATCCCTTTGGCTTTTATTTCTACCTGGACTCTCCTTTCATTGCATGAGGCTAAACCGCATTACAGTTGCCAATAAAGCATTCACTACAAAGGGAGATACTGGCCACTGGTTCTCCAAGCCAATGATGTCTAAATCACCAACCAGGGTTCTATTAGCTTGTCATCCTGATTATTGTATATTTACTATGAATAGTGTGTGTGTGTGTATATACCGTGGTTCCCCGAAAATAAGTTAGGGTCTTATTTTCTTTTGACCCCCTCCCAAATAAGGGCTTGGCCTTATTATCGGGGGGTCTTATTTTGGGGGTGCAAGAGGCGGCAATCGTGGGACTGGATGTCCCATTGCTTCTGTCACCTCACCTCCCTGTTCTTCATGCTGGCTGAGCAACCCAACAGGTCCCACCCCATCCCAATGGCAACAGTTGCTTCCCTTCCATGATGTCTCTTTATCAAGAGGGGTGGCAGGTGGGGCAGGGGAAAAGCAAGACGTGTGGAGTGAGATGTGGCTTCCCTTGCTGTCTCTTCTCCCCCACTCACCAGGCATGACAGGCTCCTGCCCCTTGCTTAGCCACCCACCCTCTTTGGAGATGCAATTTGGGCAGGTAGGGCGGGCGAGAAGCAGGATGCAGGCCTTACCTTTCACACTCTGTCGCTTTCCTCACCGTTGTGTGCAGGGAAACATGCTGTAAAAGAAAACCTTATGGCGAGTTCGAGAAGTTTGATTGAATTCGCGAGAAGGTTTTCTTTTACAGCTTCTTGCTTCTCCCCCGACCCACCTGCCACCCCTCTCGATAAAGAGACGGTGGGGAAGGGAAGAAGCCAGGCTACTGTTGCCATTGGGGTGGGGTGGGGTGGGGTGGGATGTGTTGAGCCACTCAGCCAGAGCAAAGAACAGGAAGGGGAGGGCATATCCCCCCTTCCCCCCTCCAGCCTAGCCTACTCAACTCATTTTGGTTGTGTGGCAAGGAACCAGAGGAAATGGCGGGACCGGCTGCGCATGCATGGAAGTGGTTGGGGGGGCTTAATTTGCAGGGGTGGCTTATATTATCTCATGTGCTGAAAAGTCCGCTTGGGCCTATTATCCGGACATCTTATTTTCAGGGAAACACGGTATATAATTTGCCAGCAGACTTCAAGGAAGAAGAGTCATAGTTATAATATATTTACTATAATACAAAAGCAGCAATTGATTGCATCCCTATTTTGGTTTTAAGTATAAAAGAAATTCTACAAAATATTTTAAACGATTAAAACTAATTAATATAATGAAGCAGTGTGGAGGTGGTGCTAAACTGCATCACAATCTGCTTTCTGCACAAAATAACCCCAATTTCATATATTTAAATATAGACATTATTACCTAGACCATCTTTAGAAGCAATTTTGTGACATTCATTTCTTTTTCATTAGCTGCTAGAATATTTAGCTGGACTGTGCAAAGCACTTGAAAGAGCTGCTTCACAGCTGCCTTCAAAAGGTTAAGGCAGCCACTTCCTTGGAAAGCTTTGTTTTGGTGATGGTTTAATGGATAATGTAATCTGTATGTGCACCTGCTGACACCTGGCGACAGCCTTTGAAGTAGCTTGTGCAAATCTTCTTGAGGAGATGGTTGCTTTAATAGGTGCTTTGTCATGGTGTTCATTGTGCTGTCGATGAGCTGTTTTTCAAATTCTTTGAAATTTCACGTTCTCTGATCAGCCCTAATATTTATTTAGAATTCTAAAACGCCTGTTTAGGAAGGATGACAATAGATAGAGCCAGTCAGTCTGTGTCATGTATGGGTTCTTGTATCTAATGCAAACTTTTTAAAATTGCCAGTAATTGTTGCAACTCCTTTGCCATCTGATGTTAATGTTTTTATTTGTTAATGATTTTATCAGCTGTGTTTCTAGGATTGATGATTTTAAAGTGTAATGCTTTGATGTTGTAAACTGCCCAGAGTTGTTGGTACAAGATGGGCAGCAACAAACAGAGAAACAAACAGACATGCATGCAGCAAGTTCACTCAGTGGCTCGCTGAATCATCACAATATATATTTGAACCTGACTTGTTTTTTCCATGCATGGCATTTGAATTGATTGTCTGAAAAACTCTTCAGTAACTCTTGTCCCAAGAAATAGAAGAAATAGGTAGTCACAGAATAAGGTAATTCAGTTTCTCAAATTCTTTCCAAGTCAACACCATAAGAACATACGCTTTTTCCATAGGGGTGCACTGTAGAAATTTCTTTTGAATATCTTTTTGACAGGAAAGTTTTACCAAAATCTTTCCTTTGTTAGGTTCTCCTGAAATGCCAAATTAGAGTTATGTGCTGGGAGACAGATAAATTCTGAAACTCTTTAACATAACTTATTTTCTATGTTCAATTTGGTTGGAAAAAATTTAAACATGGATGAGGTGGAGGTGCAACAACACACAGATGGAAATGACAAGAGTTGAGAAATTTTTATTAAGATAATGGTTTCATAGAAAATATACTGTAGATTTTGAATCAGATCTGAAGGAAGAAATAGCAGAGACACCAGGTGAGTAGTTGGCAACTGAGCAACTAGGATGGAGAATGGTCCTATAAAAGGAGAATGCCCTTCTTGGGGAAATATATTGTATCAAGAAAGGGGGTAGTGTGGGATGCTTGGCATCGGAGAGTGATAGAGCTGGCATTCAAGTCAATGAATGAATGTTGGGACTGGAGAGCAGAGAAAGGAGAAATGGCTAAAGAGAACTATAAATGTTAAGAATATGGGAATTTTTGCTAGATGTGGTGGAGAGAACAAAGATATGATGGATACTAATCAGACTCCCTTGCAAAGACATCACACTCCAGAGAGGAAATTAACCTTTTTAGGAGGCTACTTCAAAGCTAATACTAAATGAGCTTCTCAATTCTAAATCTAATTATGGTGCCTCTGTTCCAGTTGCTGAAAGGTTCAGCTCTGTAAAGCACCAGAAAAGGTTGAGCCTTCCCCTACATAAACCATGATTTTTGAAAAGTAAAACATTTATAATTCAGGCAAAGAGCATTATATTATCCAAGTCATTATGCTCCCTCACCCACTAAGCCCTATGATTCAATCACCTTCAGTATTTCTCTTCTACCCTGCATGCAAGGTGCTATCTACTGGCATCAGTTCCAGTTCAATGTAAGATATGCATAATTTTGTATTTATTTATTTATTTACAAGAGCCTGGTGGCGCAGCAGACTAATAGCCTGTTATTAACATTCAGCTGCCTGCAATTACTGTATGTTTGAATCTCACCAGGCTCAAGGTTAACTCAGCCTTCCATCCTTTCTAAGGTAGGTAAATTGAGGACCCAGTTTGTGGGGGCAATAAGCTGACTTTGTATAAATATACAAAAGTATGAAGGCTATTGCTTAACGCATTGTAAACCGCCCTGAGTCTCCGGAGAAGGGCGGCATATAAATAAAATAAAAAAAAAATAAAAAAAAATTTAAAAAAATTATTTTGTCATGTTTATATAGTGTATATTGGAAGGGGAGACCCTTTGAGAGCTGTATGCGATGAAAAATTCATTTTAATGTATGCCGTTTAATGTACATTCAAAGTGACAATAAAGTTGTCATTTTAAGTCTTCTAAGAATATATTTGAAGGTACATTAGTGTGTGATGCAGTTGCTTGGGGGTGACAGTCACACAATGGAAAAACAACTGAAGCCACATTCGTAAATGCTTTCTAATTCTGATTCTAGCCAATCAAAGATGGGGTTATACTAACACAAAATGTCATGCTATTTTATTGCCTGCTTAAATTCCAAAGTTGCTCTAAGATAGTATTTCTTAACCTTGGCAGCTTTCAGGTGTATGACTGACTGGGGAATTCTGGGAGTTGAAGACCACACATCTGAAAGCTGCCAAGGTTAAGAAAACACTGCTCTAAGAGGACATGCACACAGGAAATGTTACAGACTAGTTTAATAAATGCCATTTTGTGATTTGTTAATGAAGCTAGTTCATAATTAATATCCAAACTGTGACTCATTAAAAAGAGAGCTAGTTTATGACTATTTCAAGCAAAGTTAATTGAGATGTGCAATATGGTTTACCTAGGCAAAAGGAACATTTCAAATGCCCTAGAAAAGGATGAAAAAGCTATTTTCTATCTTATTACTGCAAAATACTCTGATAAACATATTTTGTGGGTGAAGCTTAAACATAATGGGCAAAACTTTTGCAAATTTTAGATAAGTGTGTCTTGATTTTTAGCAGACAATGCAAATAATAATTACTACAGTGCCCCAGAAATTTTAGGGGGAAAAAAAAGTAGTAATCAACTAGTGGTGAGTGTCCCTGTAGAAATGAGTGTCCCTGAGTCCTTCGGGAGAAGGGCGGTATAGAAATTCAATAAAAATAAATAAATAAAAATGACAAAACAGAAGCCACAAATGGCTGCTAATAGTTCTTATTCTTAGGAAATAGTTTTGAGCTGTTTCTTTAATGAATAGATGAGATGAGATGAGATATAACAGATAAGGGATAAGGGATAAGGGATAAGGGATAGGATAGGATAGGATAGGATAGGATAGGATAGGATAGGATAGGATAGGATAGGATAGGATAGGATAGGATAGGATAGGACAGGACAGGACAGGACAGGACAGGATAGGATAGGATAGGATAGGATAGGATAGGATAGGATAGGATAACCTTTATTGTCATTTTTTTACTGTGAGTACACTGACCCACATTAAAAATGAAATTCTGTTGCCTGCTCTCAAAAGAAAGTATATATCTACCCATACACATATATAACACATGTATACACATTCTATCATCTTTCTGTCTGTCTGTCTGTCTATCTATCTATCATCTATCTATCCACGCACGCACGCACACACACACGCTCTCTCTCTCTCTCTCTCACACACACACACAAATATAAATCACTTTCGTTTTGAAAGAAGAAACTTGAGAGTTCACAAGACTGATGCTATAGAGAACAAAACTGTGACTGAATCTGGATGTTCTGCTTCTGATACCAAGAAGCCTCCTCCCAAAAGGTAACAAGGAAAACAGGTTCTGAAGAGAATGTGAAACGTCCCAGGCAATCCTGTGTACCCTGCTCAAGCATCGCTTATATTGGTCAATGACTAAAATAAAGTGTCTGTGGGTTTTAAATGAATAAATAACTGACTATGTTTGTAGTCCATTATTTGGTCACATTGATATTTAGTGTAGTTGCATTTGCAAATGTATGCGGATTAGAAAACTGTTTCTTTGGGAAGAAAATATGCCCTTGATTTTATCAGGATGCTTTTTTTTTTTTTTTTTTTTGAAAGATAGCCTTAACAAGTAAATGTTTCTGTCGTTACAAAAAACTGAATTATTTGTGACAGTGAAGACTCATTATTTGCCTAGGAAATGAAAACTGTAATTATTAACTCTATCATTGCCACATACACATTTACATTCACAGAAACCACCTCTGTTTATAGCGTTTGAGACAGCAATGACATGGTAATGGAACTTCCATTTATTCCCAATTTCTGAAATCAGGGTAGTAATTTCTCTTTTTATTTCATGCATCCATTACTCTTATGATTTCATAAATTCATAATAGGATAATCTAGGATTTATTATCATTTGGTTTGGGCATTATGCCAGAATAAGGAAGAATACAATGCATGCTGATCTCTCTTCATCCTTAACTAAGCCATTTCAGCTGCATCAAATTCTCTCTCTAAGTCAGAAATCCAATTAGGCTGTCAATGCATGGATTTCTGTCACCCATTTACTCTTCACTGAATAAGCAGGGGCAACCCTGGGGTGCATTTTTACTCAGCTGATTTTGTTCCTCAAATAAAGGAGAATGATCAAGTCTGTTCTGCATGATAGAGTAATATATAAAAACAACTACATACAAACATACAGCACTATTTTACAGTGTATATGTGTCTGTCTGACTGTCTGTCATCTACTACCTACTTACCTACCTACAGTAGTGGCTAAAATTGTGGAAACCTTTTGGGAAAAGTGTATTTTTGAGGTTTGATGTCTAATAACACCACTTTTTTTTTTTTTTGAAGTTTCAAGCCCAGACCTTAACCCAATTGAAAATCTATGGAGCCGAACTAAAGAAACTTGTTAGTCAGAAGCGACCCAGCAATAAAACCCAGTTAATAGAAGCAATCATTCAATCTTGGTTTCACATTATAACAGCTGCAGAACTAAAAGACTTGGTTCACTCCATGGGAAGACACTGTAAGGTCGTAATTCATGCTAAAGGTTACCCAACTATTAACTGACATGGTGATAATTTTTGTATATATCATTTTTTCTGTGTTTCATTTTTTCTTCCTTATACTGTAACTGCTATTCTAATATCAAATCCTTCATAAAAGTTATTGCATTACATTCTTGATTAAATTATCTTTCCATTGATATATAATTTTATGACACTACTCCAAAAAAAGTGGTGTTATTAGCTAGTTTTAGAAAATACACTTTTCCCAAAAGGTTTCCACAATTTTGGCCACTATTGTATATGGATCAGAAGGTACAATATTCTGATTCCTATCTCATTTAATTAAGTAATGTAATCTATCATATTTACATAATAACATTTTGGGTAAAGAAAGAAGAGGCATGACAAAGAAGATGCATTGGTACGCAAGCTTCCCTATGATTCTTTCTTGAGTTATTGGCTCGTAAATATTCACTGTTTATACATACAGGTAGTCCTTGATTAATGTCCATCCAACCATTTGAAGTTACAACAGTACTGAACAAAGGGACCAATCCTCAATGTTTCAACTGTTGCCTTGCCCCTGCAGTCACATAAACAAAATTCAGGCCCACCCACATTTATGACTGCTTTTTGGCCGCCCGCTTAGTCACTGCTGAGTTGCCTGGATCTGCTGCACTGCAATGTGCATCATTACTGACTGGAGCCCTTTTCCATGTCAACTTCTCTCATGCAAGGGCCTTCTCTCACATGCTGGCCAGGTCTCTCTTTCATGAGCAGAGGCTCTAGCCAGTACAGTAATGGTGCATGGAACAGTGGGTACAGTGGCAGTGGGCAGGACCAGGTGGAAGGGGCAGCTGACATCAATGGGAAGGTGGGCAGCCAAAAAGGTAGAGGTATGGGGGGCGGGGGAAGCTATGTGTATGAGGGGAGTTGAAGTGAGACACTTCACTATCTATCTTCCAAGAATGGCTTACGTCCTAACCTAACAACTGCCATTAGCTCAATGACAGCAACTGGGATTGCCAAAAATGTCATCACTAAGCAGAATAATTATGAGACATTTGGCTTAATGACCGATTCACTTAGGTATTGGGTTGTCAGTCCCAATTAAGTTAATTGAATACTGTCTGAAAATAAGCACTGTTTCACACTTTCGGGTTCTTGTCCAAGGCAAGCTACTGTTATTTTGCTATATTGTATTTTTTATTTATTTATTTATTCAATTTCTATAGTCACCCAACTCAACCAAGTGACTCTGGGAGACTGACAATTCTAAAATTACAAAACAATTAAAGCAATTAAAAACAGTAAAAGAGTAAAAACATTAACAAAATAAATAAATACAAACAGCAGCCAAGATTATTAAACAACTAACAGTAAAGCCAAGAAATGGGGCCCTTAACACATTCTAGGCTCAGATACATAGCCAACTTTTGAAAGCCCTCCAATCAATAGTGGGTTTCACTTACCTTCACTACAGGTTTGGAACTGTGATCGTGCGCGCACATGTGTTTGCTTTGCGCGTGCAGCGCTTCTACACATGCGCAGAGCGTCCGTGATGACATCCAGATGGGTGGGCGGACCCTCCCGCCAATGCTGCTACCAGTTCACCCAAAACGGCGCAAACCACTAGAAACCCACCACTGCCTCCAATGTTATGTTTTATTGTTTAACTGTTCCCTCTTCCCACAACAGCCTAAGACAGTTCTTTGCAAAACAATAGGCTCTATTCCCAGGACATTATTTTTGTTTCCCTTTAAAAACAGACCAGAAGTGATCCCATTCCAGGTTTGATTCATCCGTATTCCTTATCCAACATTCATAGTCTACTTCCACCAGACTATGGTTCCCTGCCCATTCTATAGGAACTATAGGGCCTATAGTGATGGCGAACCTTTTCGGCACCGAGTGCCAAACTGGAATGCATGTGCATGTGCGCATGTGGACGCTCTGGAGCACCAGAAATCTGAAGACCAGCTGGCCGGTGCATATATGCCTGTTTTTTGGCTGTTTTTGGCCATTTTTCAGGCCATTTTTCGGGCAGTTTTCAGGCAGTTTTTCAGGCTGTTTTCAGACCATTTTTCAGGCCACAACAGCCCCACAACACCCCAAAAAAGGCCTGGTTTTGGGCTGTTTTTCAGGCTGTTTTCAGGCCATTTTCCGGGGCTCCGGCACCAGCAAAGACCAGCTGGCTGATGCATATGTGTGTGCCGGAAACCGGAAGAGCAGCTGGCAACCGTGCATATGCCCACAGAGGGGGCTTTGTATGCCACCTCTGACATGCGTGCCATAGGTTCGCCATCACAGTATAGGCTATGTCTACCACATTTTCTGTTCATGTTCTGTTTCCTTGCTTCTGATTGGTTCTAAGAGTTAACCAGCACTTTTCTATGATCTTATTTTCCTTAGTAGAACTTATATGGATATTTTAACATTCCAGATTGCAACTTTTTCATCTTGTGCTTCTTGTTCATCATCCTTGTTTTGAGTGCTTTCAGGCTTCTAGAAACTCATCTTAGTCTTGTTTAAGTCTCTTTTCATTCATTCTTTCATTCACACATTACATCTTATTTATCACATTTGTTGCCCATTTCATCTGAAAGTGGCCCTGGGTGGCATACAACACTGAATTTAAAGAAAAATATATAAGAATACTCACATTTAAAGAAAAACTGTTAAAAATGAGAAGGTGGTATACTAAACTACAATTAGTGCCACAGTTAGTGAATGTCGCTACTTAGACAACCTAAATGCAAAACATGCAATGGGGTAAAACTGAACACAACTTTCACAGCTAAATGAACTATCTTAAAAGAAATGTGATTTTAGCAATTCCTATTTCAAATCTAAAATATTTTGCTTGATAGGACATTATCTGTTTTCCTCCTCCTGCCCCGCCCGCCCCAGCTTGTACATCAAGTCACAAGAGTTTATATGCCTATCAAGGTGGGGAAATTGAGCTGAAGAGAGAAAGGTTCTAAAAAAGCAAATTGCTGTTATAAAGTTGTATTGCATTGTCCAAAGGGAGTATGCAGGCAAGTTCATTCAAGGGACAAAAGAGAATGCATCAATTCTCAATTAGATCATCACACACAACAAAGCACAGGGCATTAGCATCACACTTGTTCATTCAGGTATTAAGTGGTTGACTTCACTTCAAGGAAACCTAAATTCATGAAGCACCCAGGGACTGAAAGTCTATTTCTTCCATATTTGCCTGACTGCTTTGATTTGGCTTGGCATGCCACATACTTATTCTGACCTGTTCCTGCTCTTTCTTGGGATGCTGCTGCACTTTTGCTGTCCTCCATATAATTTGTGGGGGTGGGGAGGGGGGAGAATGCTAGATTTTTAGTTCTAGTGCACAATCCAATCAATCTGTTAATGCACTTTAGGGAACAGAGGAGCTATTAGATCATTGTCTTTGTGCCGACTGTCGTTTTGGGCAGACATTTGCAGAACAGAAAAACTCCTGTCAGGTTGTCTAACTGTTTACACTCAACAGTTTTGTTTGCTCTTCAACTTTATTTATAATAAAAATTCTAAATTTCGTATACTGAAATAAGCAACAATGATTGAGAAATCTGTAAATTCTAGAATGAATTTATGTGATCTGTACCTGTGAGGCTAATACAGACCCCTCACATCCCAGACATCACTCTGCTAAACAAATAATTCCCCCAACACTGTCAAACTAGTTACTAAGTCTGCACTACTGTTAATCTTCTCATCGTTCCTATCACCCATCTCCTCCCACTTATGACTGTATGACTGTAATTTTGTTGCTTGTATCCTTACAATTTATATTGATATTGTTTCCTGATTGCTTATTTGTACCCCATGACTATCATTAAGTGTTGTACATTATGATTCTTGATGAACGTATCTTTTCTTTTATGTACACTGAGATCATACGCACGAGGACAAATTCCTTGTGTGTCCAATCACACTTGGCCAATAAAAAAATTCTATTCTATTCTATTTCACATAGTAGTGAGAGGATTGCATTTAAAGCCAAGTAACCCGTATTCAAATTGCTATTCCATTCTGAAGCTTGCCTGGGGAACTTAAGCAACAATGATTGAGAAATCTGTAAATTCTAGAATGAATTTATGTGATCTGTACCTGTGAGGCTAATAGCTAGTTCATGTTGTCACTTTCCACTGGAATGAAATACATCTTATGTAGGATTACTCATGATAAAAGTTTACATTTGTTGGCTTTCCCTCTGAAGTATTTCTGTTGTAGGCTATAAATCTATCAATTTCCCAAGTATTTCTTTCATTTTCCCAGGCTTCTTTTCATTCAAGCCACCTAATACAGGTAGTCTTCAAATTATGATCATTCAAGTTATGACAGCACTGAATAAAGGAACTTATGACCGATACTTAAAAGTTCTTGCTGTTGCAATTCCCCCATGGTCACATGAGGAAAATCATGTGGCAACCAGCTCGTCTTTATGACCAACTGCAATTCCATGCAGTCATGTGATCACCAATCCTGACCTTTCCTGGCAGCTTCCCACAAATAAAATCAATAAGGAAGTTGGCAAGGAAGGTGACAAATCATGGAGATAAGTCTTCCCCCATCTCCCTTCCTTCAATCACACAAACCCTGCACCTTTTGTGTCTGGCTTCCATGCACTTGCACAAATGGATACAAGCACCCCGCACTCATGCGATTGCATACATGATGTTTTCACAGCATCTCCCAGCAATTGTATACATTTTGCACCCTCATTATTCAGATTTTCTGAGCTCACACCACACTGAGAACTCCTCACACAGAGATTTATTTATTATTTATTTATTTGTTTATTTTATTTCTCCCGAAGGACTCAGGGCGGTGTACAGCCTAATTAAAAACACAAAGACAGACAATATTTAAAAATAATTAAAATTATTGAATAATAGGCCCAATTTATAAAACCCAGAATTTTAAATCCCATTTAAAACCAATTAAAATCTTTATATTGATAGCCCAGCCTGGCGGAACAACATGGTTTTGAGGGCACAGCGAAATACACGGAGATCAGAGATTTTATGAATTTCTGGGGGGAGTTCATTTCAAAGGGTAGGGGCTCCCACAGAGAAGGCCCTCCCCCTGGGTGTTGCCAGCCGACATAATTTGGCTGATGGCACCCTGAGGAGACCCTCTCTGTGGGAGCGGACTGGCCGGTGGGAGGCTACTGGTGGCAGAAGACGGTCTCGAAGGTCCAATGCCATGGAGCGCTTTAAAGGTGGTAACCAACACCTTGAATCGCACCCGGAAGACCACTGAAAGCCAGTGCAGCTCGCGCAGGAGGGGTGTCACGTGGGCACAACGAGTTGCGCCCATAACCACCTGCGCGGCCGCATTCTGGACCAGTTGGAGCCTCCGGGTGCTTTTCAAGGGGAGCCCCATGTAGAGAGCATTGCAGTAGTCTACACACAGAGAGATCATCCTACAAGAATCTGTGAATTGTTAATCATTTTCCCTTGCTTAAGTGGCATTCAATACTCAGAATTTACTCAGACAGCATGATGATTGCTGAAAATTCTGGCAGTTTCATTCTACACATCTGGAAATCAAAGAGGTTTGTGAAGTAAACCTTATGGCTCTAATTCCACAGGGTAAACCCTGGAAAGCCAGGGAATTTGTGGAAATCATTCAATCCATAAACTTTTCACACATTGTAAAGATGATTAAATCTGGGTCAGAATAAATCCTCTATGTCTAAGGAATAAATTACCTGAGGATCAACTAACAGCATGAGATTTTGAAATAATGTAGAAGAATATCTCCCTATTTAAATAATGGTATATAATTTTAGCAGTATTCTTTATGGCTGTGATTGAAATAGGCAATGTATCTTTTGTGTTAAGATGAAACAACTTGGTTTTATTTATCCACTAATTAATCTCAGCAGCATACATCATTTTACATGATACAAGGTCCTTGGGATTTAATCACAATAATGGATTCCCAACATGCATTTACCATCTAATATACTAAAATCAGAATGCATTATATTACTCTGAACACATTGTTTGCATAACAAGTATACTAATGCAAACAAGAATCACAGCCAACGATGTCATTGGAGAAACAAAGAAGGTATAATTGTACAACTTGCAAGAATTCCAGATGGATCAAAACAAAAGAATAAAGCATGAAAAAATACCAGTGAAAACAGGATCAAAATTCACAATATGAGCCTTTGTCTTCCATGTAGTTGAATCTGAATATATCTCAGAAGACTTTCATAAGAAGTAAAGCATGTTAATATTTGTTTAGAAATCAGTCAAATCCAGCCATCCAGTTCATCTGGTTATTCACTTTGTTTAAACTTATTGAGTTTGAGCCAGCAACTATTGTTCACCTTTGATTTGGTCCTTCATGCTTTGCATTCTTAATTATACCTTTGATCATGATAACAGATTGTATAATTTTTCTGACACTTATGAATCAGGAAATTGTCTACCAGTCAGTATTTTAATTACAAAAATTCTGGTGGTTCTTTATCTGGTTATAAACATAAAAGCAGTTGTAACCTAAGGGGTTTCAGCATAGTTGAGAAATGAATGAAATTATTTATTTATTTTATTTATTTTATTGAATTTCTATACTGCCCTACTCCCGAAGGACTCAGGGTGGTGAACAGCCACAGAATAAAACACATAAATACAGAAATTTAAAATAGAATAAAAACGAATTAAATAATTTGGCTGAGACAAATTTAAAATAGCCCATAATTTAAAAACAAATTAAAATTTACATTTAAAAAGGGGAGAAGATTTAGGCCAAATTGAGGTGAACTGGTAGGGATATGCTATGATAAGCAAGGAAACCATCTGACTGCTAAGAACCTGGATGAACAGGGATTGTTACTACCAGGAGGCAGAATAGCGAAAAGAGAATGCAGAGGTAAACAAGATAAAATTCACAGATTATTACAGGATAATATAAAGAAATTCTCATCAGACTGTTGGGATCCTGCCAATAAATATGAATTGGGTCTTTCTGATAAGAGTGAGAGGGCACCCATGAAGGTGAAAAGATGAAAGGGGCCAGAAAAATGTATTAAAAATATATATGAAATCATGAGGTACAGGAGATGAATAGGCACATAGAAAGTCCTTGGGACTTAATGCAAAAAAGTTGAAGCAGAAAATGACCAAGCCTAGAAACCATGAGTAGAAAAAAAGAAAATACATGTACTTCTCCACTTTCACACAATTGAGCCCAAATTTATGTTGCTAAGTGAGAAATTTGTTAAATGAGTCTTGTCTCATTTTATGAATTTTCTTGCCACATTTGTTAAGTGAATCACTGCAGTTGTTAAATTAGTAACATAGTTGTTAAATGAATCTGGTTTCCCCATTGACTTTGCTTATCAGAAGATTGCAAAGGTGACCACATAATCCTGGGACACTGCAATCGTCATAAATGTGAGTCAGTTGTCAAGCATCCAAATGTAAATCACATGACCATGGGGATGCTGCAACAGTCATAAGTGTGAAAAATAGCCATAAGTGTGAAAAATAGCCATAAGTGTGAAAAATAACTTTTTTTTTGTTTTTTCTAAATTTGTAATTTTATTGTAACATATATATGATATTCATATAACATACAACATATACATATCTTATCTCTTTTAAACATTGGTTCTTCATGGTCTTCTTTCTGTTCTTTTATTTTTCCTCCCCTATATCTTCATTTCTTTCCTTTTTTCTTTTTTTCCCCCCATTGTCCTAATTTTCTCCCCTGATATTTATTATTCTTTATTTCTCGCCTTAAGCCATTTATACCATTTATTCCATATTCTATAATAATCTGTCTCTTCTTTTTCCTTAATTTCTTTAGTTAATCTATCCATCTCAGCACATTCTAAAATCTTATCTATCAATTCTTCCTTGGTTGGAGTTCTTTCCTGTTTCCATTTTTTTGCATATACTATTTGTGCTGCTGTTAAGATGTGTAGCATCAAATATTTTATTTGGAATATTTAATAAAATAAAATAATGGAATAATGGAATAAAATGGAATAAAATAAAAAATATTTATTTTGGAATATGGTTTTGTAAAAATTTCTAACAGGAATGTTTCTGGTTTTCTTTCTATTTGTTGGTCTGTTATTTGTTCTATCCACTTCTTAATATTTTCCCAACATTTTTTTGCTGCCGGGCACGTCTACCATAGATGGTAATATGTTCCTTGGGATTTCTGGCATTTCCAACATGTTGAGCTATTGTTCGGGTACATCTTTGCAAGTCTTATCGGTGGCAAATGCCATCTATAAAACATCATCAACTGGTTTTCCTTGTAATTTTGTAACTTTGCCATTGTAACTTTGAATGGTCACTAAGAGAACTGTTGAGGACTATCTTTATGTGGCTAGCTAATAGCATTCCAGGGTTTGAAGTGAGTTTTTAAAAAACTCGAAAATAAGGGAGAAAGGAGAAATATAGCTTTATTCATGGGTTGGTGGTTTAATATGACAAGAGGAAGATAACGAAGTCTTTTACTTAAGAGAGTAAGTATAACAAAGATTACTTATGAAAAGAACTAAGGGAAGACCCCAAAAATTTTCTCTTTGCTGGGTGCCCTATAGGAGTGCTTGCCTACAATCTGGGTACAATGAAGGTGGATGAAATTCCATCCATGAAGGGAATCAGTCCAATATGTCCACTGTAGGGAGGATGGGTGGATTGGGATTGAAAAAACAAAAACAAAACAATGACCAGATGATGGGACTGGGGACTGTGAATAGAAATGCAAACAAAATTGGTCCAAGAGCCAAAAGAGGACAGAGGAAACTGCCCAATGGGATTTTTGCAAGACAAATAAGGTTGTCAAATTATGTGAACATGATTCCAATAGAAGAGAATAGATGTAACTCAGGACTGAACTGTGAAGCCCTTGATTCTCTCTGAGCTTGGTTGTTTGCTTACAGATGTTTCACTGCCTGAATAGAAAACCTCATCAATGCAAGTCATTATTAGTCCTGGCAATGATGAGTTAGGTAATGAAATATTTGTCAGCAATAACCAAGGCCAGAGGGCACCAAGGACCTCCACCACAGGGTGGAGTTTATTATTATTATTTTAAAAAACAGTCTACTTGACTCTTGGGTGACAGCAAGACAGAGAATAGTCCAAGCAAACCTCTGAGACAGGGCACAGAGGAAAAGATTCCTTTCCACTGAGTTAAATAGCTAATGTTGCTTAATACAATCTTCAATTATGAAAACAAAAAAAATAAATAAAGATATGTTCCAGCTAGAAGTGCCTTGGGTCTTATTGGAGCTTGTGGGTGAGGAAAATGTCCCTTAATCTTTGCCCTCTCAAGAACTCACGGCAGACTTGATAAAAATAAATTCAAGAGGGGCTGGAAAAGATGTTACTTATTAAAATCAAATCATAAGGTTTGTTTGTTTTTCTACATATCATGCACTGAGTTCAACGGACAAGTAATAACACACACACAAAAATAATATAGGATGAATGTGCAGTGAGGGGCACATGGAAGTTTAAATTTATATCCACCTGAGCCTTCCTAAATCATAAAAAGGCCGTGCATTGCACTGTGTTGGCTTCTCACATAGCTGGAAAGGGGTCAACATTTTCAAATTGAAGAGAGGTGGGCATGCCTTAAGCCAAACATGCATTGCTGTGATGTTGTCAGAGAGAGCATAGCTTTATAATATCTATAATATCTATTCAAATTTCTAAGTTCTACCATATCTCAAGGTACCATATCTAAAATGGACACCTAACATCAAAAATGTCATCAAAAAGATGATGGAATGTTCTTTCTGCTCCAACTCAGAAAGCTCAAACTACCGAAGGAGCTGCTGATACAATTCTACAGAGGAATTATTGAGTCTGTCATCTACACCTCTATAACTGTCTGGTTTGGTTCTGCAACCCAACAAGACAGACATAGACTTCAGAGGATAATTAGAACTGCAGAAAAAACAATTACTACCAACCTGCTTCCATTGAGGACCTGTATACTGCACGAGTCAAAAAGAGGGCTGTGAAAATATTTACAGACCCCTCGCATCCTGGACATTAACTGTTTTAACTCCTACCTTCAAAACGACGCTATAAGCACTGCACACCAGAACAACTAGACACAAGAACAGTTTTGCCCCCAAATGCCATCACTCTGCTAAACAAAGAATTCCCTCAACACTGTCAAGCTATTTACTAAATCTGCACTACTATTAATCTTGTCAGCATTCCTATCACCCATCTCCTCCCACTTATGACTGTATGACTGTAACCTTGTTGCTTACGATTTTATATTAACTGTTTCTTAATATGATTTGATTGCTTATTTGTACCCTATGACTATCATTAAGTGTTGTATCTTATGATTCTTGACGAATATATCTTTTCTTTTATGTACACTGAGAGCGTATGCACCAAGACAAATTCCTTACGTGTCCAATCACACTTGGCCAATAAAGAATTCTATTCTATTCTATTCTATTCTATTCTATTCTATTCTATTCTATTCTATTCTATTCTATTCTATTCTATTCTATTCTATTCTATTCTATTCTATTCTATTCTATTCTATAAGCTTTGCCAAGTTCCTCTGCATTCTATCACAAGTCAATCTTGGCTTAGGGCCTGGGTACCTACGAGACCACCTTCTGCCACCGATAACCTCCCACTGACCAATACGCTCCCACAGAGAGGGTCTCCTCAGGGTGCCGTTGGTCAAGCAATGTCGACTGGCGACCCCCAAGGGGAGACCCTTCTCTGGGGGGCACCCACCCTCTGGAACGAGCTACCCCCAGGGATACGATTGATCCCGGACCTCCGTACTTTCCGCCGGACTCTGAAAACCTTCTTCTTTCAGCAAGCCGGGCTGGCTTAAAATTTTTAAATTGTTTTATGGGTAAGCGGTTTTAAATTGGGGAAGCCAAATGGATTTAATTATGTTTTAAATTATTTTAATTTTCATATTGTATGTATTTTAATCCTGGCTGTTCACCGCCCTGAGTCCCTCTGGGAGAAGGGCGATATAAAAATTTAATAAATTCAATTCAATTCAAATTATTGAATTTGAAGTTGAATCACATGCAGTTATTCTTTGCTTAACTGCATGTGAACTAAGTAGGTTTAATTATGTAGGAAAAAAGTATTTCTTCTCTACTGCTCTAAATGCAAGAATGATTGGTGTACAAGTCTTTGCTGATGTGCTAAGTAGAGATACAGTACAGTACTAGAAGTGCTAAAAACGATAGAAATGAATTTCTTTGGCCTGGCTGACACATCTTTTGTATATGGAGCATAGAAAGGAAATTTTCTAGTAACAAATGAGTCACAGGGTGGTAGAGCTAAAATAGAAGACTTTCTCTTGGAAAGATACTGCTACACTCTGCACTCAGACGGATTGCCAGAGGATGTACCTCTGTACTAAATAACAAGGTCATGTACTCACTGTTCCTGACATTGCAGAATTTATTTTCTTTTGTTGTCAGTTAATAACATCAGATAGGTTTATTCAACCCATAATGTCACCACTTTTGAGTGGTAGAATTGGGGATAGTTGCTAGTGGTGATCTACCAAACAGTACAAGGAAATGAAAACTGAGCCTGATGAGTCATTAAAATACAATGGAAAATTGATTATTCATTTTTCAAGGCACTTTATATTAAACTCACCAGTGTCACCTTTAAAATTCAGTGCAGCATTTTTCTTTAGTAGTTTCTACTTGAACAAGAGTTTCTGGGCTGGTCGAGTAAATCTGATTTGCAGCAATACCAAAAATGATAAAGGTTTCCCATTAAAAAGTATGGTTTTATTACAGCCCCATCTTTGCCTTAAATTACCAATAAACTCCTGGATTGCAGGTTTTAAATCTATATCATTGTGGATATAGATACTATGCATGTTTTCAGCTTGTTAAAGTTATATATAGATATATTGATTTATTAGACTGTACTCCAAAGAAGCTTAACTAAAATTAATTCTGAATAATGTAAAAATGTATCATTAACTGTACTGTAGTAAGTTTGTTTATATTTTACTATCATTTTCATTTTTTTATTGTTTTATTTTTGTTTGTTTGTTTTTTGTGCCTTCAAGTCAGTGTTGAGTCCTTGCGACTGGCTGGACAAGTCCCTGCAGTTTTCTTTGCATGATTTCAGAAGTGCTTTGCCATTGCTTCCTTCCTAGGGCTGAAAGACAGTGACTGGCTGAAAGTCCCTCAACTTGGCAGAACTGAAGCTCATGATTTCCCAGTTTTTAGCCTGGTGCCTTTAACCATTGCACAAATTGCCTTTCTTTTATGCAATACACAATATAACTGGACTGTTTATAAGCACAACACATAACATCTAGTAGCATTTATATTTGGAGCTAAAGCATAGGTTCCTGACCTTTCTTCTTGCAGACAAATTCACATTCCAACCTGAAAAATAGCTTAAGAATTGATTTATGAATTATGATGTCCCTAGACATCAAATTGTATTGTAAGTTGCTCATCTCACCTCCATTCAACTGAGAACAAGGCAGCTGTTATTCAAGCAAAACAACTACTTGTAGTGGCAGCGTATGAGTAATATAACGTGGGAGGAAACACACCATGGAATATTCTTCTTCATTAGATAATTTGCAAAGAAGAAAAGAAATCACAACTCTCGCCATTTTTCCTCCAAATCAAAGTGAAGGATCAGGAAAATTAAGTGCCAGTCTCTGCAGTCTTTTCCGCAACTCTTCAAGGGAACTTGAGTAAATAAGTAGCTTGAAATGAAGGGGGGCACTTCCTTTCTGCCTGAGTAAATAAGTTCATTGCTTTATGTTAAAGAATGAGAAGGGGAATTTGAGGCTTGGATTTGGGGGAATTGAAAGAGGGGAACAGAAATGGGTAGTAGTGGGGAACAAGGAATTGATTAATAGACTGAGTTGTGACATGAGAGGAAAGAGGATTTTAAGCACTCATCTCTCGGTTGTGTGAGCATTTATAACACTTCCATTTTTTTGGGTGCCAGCTTAAATGAACTTTACCAGCCTCTCTAGTTATTTTAGAAAGATTAATCAACATCTGCACCGATTCAGAGAGATAATAAGTTTGAACAAAGGCAGTCTACATATTCATCTGCAAGATGTATAGCAATGAGAGTTCAAATGATATGCATGCAGGTGTCAATTTTTCTTCAGTCGGCAAAAGAGATGATTATGTCTCCCAATAGCTAACATAAAGCAGTCAAATATAGCCAGTTTAAGTAACTGAAAAGTTCTGAAATAGCACAGTGCTATTCTTCTTCCTTCAGTCATTACAAAGCACTTGCAGAAGCCAACTTTCTACTCAAGGTACAATTTCCAAGACAGCAGGCTGGATAAGAGTACAGTAGTGGCCAAAATTGTGGAAACCTTTTGGGTAAAATGTATTTTTGAAGTTTGATGGTTAATAACAGCACTTTTTCTGGAAGTTTCAAGATAATCATATTTCACTGCTGGAATGGCCTGGGAATAGCCCAGACCTTAACCCAATTGAAAATCTATGGAGCCGACTAAAGAAACTTGTTAATCAGAAGCAACCCAGCAATAAAACTCAGTTACTAGAAGCAATCGTTCAATCTTGGTTTCACATTATAACAGCTGCAGAACTAAAAGACTTGGTTCATTCCATGGGAAGACATTGTAAGGCCATCATTCATGCTAAAGGTTACCCAACTATTAACTGACATGGTGATATTTTTTGTATGTATCATTTTGTCTATGGTGATAATTTTTGTATATCTCGTTTTTCTACATGTTTCACTTTTCTTCTTTATACTGTAACTGCTATTCTAATAGCAAATCCTAATAGCAAATGTTATTGCATTACATTCTTTATTAAATTATCTTTCCATTAATATATAATTTTATGGTACTACTCCAAAAAAGTGGTGTTATTAGCTAGTTTTAGAAAATACACTTTTCCAAAGGTGTATACCAAAAGGTCTCCATAATTTTGGCCACTACTGTATATGAAAAAGATCTCAGCTTCTCCCTCAACTATTCATCTTTCTTCAAAAGATCTGACTCAGAAGTATTAATATACTATTACTGAAAGTTGGTTAATAAAATGTACACTTACTTTATCAAGATGATCTACTGAAACAGTGAACAAAGTATGACAAAGAATACTCTGTTACTTAGGATTGTAATTTACTAAATTATAAGATTTGTTATCTTTCTTTTAAGCAACAGTACCTATATAAGATGTATACTATATAAATTTGTACTTAAATTGACTACAATTTTTAAATTGGTATCTACGCTGACATGCTTTTGCATGGGATGAAGTTTGAATTCATGTCTTCTACAGTAACGTATTATTAAGTCAAAAATAAATCCCACTAAATTGAGTACTCTTTCTGTCACAAATGTGTAGGAATACAATCTAGGTCTAGAAAATTGCCCTCAGGTATAGTTTTGAATCTGCAGCTAAGAATGGTGGAACTTAATATTAGGAAGCATTGTAATAATAATAACAACAACAACAATAATGGTGGTGGTAGTAACAATAGTGGCATCTTCTCAGAATATAATATATTCCAATGAATATAATCATTAAATAGCCACAAAATATATAAAATACTCTGGGTATCTCTGTATTTTGTACAGTTTAGAACTCATGGTGGGAGCTTCTGAATGATCTGCTTTGTTCCTGGTCATGTATATTTTTCCTTACAAGAAAAATATCTCTATTTTCAGAAATTGATACATTCAAAAATGATTTGTTGTGAGCTGCCCAGAGTTGTTGGGAGTTTGGCAGTAAAGAAGTTAAATAAATTATTATTATTACATGTGGTATTCATACAGCTGAATTTCTTAATCCTAAGTGAAGGTTTTATACCTTTATACTAAGGACCTGATTTATTTTCTTTTGAGAAAATAAACCCATAGTATCTCCAAATATCTTGTCAGTTTGGAAATGTAAAAGTACCTTCATGGTTCAAATACACATTACATGGTCATAGCCTGCACAATTTTATGCATCTTCTGGTTGTGTACAGTGAGATGATGGCTGTTCGCTGCACTCAGACCACACATGGGAATGTTAAAAGCAAACTCTTGCCCTGCTATCATTCATAATTCAAGAGAAATGAGGGTTAGGAAAAGTGTATGAGCAATCAACATAATTTATACGCTGCAAGTAGAAGAGCTGGCAGTCTCTCACATCATAAAGTTTAAATAAGGGTAGCTTAACACCAGATGTACCCACAGCTGTCCTGAGCATAACACCATTAGCTCCATTACAGCATGAAGTAATCCTTTCCTGACTTCAGCATCTCCATGAAAACATCACACCTGTCTGCTTGACTTAACAGATGCCCTAAAGTAAAATTTCAACTTATCAGCCTCACTGTTGTCTTGAGAGGGCTAAACATGAAGGTGGCAACTTAAAACCCAACAAAGGAACCAACCTCTTAAGGGAGAAATTACTTTGACTATATATTCTAGCAATATGGTCCCCAATAAGATTGAGTGATATATATATATTATGACTGTTGACATGTATCTAATCATGTTATTTTCTCTTGAAATAGTAGTTTCAATACAACATTTCAATACAACTTTGTAATAATATATACCTGTATCTATCACAATATAGTAATAACAGTCCTTTGCAGCCCATATGGCTGAGAAATTATGCTCTTGGTGAAGGTGTCACTGCCTAACAATCCTGCAACAAGTGGAAAATGATCCTGCTTTCTAATTGCACAATTAAATGTGCTTATGTTTTTTGTAGAAAAGCTTTCTGGGGAAGAAATAGGAGTATGTCAAACAGCAGTATTTTCCGTGAGAGGCCAAAAAAGTCAAGGTGGTGGTTGAAGCAGTGCAATTGAAGACCTACTCTTTTGACATGTGAATTGATGCATATACAAAAAAAGGGGGGGGGCAAGGTTTTCTTGCACTGCTGTGATCAGCATCTTAACTTTTTTGATACTGTTCTGGATCCTGATGTCAAAACTTTGAGTATATTGATACTTCAAGGTCAGTCTTAACCAGTGGTGGGATTCAAGTAATTTAACAACCGGTTCTCTGCCCTAATGATTTCTTCCAACAACTAGTTTGCCAAACTGCCCAGAAAGTTAACAACCGGTTCTCCCGAAGTGGTGCGAACTGGCTGAATCCCACCACTGGTCTTAACTAGGAAATAGACAATCTTACATTTAAGGAAAGAGGCACAAATTGCTTTTAGAAGCCCTAGTCTTAATGAATTAACCCTTTTAGTTAGGATTCAAGTACAGATATAGGATTGAGACAGCATTGATTGCACTTTTGGATGATTCCTGATGAGAGCAGGATGGAAATGATCAGTGGTGGTATTTAGTCAGTTCTATCCAGTTTGGGAGAACCAATAGCGGTGGCTGCAGGAGGCTCCACCCACCCGCCTGGACGTCATCACATTCTGTTTTTAATGCTCTGTGCATGCACAGAAGGTTTTGTGCATGCACAGAGGTGTCACATGCAAGCACGCACACTCACATTTGTGAACTGGTAGTGAAGGTAAGTCAATACACCCCTGGGTATTGATATTTCATTTCATTTCATATGTCTGTTTTTGATCTTCCTGACTTCCTGGGACTTTTGATACCAATGAATATGATATCCTTCTGAACCAGCTTTGAATTGGGGGAGAGTAGCATGTTGTTGTGCTGGTTCTTCTACTTCTTTTGGGGCTGGTTCCAGTCAACGTTGATAGGGGAAGAAAGGTCCAGTCTGCAGTCTCTGTTATGCTGCAATCCACGGGGATTGATGCTCTTTCCACTCCTGTTTAACATCTACCTGGAGCCTCTAGGTGAAATCATCTGTCAGTTTGGAGTGACGTATAATCAGTATACTAATAATTCCCAGCGATAAATCACTATCTTGGGTCATTCAAGTGATATCATGGAGGTCCTGTCTCTTTGGACAGTGAGGGTTTGGATGGAGAAAAACAGGCTTTGGTTCAACTCTAGTAAGACGCAGTAGATTTGGTTTGGGGGACATTCTAGTTTTGGAAACATTTCATCTCTTACACTACTCCAGACAGATTCTCTATACAATTTGGGGATACTTGTGGCTTCTGCTCAAAGGTTAGGTGATAACTGTGGTCAACAGGGCTTTTACATAGCTTTGTGTTGTGCCAGTTGCAACCATTCTTGGACCAAGTAGCCTTGCTCACAGTCAGTCATGACTTATTCCTGCTTGGATTACTGAAACTTGAGCAGTTATGGATGCGGGTTATCTGACACATGTGACACATCTGCTCTGTGGGCTGCATTGGCTACTAGTATGCTTCTGGGTACAATTCAAGGTGCTGGTGGTTACCTCCAAGATCCTTCATGGCTTGGTATGGGCTAAAATAGGACCGTCTCTCCTCAATGGTGTCTTCCTATCATGTGAGACCCAGCAGAAGGGGCATGTTCTGATTCTTGACCATGGGAGTGCCATCAAGTGGGACCCAGGAAGAGAGTATTTTCTGTCATGGTGCCTGCCTATCATCTGGAACATCATTGCCCCAGAGATTTGTCCTGACCTTGCTGACCTTTTCCTAGGCATTGAAACCTGTGTCCCTGATAGCATGCTGAGCCCCTTTCTTGCTTGTCATAGTTGTGTTAACTGAGTTTCTTGGCTACTGTGTTATTTATGTTGTTTTTAAACTTGTTTCTTATTATGTTTTTATTCTGTTTTGTAATTGTTAGCCACCCAGAGTCCTGTATATAAGATGGGCAATCAAATACATTTAAATAAAGAGATAATCGTGCTAGAGTTTTTACTGTGCCTGTTGTTATTTTAGCACAAAGTAATCCTAATTAGCCATTAAGGAAGTAATATGTCTTGCCTGGTTGAGTTCCTCTTATGATTTTTAAAGTAGTTCTGATATTCCATTCTGTTTGGACTCATTTAGTCTACTCATTTAGTCTATTAAATCTTTAGATGTGATCTTACATTTCTATATATGAAACAAAAGAATACGTTGGAGAAAAAGCAGAGCAGAAGCATTAGCAGAATCATTGTTACATCTGTATATTCCTTTGGGTGTTATTAAGAATTTTAACCTTCCCTGCTCAGCACAATTGTGTATTATAAGTTATTAATATTGTACATACCATAACTATTATGAAGAGATTTTTCTCCTCACCATATCAGGATTGAGATTTTGTATATGTGTACCATATTTCTTTCATTTGGGTTAGTACATGTGAATTAGAATTAGAATTAGAATTTAAATAAAAGAATTTAATTTCTTAGCTCATAATTTCACAATTCACATAGTATTTCAAACTATGGAACTGTAGATGTGTTAAGGCAGGACATTTTTAAAAAAATACAAAATGTACTGGTTAGAATTTTAAAGAAATGCAATACCCAATGTCAAACTGCTATTAGATCTGAGGGTATTTTCCAAAGCAGTTTCTGAAACAGTAAAGAAGCTTATTTGTAACACACAGAGAGAGGAAGAGGAAGAAAAAGAGAAAAAGAGATTGATCATTTTTGGCTTTGGCCAAATATAAAAAGCATTTTATGTGTAATATAAGAAGCATTTTCTAAAATGGTTTTATCCTATGAATTAGTAGTACTGACTTTTCTCTTCACAAATAACTTTCATTGTGGAAAAGTCAACAGACCAAAAGCAACTAAGTCTGGAACAATTTCATAGTGCATATAACTGTGGAAGCCTCGATAACACCCACTATTATTGCTATCATAATGTACATTACTATTAGATTTTTGCCAAAGGCGGCTTACAATGCGTTAAGCAATAGCCTTCATACTTTTGTATATTTTATACAAAGTCAGCTTATTGCCCCCACAAACTGGGTCCTCATTTTACCCACCTTTACCGACCTTGAGCCTGGTGAGAATTGAACTTGCAGTAATTGCAGGTAGCTGGATGTTAAATGATGCCTTAGTAGGAGGCATTAGTCTCCTACGCCACTCAGGCTTCTATAGATTCCTATAGAATCTAGAGTGATCAGATTCTCATTTCTGTATTAGTTCTGTTTTTCTCATTTGTATTAAGAAAGGTAGAATAAGAATTCTATTTGTTGTTTAATTCTATATGTTGTTTAATTAAAAACAGCAAAAACCAAAAAAGGTTACTTTAAAATACAATTCTGTGGATCTTTTAAAACATAACTACATCAACTTCAGCACCAAAAATATTACTGAAAAATTTATATTTTTCTAAAACAGAAGAGTAAAGTGGGATAGAAATCAGTAAACATGTCATTTAGGTTTGTCTATGATTTACCTATTCTCTTCAATAGATGCAGAAGAATTTAAAACATAGATCTCTGTCATAACTTTCTGAACTTGTCAATTCTTTTGCTGAGGGATAAAAAATAAGAAAATTCATCTTCATGGATGTCCTATTTGATATTTCATTAAAATGAATTGACTATCTATACCTACTGTAGTGATTTTGTAGTCCTTCAAGCGGTGTCTGGAATACATGAAACTCTGGCCACTATGAAATGGATAAAAGTCCTATCTGAACCACTTTGAAGGGCTGATGCCCTTAGGGTTTATGTAAATATTGACACCAAGGGCAATTCCCTTGAGAGTTTCTCTTAATCCAGTAGTTTATGGGAATTTAATTGGAATATCCACAACCACCCACCCAAACCCACAAATTATGTTGACAGGTGTGTGTGTGGTCTAAAGCACGCAGGCACCCATATTGGGCAGAAGCAATATAAGAAAATGCCAGAGGCAATCATTTTAGTGAGAATTGCAAATACATTAATTCATACTGGGTGGGAGAAGGCAATGGCAAACCACTCCAGTAGTTTTACCATTAAAACCACATTGATACAAAATATGAAATGATTGATAATATAGTGCTGAATGATGGGCCCCCTCGGGTTGGATGGCACCAACATGCTACTGAGAATTTTTCAGAGTACTAATGATGTTTTTGATATGACTAGGTGAAAGCCTTCCGGATGTCTACTTGCTGATGTTACCATAAGCACAAATTGAATTCATTTTATACTAAATGAAACTGTTATGAATGCAACAATTTATTTGCATGTATATCAAAGAACAAATAGGGAGGCTTGGAGATAGTTGTCCCTAGCTTTGAAATCTACATTCCTTCATATAGAGCATTTTAATTTTGTTGCTGTATCTTCTCTCAAAATACTTGGTGCTTTCAACCTCATGTTGTTTATTGGACTTGACAAGATCACAGAGCAAAATGGCTTAGCTGTAAGAATTCCTTCAGCAAGACTGGTTGAAAGGATGAGTCATACATATACTATGCAGCGTATCTTGACTTTATTTCAGTCTTATTTTCTATTCAATAGAATGAAGCAGGGTTCAAAAGAGAACAAAATATTTGTTCATTTAATTTGTGCTTTTTAAACAAGTTCCAGATGTACACATTCCCATTATAACACAGATAAATTTACAATGGAAGCATACATAAAATATATGCAATAGTTCACCAGAATACCTGTATAAAGAACACGTCGATATTAATTATGCCACTCCAAAGCCTAGGTAGATGATAGCAATAACTTGCTTAAAATATATTTAGCTATGTTGAATGGCTTTTTAGGATGAATAAATGAGCCCAGTGTTATTCACTGTATTTGGTCCTGTAGAATGTGAAGTTAAACAACTCCCTCAAAAATATCCATAGGCGGCCATTGATAGATGGAAGAGACTGTAAGATAAACAATGTGACAGAAATTTCCATACATTAATACATGTCATTTTCCACCTGTGTATGGCTTGTTGCTTAGGGTTATATTCCATGATAGAAGCATAATGTAGCCTTAAGAATCTATTGGTTATGTTCTGGCAATAACATTTTTACTTTTTTTTAATATGTAGCACTGACAACTTTATGTGTCTTTGTCAGAACAAGAGTCATCACATTGCAAAATATTTGTTCCTTCATCTTACAGGAATGGGGAAAGGTTTTTCTCTGGTATGAAAAATGAAGCAAGACGTTTGTTTCCCAAACAATGTGGATGTCAGTCATTGGGATGAATGTATTCACTGGAGGTGGAGGGAGAGTTATAAAATATTAGCAGGCAAAAATATGAATGGCTAAATATATGAGCTTCCTATCTCGGCTATTATAAAAGCTAGATACTTGTTCCTTGTTTTTGCTTTGCTTGTTTGCATGCTTGTTTGTTTTATGTTCCTGTGAATTGAAGGCAGTTGACCCATTGCTCATCCTCTGAATACTTATTTATTTATTTATTTATTTATTTATTTATTTATTTATTTATTTATTTAATAAATTTCTATACCGCCCTTCTCCTGAAGGACTCAGGGCGGTGAACAGCCAGAGGATAAAACACAGAGATACAAAATTTAAAATAGATTAAAACAATTAAATAATTTAGGCTGAATTTTAAAATACCCCATAATTAAACAGATTAAAATTTGTGTTTAAAATTTAAATTTAAAAAAGGAGAAGATTTAGGCCAGGCCAGCTTGATGAAATAAAAACGTTTTAAGCGCGCGACGGAAGGTGCGAAGATCCGAACATACTGTCTGGTTCTGAGATACTGACTTCATGGACTATCACCTTTGTTGGAGGTTTTCCAAACCAGCTGTAAGCACAATGATGCAAAACTGTGGCAGAAATATTCCAATTTGATGGGAAAGATCTTATTAGTACACCAACTTTCTATTTTACCATAATTGAATTTGGAATACTGTTTTTTCCAAAACTCATGTTGTGTTTTGATTTATTTGTGCTCTTCCTGGACTCTCTAATAAGTCTCAAATCTCTGCCTCCCTATAGTAGAACGTTCCCAAAATAGAACGGTGCTCCTGGATAGCCTATCAATTTTACCAACCACCCATTTTAAAGGAAATTTAAGGAGTTTCTAGCCCTTCTGTTGGTGTGCATTTAATCATAGCCCTTGCACAAATCGTGATTGCTCTGGTTAGGTGTTTGACAGAAAAGACAGAATTAAAACCAAGTTGCAATTTCCAAATGCTTATTAAAAACTAAGCTCTACTGGATGTACAAATATTTATAAGTAAAATCCCATGTTTTTTTAAAAAACATGGGATTCATTCACAGCCATTTGTGGTTTCTAGAAACACTTACTACTGACTAAGAAGACATTTTAGAACAGGAAGTGCATGTTGCTCAACAAGCTTGTACAGTGGATATGATTGAGATAGTCATTTGTTGTCATGGTTTCAGTCCAGTTTCTGCTGGATATTCTGAAGTCTAGCCACATTGGAAGGTCTTGAATCACCTATCATTCAATCCATTTTCTGTTTGGATTTTATTCAGCCGAATCACTTTCAATAAGTTACAGAATCCAAAAGTGGAGTATTTTATATTACACTCTGATATTCATAAGTAGGCAATTTATAAGCAGATGGCTTTTATTAGAGCCTTCTTCCATTATTCTATAAATAATGTACAAAGCAGAAATTCATTTAAAAAATCTCTATTTCAAGCTTATAAAAATGAGAGTGAGTGTGCAAGACAGACAGAGAGAAAGAGAGATAAGCTGTAGGAATCATATTGGAGAACAGACTAGTAATTAAAACATTTCATTAAAGTTCCTTCCCCAATTTTCTTACCTCTCAATGAAGAATTAACATGATTGATTTTTCTGGTTATTTTAAGAGAGTGAAATCATGGAATAGAAATGAACATTAAAACTTGAATCCAATACAGTAGTCAGTTTAATATAACTCCTAAAACAGATGTGGGGGTCTATCAGCTTTAGCTTCAAGGATACCCAGATTAGTTATTTCCTCATATTTTATGTATTTGATCCTATGTACTACCTCTGATGCTATGGACAAAAATATCATAAACTTTAGTAAAGAGATCTTGGCATATTCGTTTTTGTACAAGGAAAAGTTTTTAATCAGTAAAAGAAAATGCAGAACACCTTTTATTCATAGATGTATGTATGTATCACCTATTAACTGAAGACCTTTTGAGTAACTTTAATACTTTATTATACAGTTAATTGCTTTTTCAAAAAACATCATCTTTAATACTTATTAACTTTTTTGGAGGGAGATTGCTTTCATTATGCACCTTTATAATTCTTCATTTCATCCAGTTTTATTTCTGAAACCTAACCATAATCTAATTACAGATGATAGTGAACACAATATACTTCAGATGATAGCAAACATGGTAAAATATATTTTAAAGAAATCTATATGCCAATCATAGCGTTTATTAGTCTCAAGCACAATACTGTGTTTCCAGGAACCTCAAGGTTCTGTGAGAATCATCCAGGGATTCCCAAAGACAGCTTCCATTTATATTACATAAAATGCATGATCACAATTTTAATTGTAACATTTTGTTCAAATAAAATATATTGCATGAAATGTATTTATTAAGGATTTATTTATGAATCCTGGGCTGAGCAAATTAAGGATTTGTTAGGTATCTCAGATTTGAAGAACATTGATCTAGAAGGAGCAGAGGAAATATTCAAGTTTCCTTTCGAAACATATAGTGGAAAACTTGAAATGCAACTAGTTTTGGCCACTCACTTTCACAACAGGTTTATAGTAGCACTGAATTAACTTTAAATACCATACCTGATGTTTTACACTTTCAGATATTATATTGTGATTTTCCCTCCATGTTCATTGTCCCTGAATGCTGATTTTAAAATTTACCTCTTTAAGGTAAACTCTGTATCAAAAATGCACATACATAAAGACTGAGTTACAATTGTTGTGATGTCTTAAGATCAAGTCACACAAAGATTTCAGCCTATCCTTTCTAATGCTGTTTTCTGACCTGATTCTGTGGGGATATATCAAGTGTCAATCCGATAATCTTTAGACTCTGTCTATAGTGACTAGGGATTTTGTGGAAGTCAAAATCTAATTCATCTGGAGGGCACCAAGTTAAGAAAGTACAGCATAAGGTTGCTCTATAGTATTAAATCAATTTAACCGTCATTGGGATAAATGGAGACAATTATTTAGTAAGTGGTAATTTACTTTGTTCACATAAGAACTTGGTTAATTGGTCATTCGTTCTGCTCTGTTAAGTGAAGCAGAGAATTTTACTATACTTCAAGATCTGAAATGAAATCAGTGAAAACAGGAGCTATTAATTTTTTTCTTACTATTTAGCAGGAAAATTCATATAACTTCATTATGAAGCAGTGATATTACAAAAGACTTCATCAAAATGATATGAACAAATTAGTTAACTAATTAGATATTAAGAATTTTCTGTGGAATAGTTTTGGAGGAAGTAATTCTATCTCATGAAATAATAGAAGATAATCAACTCTCTAATTGAATTCATCCTATTCATTATTACTAATCTGCAGATCTGTGCACACTGTCCTATCCAATGTGATTCAAATTCTGATTTAATTCTCCAAGAGATCGTGGGAAAATGATGAGGCTAATAACCTCATTCACCTTGTCCATCAAATGTTCTGTCATGAATGGTCAAATCATGCTATTAATAAATAATGTTCAGGAATTAATGAAGAAGCTATCAGTTGAGAAAAGTTTAAAATCTTGTTTTCATAGAATGAATGTGGTTAAAAATGATATTGACTATCAGAACAATGCAAAAAAATATGTTGGCTACATTTTTCTTCAAATGAAACCCAGAAAATTAAATTTAAAATAAGATCACTTGTTTCTCTGCGATCTCCAAGCAATCAGGATAACTGTGCACAAGCATTATTGTTTGTAAAGAGAGCTAAAGCGCATGGCAGAGATGATGCACACTTCCTTAAATCCTGCCAACTAAATCAGACCCCCTTCATGTGATTTCTGTAAGGATGTCTAAATCAGCAAAAGCACTTCCAGCATCTTTTATGAATTCTAGGCTGAGCATATTGAATTCTAAACAAGCCATTGTCTGAGATTTGGGAAAGCAGGAGAAGAAACTGAAGGGGAGAGGGCCTTAAACTTTTCCTATTTGTGATGGGAAAAAGAAAATACTGACCTTTTTGTAAGTAAGAGAACCATTATTGTCATTTTTTATTGTGGGCACGCATTAAAAATGAAAATCTATTGCTTGCTCTCAAAAGCGTACACATACATAAAACTCATATAGACGTGCTATATATATATACATACATACGTATATTTCTAAACCCTTACATAGAAATACATATACATATAAATATTAATCATTGTCCATCTTAAATATATAGTGGAAAGAGGAAGCTTGAGAGTTCACAAGGTTGATACTGTATGGAACAAAACTGTGGCTAAATCAGGATATTCTGCTTCGGATATCATGGAGCCTCATCCCAGAAGGTAAAAAGGAACAAGGTTGTGAAGATGATGTGTAGTGTCCCAGGCAATACTGCAGACCCTGATCAAGCAATGCCCTTGACTGTGCCTGTTGACTCAGACTGGTTAAGCTTAATGATTGCTCTGCCGAAAGAGCACAAATGGGAGTTGGAGAAGAAGGTGGAGGAAGATGGCAGATACCTGAACATCATGACAAAGAGCAGCCTGCACAAGAAGTGCTAGTAATTTCTCTGACAAGGCCCCTTTAAACAGACTCCCCAGCTGTCTATGCTGCCTAGCTGGGACCAAGCTCATTTTCATTAAATAGAGCTGTTTCCTCTATTGGAATTCCTTATGAGAGGTAAGGAAGAGGCCACAGTCTTCACAAGAAGGGAATTACCTGTTTGCTTGTGTGCTGAGACTGGTTAGAAGGAGGATAACAAGGAGGAAACCTTTTGGTCTGTTCCCTTGAGTTTGCTGCTGCAAAGGAGGATAACAAGCCTCAAACTGCTGCTGCCTGTTCCAGTTTCTCTCTTGGTTTGATATTTTATGTTTGAGAATTTTTCTTTTGTATGGTTTGGATTCCTGACACTCCAAAGAAACTGCTTTGTTTTCAGTGCCTAACCCTGAATGCTTAATGGAAGAATAAACGGCAGCAAGTTTTCTGAATCTTTGAAGTGTAGTATTTGTTTGTTGTTACTCATAAGTCAGCTTTCCACCTCTCTCACTACAAGGCACTTTGCCACACAAAGTGTATATATAGTATATAGTGTGTACATGCCGTGTGTGTGTGTGTGTGTATGTGCATATTCTTTCTAGCCAGGTTTTACCTATGTAAACTAAGTTGTTCTACAGCCCTGGTTTACGTAGGTAAAACCTGGCTAGAAAGAATATGCACATAAAAGCCTACGAAAAAGAAAAATATATATATATATATATATATATATATATATATATATATATATTTAAAACAATTAAAACAAAAGATTGAATATATCATTAAATATTCCCCTTTTAATGAGCCACATTATTTTGTGGGTTCCCAGGTGGTGGTGATGAGGTCTTTATAAATAAGAAAACATGGAGGGAAAGGATTGAATCTTCCTTATCTTTTTCCTCCTTTTAAATAATTCCTCCTTTTAAATAAGCAGTTCCTGGATCAAATGATATCATACATATTTTGGACTTCAAGTGATAAAATAGCAATTTTCAGCATGCTTAAGAGGCATTTCAAGAACAGCTTACTTTAATATAAATTAACTGAAGCACTTAAAAATTAGTTCTGGCTCTTTAAAATCTCCAACATAAACATCAGTAATTTTGGCTCAACCTATCGTAGAATTCACATTTATAATGGAATAAATATGAAATTTATGTTGGTTTCTTTGCTACGTTCTCCATAGGTTAAAAAAAAAACAAGCTCAGAAGTTGCAAACATTTGGAAGATATAAATAGTGGTGGAAAATGCATGGGTGTCTTTCATAGTCCTCTGAAGAAAGAATAAAATGCATTTAAATGTTTGGCTGCATATATTGCCTGAGTAATTATTTAAAAAAAATACTTTCCATGTCTACTGAGGAATTGACTTTCTGATAAACCATGTTAAAAAAATTAATAATTACTTAACTCAAACCTCAAGCAATTCAGGATTATCATCATTTGCACAACCAAAATAAAGTGCTTTGCCCCTCCAATTTGGGTTTAATCATCCCTCTACAGAATGAAGATTGTTCAAAAAAGGAACAGGGCCATATCATTAATACTGCTTCCAAATTAGCAGTGCCTAACTAATACGACTACTGAGAATACATTTCAAATCTTAGTTTAATCAATACCTATTTTGCAATTCCACATGGCATAGTGTTTGCAGACTAAGATGCAATCCCCTGTACAAGAGACATATTTACCTTTCCAATCTATATTGACTTTGTACAACTGGCAAAGCTTCCCCAAACATTCTAGGAATTATCATGTAGTAAGAGCTCTCAAAACACTATTATTTCACTCCTCTGGTTTAAATCTATATTACGTAGGTGTAAAAGGCAAAATATTTTTACCAGTTTAAATATATATTATGTAGGTGTAAAAGGCAAAATACATATCGGCCTTTTTAATTCTCTATTTTCTGCTATAAAACTACACTGAGAGCAAAAAGAGCTAGAAAATAAGCTCTTTCACCTGCTTTTTATAATTATTTCCCAAATTCATAGATATAAAATAATTAATGTTGCTGTTGGATCACAATCTCCATGGTCTCTAGATTGCTGGGATGGAAAATGGTTACATTTAACACTGATCTGCTCTAAGCAACCAAGGATCAAACCTACATTCAATTAATGTAGCTATTTACATGATTTCATTGAATTTAATGATGCTTCTTTCTACCTAGTATATAAGTTAATTAAAGTAAAGAAAGTTAAATTAAGTAGTTACTCCAGAGGAGGATAAAAGAGAGATGGTAAATGGGGTATTTAGAGAAAATCTTTCCTAAGCTTTCCATCTTTCTCTTTCATCCGCATGCATAATTTCTTAGATAAAGCTCCAGTTGTTAGCCTTTTTCTTCTTTTATATGAATGTTATATTTTTCATGAAGAAAATGCTTTATGGAGGTTTATTTCTCCATCTTGACAAAGGTTAAAGCAGGACCACTATATGATTCCATCCATCTGAGCATATGAAGAAGCTAAGTAATGTAGCCACTGCACTCTATTCGCCAGAATTGGAGCACCATTTTACTCTGGGATTTCTTTGAGAAAGTGCCTCAGATTATCAAAGTGTCCCTTCAAAGATACAACCAGCCTAGTAAACTTCACATAGTTTACCTTTCTCTACCAGCTATCGTGTTTCCCCAAAAATAAGACCCTGTCTTATATTTTTTTGAACCCCAAAATAAGCACCTGACTTATTTTCTTATTATTTTGGGGCACGTGGAGCAAGACAGGGCTCCTCTTGCCGATTCCAAGCTCTGTCTCCCTAATCCTAACTAGAAGAAATGGCGGGGACCAGCTGCGCATGCATTTAAATATTTTCGGGGAGGGCTTATTTTCTTGGGAGGGTTTATTTTCAGGGGGATGTCTTATTTTGGGGGGATGTCTTATTTTGGGGGAAAACATGATATTTGTAATAATATATTACATCAATTTTACTCTATTTTGCTTTCAAAATAAAACAACTTACTTGCAAAGCAGGAGTTAAAAAGTAAGATGTTTATATTTCCTTAAAGAATCCCCTTAATCTTTATTCTATTAACTTTGCATTCTATATGATTCAGATTAATATCTTTTCCACATATAACTTTGGGATTCAGAAATCCCAAAGGAATGTAAAATGAGTACATATAGTGGTTTGAAAATATTTTCTGGATATGTATATAGGAATTCCATGTAAAATATAAACTATCCTGGGCATTGCATTTATTTTAAGATTATTTATTCTACTTCAGAAGGTAAAATTTAATGACTTCCATTGATCAATGTCCAGAGAAACCTCACTATATAAGTTATTCATACTGGTGTTATTATTGCAGAAATATTGTTTGAAATAAGAATACCCAAGTAACTGATAAATATAGTGAAAATTGTAATAAACAAGTCAATTGTTTATAGTTAACAGAATACCTTATATCTTACAATTTAACTAAAGCCATTTGCTCAATGCATCAAAGCCAGAATAGAAGCATGACATTAATAAATAAAGTATTTTCAGCATATAAAACTAATATATATTTTAATAAATTAGGCAAGAATTCACAGATGTAGTAATAATCTATAATAAGAATTACAGACAAATATTTGAATGTCCATATAGAAAAACCTTGGCTTGGGAATAGAAAGACATGTTAGCATATTAATGAGAAACCACCTAATTCACACTTGTTAAACTAACAGTCATAATTTAGCATTCACACTTTGTCTAAATTGTATCATGCCATTCTGCAATCCAAAATTGTACAACCTAAGGTACAAATGTGTATTGTAAACCAAAAGTCATAAAGAGACCAGAGATGGATGGGCTGAACAAGAGAGAAAAAATATGGGTTAATATTTACAAATAGTGTCATTAAAAAGAGCTGGTATTACCCATGGCTGGAACAGCATAGAATAGTTAAAAGACAAGGATATTTTCTTAGAGGAACAAGATTTATTATCTTATCTTACAAGAAATTGTTTCAGATCAATGTTTTGTGTCAGGCATTTAAAAAGGCATTCTTTCTAAATTTTGGTATTCTGCTAATCTAAAGAATTGAATATCCCAGCCCTATAAATTATACTGAAAGGATATAAAATCTATAACAGTTACTTTGAGAATCACAGCTGCAGTAGTATGTGGCTATCTTCAACTACCGAGTGTGAGGGAGAACAAAAACACAGTTGCTTTTTTAGGGAGATGTATTTCAGAGCAGCACCTGTAGTTTTTTTACAGAGACCTGCTCCTAATACTATTTTTGGAAAAGTTCCATGTGTTTCTGGGCTATTTAAGGGCCACATTGATCCATTTGCTATATTTGGATTTTTGTCAAAAACTTCAAAATGTAAAACAGAAAGAGAAATCTGCTTTACATTTAATCAGATAAATGCACTGACACATCTAGACCAATATTGCTGACACCACAACAACAATTCCAAGCATCTATTTTATTTACTTGTTTGCTTGATTTTTATTCCGCTTTTGTTCTTAAGTCAACTCAAAGTAGCATCTCTATCTGATGCTGATTTACCTAAAGAGTCTTGGAATTTTCTGTGGGAAAAACAAATGCTCTTTTCATTGAACTACATTTGGCCAAAGTTAAATGACTGTGGCTTGGACAGAAATCCTGAAACTACATGAATCTTTCTTTCTTCTAAACTCAATTATCTGAGTTGTCAAAACTAAACAGACTTCAGCTTTGACACGTATGAAAAATGGCTCATATGAGCTGATGAGAAGATTCTACCAATCTAAGCTCCCTATACTGAGCCTTCCAATGGACCATGAAAGGGAAATGTATCTATGCCACACTCTGCCTGATTTCCCTTAAGTTACAGACTTCTCATATGTATGATGCTGAAATAAATAAAGCTCCCACTAACAATAAATGTTAGTAAGTGAAAACTAGATAAAAGTGACTAAAGAGAGGGAAAGACATAGAGCGGTTTTGACTGAAAGTAATATTTTTTTAAAAAGACTAAATAAAAAGGTCAAAAGCTTGGTTAGCAGGACTGACATTAAAATGTTTCAAAATAATGATTAGATATTATTTTGCCAAGGGCAGAAGAAAGGTACTATGAATTTAAAATGATGAAAGCAAGAAATATCCTTTCTAGAGCCATCTATGGGGAGTGTACATTACAATTACATTAGACTGCTGCAATTTTATTCTTAGAGGGATGGCCTATGGAACCAAAGAATGAAATAATTTAGATGTGGCATTAACTGACTCATTTGTAGAATAACTGACAATTAGGAAGGTGACAAGGTTTATAGAATCATTAATGCGGGTTTGCTTTTCTCTTTGTCACCAAGAGTATCTTATCACATGTCAAATCCAGGTCTAACACCAGGGAGAAAAGGATTGGCATAATTTAAGATCTCCTGCAGATGCATTTTCATCTCTTCTCTACTAGATTGGCTAAAATATGAACCACCTTACAAATATTTTAGCCTTGGGTGAATATGGCAAGAAATTATCAACCTATTTAGTGGTCATTTTAATTTTTTTTTTTATTAAAGTCAGCAAACTGAAATTGTAATGTAAATTGTCAAAAAGGAAATTGTAAAGACTACAACTGAATGGATGTAGCTGAGGCCAACACAGTTCAGGATTGTATATTTTAATTCAAAGATGTTAATGAAAGTAGGATGCATTTTTACTTATTAATTAATTAATTAGTATCCCACCTTTATTATTTTTACAAATAACTCAAGCTTATTTATTACCAAGAAAATATGTCCTTGTCCCTATTGTAATAATGGATTTGACCTAAAGAGCATTTTGCTTCTATCCAGGCAACAAAAATCACTTTAGGCAATGGTGAGTAAGATGTCACAGCAGGAATGGAGATCATGCTATGGCCCAGACTAATGAACTGGCAATAAATTTGATCCAACAGAGCCTCTCCATACAAGGAGAGGATGAGAGATCATCCATTTGTGCTCCATATCATTGCTCCTGCTCAGGGGAGTGTAGGACAGTGGTTGATCTATGGGTCTGAGTGCCAGGAGAGAAGTGCCTTTTTCTTTTCCTTTTTTGCATTTTATTCTTTGTATTTCTTTTCCTTCTTTAACCTTTTTTCTTTCTGATTTCAGTCTGTATTCTATTTTAGTATTGTTAAGCTCTTCAGTAAAAAGTTTAATGAAAAAGGAAATGCTTTATTAAATATTAAGAGACCAACAATTCAGTGACATGACTGAAGCAAGAACTGTCATAAACTTCCCCCTTTCCATTCTAATATGTTTGGTGAAAACATCAGGTGTTGAGGAATTCCTTCAAGGGGTCTCTCCAAATTCCCCTTAAAGACTACAAGTTTAGGCTGTGTGATTTGAATCAGTTCCAAAAAGAATTTTATTTGAATTTATTTTAGGTAACCCCTAGTCACCTTAATAGTGATTCAAACCATCAGGCATGAAAGACCAGGTCCACACATGAAGGTTCAGATGATTTATTACTAAAAAAATATGCACAGGAATCATCTCAACTAATGGTCAGTATGCGGTTAGCATTAGATAAGGGTGAACAGTTTTCAAAGGGGGCTGGATTTTGTTTATTTGTAGTTATGTGGGTATTCTTTTCACTCCAACCTCCCAGGTTCTGCTATTCCTACTGCTATGCAAATACTCCCACTGACTCTAGTTGCTTTTTTTCCACTCCTGTCCTATTTAATCAGTGATTTTCATGCCAATAAAACTATAGCTTCAAAGGAACAATAATGAGTTTTCTCACAGCAAATCAGATTGGTAAGAAGAAACCCTTATTCAATTATCAGGCTTACTTCCCATTCAAAGATAAGTACCGAAGGGCAAGTCAAGATAAAAGCAGGTAAGCTAGAAGTTGATCTACTTTTGTATCATGAGCTTCACAACCTACAATATTCAGTGTTTCTGGAGAGAAGGCCACACAGGGGGTTTCAAGTAGCAAAAGCAACAGCATTTAGGTTTATATACCAAACTGAGCACCAACAGATAGTTTTAAAATGTATACCATAAACTTTAGGAGTTTTTTCAATTGAAGCATCAATATTAGCTGTGGCTTGACTGTGTCAAGCTACGTTTATTGCAGAAGTGTGGTATGCTGATAAAGAATGTTAACTAAAGGTGGGATTCCAAGCATCTTAGCTCACAAAATTCATTTTAATTCTCCCAAATATAATATAGGCAGACAGTTAGAAAAGATGATTACTTGGAAGAAATAACTGAATAAAAAATTGAAGCCAGAAAAGATGATTACTTACAGCAAGAGGATGGAAGAATGATTGAGATCAACATGAGAAGAGAAGCCATTATTATTATTAAAGTATGTATAATGGCTCTCACAAAAGGTTGCCACCCTAGACTAGGATTAGAGCCAGAGCCTAGAGTAGCAGAAAATTATAAGAGAAGAAAACCAAGCCAAGATTACAGGTTTTTTTTTTGTCTCTCCAACAAGACCATCACTTAACTCTTCTTTAGACAATGGCTCAATTACCCCAAGGCACTGTGGTGAAGTCATCCCATGACTAGTCATTAGGGTCTCACTCTATGTTTACAATAGAGCCTGTTGAAACTGGAGTAAATCTAAGTAAAGTATTTTCCCCCCATGGATCAACAATCTTATGAATTAATAACAAATGACACTCCCATAAAAAAGAATTGGACTATGCTGGGAGGTGAGGAGACTGAGGATATAAATGACCCTGCAGCTCCAAGCTTGGAAACTCTAGTGAATCATTAAAATTAGGTAAGTTTGATAACATTAACGGACATATTTATCAAATAACAATAGGGTCTAAATAGCCTAACCTACACTTGGGCACAGGACCTCTCCATGACCAAATTCTTTTTAGCAGAGTATAAAGACCTACTACAAACAATGATGGAATCAATGTTTAAAACAATAAATCAAAAAGCACATAAACTAAAAGATATGCCATTGGAATATTCACCACCTACATACAGTAGGCCACATTCCTTATGATTCCTTTTGATTCTTGACGAATGTATCTTGTCTTTTTATGTACACTGAGAGCATATGCACCGAAGACAACTTCCTTGTGTGTCCAATCACACTTGGCCAATAAAGAATTCTATTCTATTCTATTCCCAATCTCGAAGGAAAGGAAATAGGAATAATAACTAGGAAACAAAAAACAAAAGTACCCAAGGGAAGTCTTAAACTAAAAAAGAAGGCTAATGAAAAAGGAAATAAAATCAAGTTCATGAAAAAAAAAGAATTAAAAACTCAAGAGTCTTGCAATTTAACAAGAAAATTCAAGTTGAACAAGCTGCTACATATCATGGAAACTGAATGCAAAAAAGGGGGAAATCACCAGAAAAGTAGCTGAATAATCCAGGGAGAAAAAAGTGCAAATACAAGAAGAATAAAGAGAAGCAGCTAACACAAAACTAATCAAAGAACTGTAGGGGCAAATAAGTAAGCCCATCCAATTAAAAGCAGACATCAAAAGCACAGATTTAATACATAAATTGATTCCATCAAAGCTACCTTTTATAAGAATTATTCAATACTGAGAGTGAACAAAATACTTGTCATTTACAATTGATGTCTATCAAACTGACCTTTATTAACTATCCTAATCCTAATGGCTTACAGACTCAATTTGATTGAAAAAAATATACTTTGTTTGTCTGATGCAATCTTAAGGTATAACTGACCTCTCAGCAAAAGCTATAAATCGAGTTGAGTTTTTTTTATAACAATATAAATGCCAGAGCAATCAACTTATAGCAACAGTTAGTTTGGTGATGAAGGAAAAATGTTAAAACTTTTGATAGGAGTAATGAGATTCTTCCAAAACTAAATACTCAGGGAACTTTATAAAAACAACCAGAGCCAATTAACACCAGAAACACAAAGTTCCATCTATATTACAAGGGAAGAATGCAGAGTGTAATAAGCCAGCTATGGATAATGAAAGAATGCAACTGTATAAAAGCCTAATAATCAATGCAAGGATAGAACTGTATAAAAGTCTAATCAATGCAAAAGTAAACCTCCCAATAACAGATCATATCCTGGCAAAACAATATATAGTAAACACTATTTTTAAATCAGCTTTATTAAGTTTCAAAAAGAGATAAAACACAAAATAATTAGGAAAAATTGGAGGGGGAGCTCAAAAAGAAGAAAAAAGTTAAAAAAGGTGACAAGAAAATTATGGAACATGTTTTGCTATTGATACAGATGGAAGGTAACCTAGCATATAAAATTATATGAAGACACTTGCATACAGTTTTGGATAAGCTTGAATGGCTCCCTAAAAAAGCAGATTAAAACCACAACAGGTCTCCATCAGGGCTGTATATTGGCTCCCTTCCTCTTTAATAATTTTTGTTAGAATCAGAATAAAGCTGGAAGGGACCTTCAAGGTCTTCTAGTCCAACCGTCTGCTCAAGTAGGAGACCCTATATCATTTCAGATGAGCGACTGTCCAGCCTGTTCTTTAAAATGTCCAGTGATGAAGCACCTACAACATCTAAAGGCAAGCTGTTCCATTGGTTAATTGTCCTCAGCGTTAGGAAGTTTCTCCTTAATTCCAAATAGCTTCTCTCCTTGATTAGTTTCCATCCATTGTTTCTTGTCCAGCCCTCTGGTGCTTTGGAAAATAAATTGACCCCCTCCTCTTTGTGGCAACCCCTCAAATACTGGAATACTGCTATCATATCACCTATATTCCTTCTTTTCTCTAAATTATCCAATCCCAAATCCTCCAACCATTCTTTATATGTTTTAGCCTCCAGGCCTTTAATCATCTTAATTGCTCTTCTTTGCACTTTTTCCAAAGTCTCAACATTTTTATTGTAGTGTAGTGACCTAAACTGGATGCACTGTTTTAAGTGTGGCCTTATTAAGGCTTTATAAAGCAGTACTAATACTTCAGCTTTTTTGGCTGCTGCCACACACTCCTGGCTCATATCTAAGTGATCATCCACTAGGATTCTAAGGTCCCTCTCACAGTTACTGTTTTTGATAAAGGTCTTGCCTAATCTGCACTTGCACCTTTGGTTTTTCCTGCTTACGTGTAAAATCTTGCTTTTCTCCACATTAAATTTCATTTTGTTGGATAGGGCCCATTGTTCAGGTCTGTCAAGATCTTTTTGGATCCTGAGCTTGTGTTCAGGGGTGTTGGTTATTCCTGCCAGCTTAGTATCATTTGCAATTTGATGAGTTCCCCTTCTATTCCCTCATCTAAATCATTTATGAAGATAAATTTTATACAAACAGCATTGTAGAAGATTTTAGGAATACTTCCTTTTATGTCCAATGAATTGGAAGTAAAAAGGTCCCTATATTATTGTATGCAGATGACACGGTGCTTGTCGATAACATTAATTGGAGTAAGAACAATCCTCACAGACTTTGGCACTTACTTTAGGAAAGAATACTTACAGATAAAGTATTCAAAAGCTAAGGAAGTAGTATTTGCTAAAGAACAGAAGAGACATAGATGGACACTACAGGTATGGGGATAGAACAAGTGAGATATAATTCATATATTCCACCTTGAGTCTTTGGAGAAAGGCGGCATACAAGTTGAATAAATAAATAAATAAATAAATAAATGATTGCTTTCAACTTCTCTTTTGCTTTCTTTACTTCTATCAGCCTTGCAAGGTAGCACAGACAAGAAGTGGACTAACACTACTTCATTGTAAGGTTGGATTAACAGAATCTTGCAAGACTGAAAGTATTTCTCCCTTCCTTTCTTTTTAGTCTCTGGAAAATTAGGCAGAGTCCTTTCCAAAATGTTTCCAATGCTTTTCACCTACCAGCGGACTGAACTGCTTCTTGCCAGAGTAATTCCCAACCTTTCCAGTTCTGTGGACCGGCAGCGGTGATAGCGGAGGGGGGGGAGAGGGGATAGTTTTGCAAGCTCATCCACCACTTCCACGGCCCAGTTCCCAACAGGCTGCAGCCTGGTACCAGGCTGCGGACCAGGTGTTGGGGACCATTGTCTTATCAGACCATTGCCTAGGTTGCAGGTCTTCCAAATACCTCCCTATGTCCTTTCCACCTACCATTTCAAATTGCAAACTAGGATCTAGAATCTATTATTTTGGCTGTGAGTTTATTAGCAGAGAAATTCTTCTTACATAATTGACTAGGCTACCTTGGTGAAAGGTCAGAAACAAAAAGGAGAGTTTGGTTTCTTTTATTACTCCATTATTTAATACTTTTCTTGTCAAAAAGGCAGAAATCATTTGGCAGAGTTCTACTTTTTAATCTTTTAAAGAAAAACACCCCACCTACCCATCCCCAAAAGTGTAGGAAATAACAGCCTGAAAACAGACATATGGTGTTGGCTGGTTAAAAATTATTCAAACACAACTGATGTCTAATAAATACAACATGTGCGTTTCATATTTTTGCTTCTGGTAATGTGGAGAATGAAAACATATGGTTGAATAAGCATCACACCCTTGAGTGCTGAACACTGCAATGGCATCCCCCAAGGCAACTGCGTGTGAGAGAAAGAGAAGGAAATGAAATAGATGTTTCTTCTGTTCATCTGATTACCACAAAGGGGAAGAAAGATGCTTTGTGAAAATGAATACTTTCTGGATCTAAAAATGAATACAAAGGGAGAAAATACAAGTACAGGTAGTCCTTGTAGACCACAATTGAGCCCAAAAGTTTTGCTGCGAAGTGAGACAGTTGTTGAGTTTTGCCCCATTTTACAACATTTAAACTTGCCATAATTGTTAATTGAATCATTCCAGTTGTTAAATTAGTAACATGGTTGTTAAGTGAATCTGGCTTCTCCATTAATTTTGCTTGTCAAAAGGTCGAAAAGATGATTACATGACTCCTGGACACTGTAACTGTCATAAATATTGGACTATTGTAATGCTCTCTACATGGGGCTCCCCTTGAAGAGCACTTGGAGGCTCCAACTGGTCCAGAATGCGGCCGTGCGGGTGGTTATGGGTGCAACTTGTTGTGCCCACGTGACACCCCTCCTGCGCGAGCTGCACTGGCTCCCAGTGGTCTTCCGGGTGCGATTCAAGGTGTTGGTTACCACCTTTAAAGCGCTCCATGGCATAGGACCCGGGTACCTTCGAGACCGACTTCTGCCACCAATAGCCTCCCACCGACCAGTCCGCTCCCACAGAGAGGGTCTCCTCAGGGTGCCATCGGCCAAGTTATGTCGGCTGGCGACACCCAGGGGGAGGGCCTTCTCTGTGGGAGCCCAGCCCTGTGGAATGAACTGCCCCCGGAAATACGTAAGATCTCTGACCTCCGGGTGTTTCGCTGCGCTCTGAGGACCCTGTTGTTCCGCCAGGCCGGGCTATTAACATAACGTTTTAAATTGGGGTATTTTAAATTTCTGGGATTTTAATTGGAGCCTAATTATTTAATGATTTTAAATTTTAACTGTTGTTTTGTTTCTGTGTTTTTAAATAGGCTGTACACTGCCCTGAGTCCTTCGGGAGAAGGGCGGTATAGAAATAAAATTATTATTATTATTATTATTATTATTATTATTATTATTATTATTATTATTATTATTATTAAATATGAATCAGTTGCCAAGCGTTTGAATTTTGATCATGACCACAGGGATGCTGCAATGGTCATAATTGTGAAAAATGGTCAAAAGTCACTTTTTTCAGTGTCGTTGTAACTTTGAATGGTTAATAAATGAACTCTTGTAAGTCAAGCACTACCTGTAACGGACATACTCATCCTAATCAGAGGTGGGTTTCAGCAGGTTCTGACCAGTTCTGGAGAACCGGTAGCAGAAATTTTTAGTAGTTCAGACAACCGGTAGTAAAAATTCTGACTGGCCCCGCCCCCATCTATTCTCTGCCTCCCAAGTCCCAGTTGATTGGGAGGAAATGGGGATTTTGCAGTAATCTTCCCCTGGAGTAGGATGGGAATGGAGATTTTACAGTATCCTTCCCCTGCCACGCCAACCAAGCCACGCCCACCAAGCAATGCCATGCTCACCAGCCCACACCCACAGAACCAGTAGTAAAATTTTTTGAAACCCACCACTGATCCTAATATATGACATTGTGACTACAATAAAATGAAAGCAGGAAGCCCCAGTTACTCCAAGTCAGGGGTGTCAAACTTGCAGCATCACGGTGGCGTCACGCGGTGTATTGGGACTTCCCCCCCTTCGCTAAACCAGGTGGGGGCAAGGCCAGCATGTGATGCATATGGCCCGCGGACCGCAAGTTTGGCACCCCTGCTCTAAGTTATCAATATTTTACAATTCAGTTTTAATAATAAAAAATAATAATAGATCCACTACAACTCTGCATTGTGAATTAGGGTTTCTACTCTGCTTGTACAGAGTAAGATGAAGAAAAGATACAATCATGTGGCTGCTACTGCTGTGTACGCTCCCAGAGTTAAATCCTAGGCTCTTTCCTACCATTTTTCAAACTCAACAGATTATGGTTCTCTTCAAAGAACTGGAAGCTTGACTGTGTTAGCCGAAAAGTTTTCTCTGGGAATTGTTGGTTCTTATGTCATCAATTTCATTCCTATAACCATTTGGGAATTTATATCCCATTCAGACAGCAAAGTATGGAAATAATTCAAGGAATCAATTGTGTGGTAATTTGATGCTAATTCAAGTTTTGTAACTTGTAATACAGTATTTAATAAAAATACAGTCTAAAGCATATATGGCGATGTAGCTTACCATGAATGCCCTTAACTTCCCATCCTTGCTGTCCCCTTCAAGCTTTTCATTTGCATTGTAGTGACTATATTGTAAAAGAGTGTATACACCAGCAACTTTCCTTAGGCATTTTCCCAGACCCATTTTGGTGGGCACACGAGCTCAGTTCCGGCATACATTTGTGCACCAGCCAGCTGATTTTTGGGTCTTCTGGGCCCACCGAAGTACGGAAACAGGCTGTTTCCTGTCTCTGGAGGGTCTTGAGGGGTGGGGAAGGCCCTTTTTTTGCTCTCTTCAGGCTCCAGAGCCTTTCTAGAAACCTGGGGAGGGCGACAACAGCCTTCCCCACCCCCACCGCCCAGAGGGCCTCCGGAGGCCGGAAATGGCCTGTTTGCAAATGTGCCATTTTTGGCCTCCGGAGGGCCTCTGGGAGGGGAAGGCTGTTGTTGCCCTCCCCAGGCTCTTAAAAAGCCTCTGGAGCCTGGGGAGCCTGGGGAGGGCGAAAAATGGGCCTACTGGGCCCACCATGCCATCATGTGCCAAAAGCGTGGGGAGCATGTGGGGGCACGCATGCATGCACTGGGGTACAGGGCGCATAGAATTATGAGTGTGGGCACGCACACACGCAATCCCCCCTGTGCTCCCCACGCTTTCGGCATGTGATGGCAAAAAGGTTAGCCATCACTGCCCTAGAATTATCTTGCTCCTCATAGCCTGCTGAACTAACCCCCTGCTCTCATCTCCTTATCCCAAAACAAATGCAAACTGTTTTTCCATGATTATGTGAAATAGCAGTGCTATGGCACAAAATAGATTCATTGTAAAGTGAAATTGAAGTTTTTATTAGTTTGTCAAACATGTACAAGATAGCAGGCATAAATATGAACATGGACATGAACGAAGGAAATAAATACAAATAAATGGGAACAGTAGGACAGGGATGGTAGGCACGCTGATACGCTTATGCACGCCCCCTTTACAGACTTCTTATTATTATATGCTCCGATTAAAAACATATTTTCAAGACATACATTCAGACATATCCACTGGGATGTTTTTAACAAATGATTTTGACTGCTGAGGTTATCTTTTTGTTTCTCTTTGCAGCAAGTATGGCTTTCCATTACAGGTACAATGCTTTCCATTGTTAATTTTAACTTGAACTTAATTTTTAAAAAATGTAGCTATATTTCTCCACTCCATAACCTTCTACATTTATTAGAAACACTTATTAATATCTTTCATATCCCTTTTGCAAATATTATAAAATAGATGTATCAGTAGAATGGGATCTTATTGATCATGTCTCAGTGCACACATTCATCCCTGACATATGGCCATTTGGTCATTATTTGAAAAGTTCCAGTGAAAGGGAGTGACAACTGTTCTAAGACGATTTTAGAACTTAACAGCTTTACTGTCAGGGCATTCTTCCAAACATTGAACCAGAATCTTTTTTTCATTTCTAGTTCTTGATCTTTGTTCTGTTATCTGTTCCCCTCTTGCATGTAACAGTCTTGCTTTGCTATGTGAAATGAGGTACGTATTTGTCCCACTCCCACACCTAGAAATTGTTTACCTGTGACAATACAGGCAATTAATCTGTGACAATGCAGTCATCAATCATCCAAATGCAAATTCCATTTTGAGCTAAGAGCATTGCTTGTAGCAGCTGATTTTATATTTATGAAATCTAAGTTGCACTGGCAATGTTTTCCTTGTAAATTAAAATGTGTTGCAATCTTGACAGAGAAGTTAGAGAAAGAGGCCACAGCACTCAAGATACCCCCAAATCACTGGAAATGATTCACAGAAATTGTGAGACATTTGTCATGACACGTTATGTGTGCATTTACGATTTCAGATCACGGCTGTCCGAATACACATCATTTCATTTCCAGCATTACTGTTGTTATGCTAATGGAATCTCACAGATCATTTAATTAACAATGTCTTATCATCATTATTCCACTCACTTATTTGGAGATTAGTATCCATTTTAGATTTGCAACCCTAAAAATTTATGACAGTGTGAAATTTCAGTGCATCCTCATTCCAGATGATTTTTTCCCCATACTTCTGTGTTATTAATGATTGAGGATTACTGTTATCATGTCTGACCAAATAAATTTTACAGTTCAATTTAGACCTGATCATTGACCATGCTAGCAAATAAAGACTTGGAGTGGATTGTGGCTGAGTATCATGCAAGAGCAGTACATAAATCATGGGGCACCACAGACAAAAAAAGAAAGCAGGTAAAATATTGTGAGCTTGTTAAAACAAAATTAACAAGAGATTAATTTGCATGCTAGAACATATATAATTATCAGTGAAGAGTTACAAAAAGCTAGAAGTTTGGATAAGAAGAAGAAAATAAAAAGTCTATATCCATGCTTCCCATCTTGATAAAGAGCCAACTTGCAATAAAAATAATGAAGCTGAAGTAGGGCATGTAATTTATCCTTTTGAACTCTACATAAGATAATAAACGATGTTACTAGTTAATCTTTGGTGATGTCATTCGGAACTTCATTCCAGTAAAACAATGAAATCAGGGCTTTATGATACACACTACTGATTCATTTCAGCTGTACATGGCCAAATGAAACATTTTTCTTGGTCCAATTGTTGATAATTGTACTTAGCCGATGATAAAGTTTGCAGCACAAATCCTATCATTTTGCTGTTCTAGCCTCACCCAAACAAACAAACACCACTCCAATCCCATTGAAAAATGTCAGATGTCAAAACAAGTCTTAGCATGAGATTGAGAGAGAGATTGAGAGTTTTAGGAGCTTGCAACAAATAATTGCTTAATGTTAAGAAAAAGAAGCAGGAAACCCTGAAGAGATAAGGCACCTGAGAGAACAGCATCAGTGGCCCCTCATAAGCAGCCTAGGGAAAAAAAGGAAGGAAAGCAGCTTTCTCCTTTCTCTTCCTCTTCACTCCATCCCCTAGTGCCAGCACTGAGAAGCATCAGCAAGTGGCCTCAGTCCAATTCAGGTCCCAGCAAGCAGGGTGTTTAAGGAAGTAGAAAGGCTGAGTGGCAACCAGAGCAGGCCAAGGTGCAATGTAGATGATTCCTGAAAGTGCAGTCAGAATAGATAGGTCTAAATACTGTTGACAAGTATAGCAGGATGCTGTGTTGAGATTATCTTTTCCCTTTTTCCCTTTTTAAAATGTAAATTTTAATCTGTTTTAAATTATTGGGGTGTTTTAAATCTGTCTTGGGCCAAAATTGTTTAATTCGGTTTTATTTTGCTTTTAAATTTTGTATTAATGTGTTTTATCTGTGGCTGTTCACCGCCCTGAGTCCTTCGGAAGTAGGGCGGTATATAAATCAAATAAAATCTAAATCTAAATCTAAATCTTATGGGTTTGTCTCTGGATTTAGTTCACTTAGAAAAAAGCAACCCTAAGCATTTAGAAAATTATAGGTAAGGGGAAATAGGCAGAATTTAGATAAAGCTGGAATTAAGATAACTCAGGAATAAATATGAGCTAAAGAAGCTGTGTGTAAATAGCACAATAGCATCCTAACATGGGATTACACCATCCCTGAATCTATTTTCCCTTATACTTTCAGTCTATTTTTGGAATATATATATATTCCCTAAAAAATATGAGCGTGGAATGAATAAAAGACCAAAATCAGAAGTGTGTGACAAGTACAAAAAACTATAGTGAAATAGTTTTGTAATTTAGAGAATGAATGGAAACTGAATCACAAAACCAATTTATGAATTGATCAAGAAGAAAGAAAAATAAATGGAAACCACAAAAAGAGAGCAGTGAAAAGTTGAAAGAACAAAAGGCAATGTTTTAAGTGGTTTAAGGATATGGTAGGAGCAAAGATAGAAAATAATAGAGGGGCCTAGTGAATGGTGGAAGCTACAGTATATAGAGTTTTCCTTTTCCTTATATTTTCCCCCTCATTTTCTGTGCTTCATACTGTTGGCTGCCTGAAAGCAAATAGTTTATGGTATATGCAGTAGGTATTTGTTTAAAGCTGGAAATCTGGGCATGGTAATTCAATCAAGAAAAGGAACATTTCCCCTCATAGGGTCTTGTGGGTTGTCCATAAATGTTACATAATAAAAATGCCACCATATTGAAGCTGTTTTTGTGTACAGCTTTGAAGATAAATAAACATGTTTGTTGGCATAATATAGTGTTTCCAAAATCTCTAATTAAAAGCGGCTGCTCATTAGGAAACAAATATCATCACCACCTCTTTCTGTTAATGTGTCTTGTTGACCTTTCCATTTGCATGATTGCTTATCTCAACCAAACCAAAAGAACGTTGAGAGTTCTTACAGGAGTGAGTGTCTTATTGAGAGATAAAGAAGCAATGATCTAGAAAGAAAGAGGCAGACTAAGAAACGAACCAAACTGATCACTGTGTCCTTTTGTATTAGAGAGGAAGAAAATTGTTTCTGGAACATTGGAAAAATCTGGAGAAGAAATTGTTTCAGCCTCCACTGTCTTTCATGTACAGTCTGTTTTGGTAGAAAAGTGTGCTGAATTTCTTTACAACACATGCACAGTACTCTTTCCAAAATCTTGTGAGCTGACAGTTCATGCTAAACGTCAACAAATTGAAATGACAGATATTGAAAGGTACAGTATAAAATTGTTAAGCGGTGCTATTTCACCTTTTAACTTTCTGAATCAACATTTTTGTATATTCTGTTCTATATTGCCACTGTGTCATAGTCTAGTGAATTATGGAGGAAAGCTTCGGAACTAAATTGCTAAATCACTAATAATCAATTATGGGTCCCTTTAAAATGTTTTTACACTTTTATAGCTAGTTCATACAACTTTTCATTCAACGTTTCATACCACTTTTATTGTTACAGTGCATCATGCAGAAAGTCATCTGAAGTACTTCTACAAACTGATTAGAAATGGGCTGTGGACTGTGTTGGACAATCACCCAGTGAAATTTTGGGGCAGCATTATACCTTACAGAGACGTATCAGGAACACATTCACCAGGCTCCTCTATTTTTTCCTAGCTTTGCTCCTTAAACCACTTAAAATATTGCCTTTTGTTCTTCACTACTACTCCTGCTACCATGTTGTTGTTTTTTAACCAGTACAGGAGATAGCAACAGGAACTGACCAGCATGGGCCTTTATGTTGCCACAAATCTCATTGACTGTAATGGATATTTCAATCATTTGCAGCATGATGTCTGCTGCCAGTTTCTGTTTTTCCTCTTACGGCACTGCATAAGGTGGCAATTAGACACAACTACCATCTATGGCTATATGTTTAGTTAGTTCAATTTATATGCCGCCTTTCTCCAGAGACTCAGGGCGGCTCTCTATGTTGCCCTCTCTATCTTAGGGATGCTCTATTTCAGTCAGGATTTCCACCCTTTAGATCATCACTCTAAAGTCACTATCAGCTGCTATAGATTCTCAGAAGCGGAATGCAGAAAATATAAACATGCAACTGCTACTTATAAGAAAGTACAGGAAATAAAAGGCTCAATAACCATTACACAGAGAGAAACACAAGAAAACTGTGGTGTTCAATTATAACCCAAAGGAGATATAAATTCTAGTATCAGTTTAACAACTCAGCAACTATCAGTTATTTGTATTGGCTTCCAGTCTTGAGATAAAATAAAGATCTAGCTGTGTGAAATTTTTGGGAAGCTTCAGCCAAGTTTAGGGAACAGCCTAGCAATCCTGATGGCCAACTTTCCTAACATACCCTATCCAGGCCTCAACTGTGAAATATTTCCTTTTAAATCCCACCAAGTTTTCAATTCTACAAACCTTTATTTTCTTTGGGGGAACTTTTGTACATGTAAATCTCCTCCTTCATGAAAGCTGTGTGATGTTTCTTCCACCGCAATCCCCAGAAGTGCTTCTTGTAAATCCTGCACACTTTTTATTTGATGGTTCTAAAGCCAAAACAACCTTTAAGACTGACTCAAGGATTATCTGCTGTTCTGATAATAATCTTCCTCACATTTCTTTTCCTCGGTTCACATATCAGGTACTTCCTTAGCCTCAAAAAACAGAACTGCCTTGTTGTATCATATGAACCTATGTATCCTCTAATGCTGCAGAATCAGAAATAAGGAAATAGTTATTGTAATCTAACTCACATAGCACAATATAAAACATTTGTTGACCTTTACTCCCTTCCTAGCTATATAATCTCTTTCTGGCACTCTTCTTGGATAGTCTACATATAAATAAATAAAATAAATAAATAAATAATTTTATTTCTATACCGCCCTTCTCCCGAAGGACTCAGGGCGGTGTACAGCCAATTTAAAAACACAACACACAACAATAATTAAAAATTAAAATAATTACATAGATTTGGCCGATTTAAAACCCCAAACATTTAAAATACCCCAATTAAAATTATTAAGTTGATAGCCCTGCCTGGCGGAACAACAGGGTCTTCAGTGCGCAACGAAACACTCGGAGGTCGGAGATCTTGCGTATTTCCGGGGGCAGTTCATTCCACAGGGCTGGGGCTCCCACAGAAAAGGCCCTCCCCCTGGGTGTCGCCAGCTGACATAACTTGGCTGATGGCACCCTGAGGAGACCCTCTCTGTGGGAGCGGACTGGTCGGTGGGAGGCTATTGGTGGCAGAAGACGGTCTCGAAGGTACCCGGGTCCTATGCCATGGAGCGCT